>NC_092560.1:4430000-4797500 GCF_037038585.1 Patagioenas fasciata
TATCCTTGTTCTAATGCATGCCTTGTGACAATGATAGGGAGTGGTTTGCAGTTAAAATATTTTTCATCATCCTTTTCTCCTTTCATCTTTGTACGCCTGCAGAATGATAAATATATAAAGCAGGTTTTCCACACGTGTGCTTGTGGAATTCAGCTCCCACTGAAGTCAATGGGAGTCGTCTTTATGCTTTTCATGTTAGTAGTCTTGAAAATCTCATTGTTGCCCTTCAGTGTTCTTCTGTTTATCTGGTAACTATTTTAGTGCAGTGTAATTTCAGTCATTGTGAATAACCTGTTGAATACAATAATTATATAAAGAGACAGAAATAATTCTGTGTTCTAAGAAATAAAAACGAGTCAGAAGCTTCACTTCAACAAGAATCTGAATTTTAATTACAGAAAGAAAAGTAGTTCTTAGTGTGCCTGAAAAACTCTCTTTTTTTAGAGAGAGTTTAACCCTTTTTCCTTAGTGCTGTCTTTTTGCCAGCAGTATTTTCTTTGACAGACCTGTGTGGGTGGGATGGTGAAGGGTTTTATACACACCTAAGTGTATACAGGTACAAGCAGATATGCTCTTATGCAGTTCAGCTTCCCTAGGACAAGTTACCACCTGTTCCTCTTTTCCTTTGTCAATACACATCAACTAGTCTTTAGTTCCCAAAACCGGTTTTTAATTTATTTGGCTTAAGTGTCTGTCTTCGAAAGGGTTGGGAAGCTTTTCTAAGCAAGATAGCCCTTCCTGAATTGGAGGGAGGATAAACACATTTCAAGGCAAGCCAGGAATTCTTCAGTGACCAGTTGGTTTAAAGATGCCTATATGTGTACATTTCTAACAGTTCTTTTGAATTTGGAATAGGTAGATTTAAGGTAATTATTCATTTATGGAATGAACAGCTATCATTGACTGAAAAAGCTATTTACTTAAATTTGCAAAGAAATACGAAGTTTTTCAATCAACGCTATTTTTGGATCTTTACTGGAATTTGAACATTCACATTTATTGAAGACAATTAATTGGCAGTGTAAGTATCTGCATAGCTCTTCACATTTTTAACTAGTAAAATATTTTCTATCAAAATGTTACTTTTAGTTGCTCAGCTATGTTCTTTTTTCAGGCCACTTCAGGAAGACAGGAGAAAATGGATGTTTTGTTGTGCATTTGTTAATGACCCTCATTCAAATTAACTGGGGCGTATCTTTGCTGCCATTACTATTCAGACTAACTTGGATATGTCAAAGCTACAGAGTAATCAGTTATGGGATCTTGGTTTAAAAAAAAAAAATATATATAATTTGAAGCTGATAAAAAGTACTTTTTTTTTTTAGCTCTACCTTTATGAAAATGTTCATTCAAATCTCTTGGTTTTGAGATTTTAAAGGCAAGGTGTGTAGAGTTTATTAACTAAAAAAATCCCAACTCTTGTATCCTAGTAGTTGTAATGAAGAATTGTTTGCAACATAATTCTGTAGTGTAATTGACATCAAATTGTAGTTTGTGTTTGATTTGCTCTAGTACATTGCACAGAACATGAATTGTGTCTTTTCTGTTGTATTATTTCTCTGTCTGTGTAGGAAAGATTGTGAAAAATTACTTTCCAACACTGGGGATTTTCATCATTACTTGTGGGACTTTCAGCATGCCACGTTCAGATCTGGGAGATGGTGAATGACAAAGCAGACGATTATTTATCTGCTTTCACCCACTTTTTTGAGGTTGTGTGAAAGATAGGAAGAAGTTAGTATCTCCAGCGTAGTTTGTTGTCTTGGATGAAAAAGCAGATACTCTGTTTTCTTTGTGACTCTCAGTCTTAAAGTCTCTTTTGCAGCAAAGTTTGCAAACAGTAGATTTTCCACACAAGATAGAAATAAAGTAATGAAATAACTTTTGCTTTTACCAATACCTTGAGGAAGAAACAAAACCCAAACAAGCAAACTTCAGCCCCTCTTCTGCCCCTCAAAACTCCTTTTTTATGCAAAGTCTGTAGTATTTGCCATTTTCAGCTTTTGAACAGGTAGTGAACTCCTTCAAGCGTGCAACAGTTTGGATCTCTGTGATATATTACTGACTGGTACTGAAGTTATTTTCTCTTGAAGAAAACCCAGCATCAGCAGATTCTTTAGCTCAGCAGTACCTACTGACACAGGGTCATGGACTCCTACTTATCCATTACACCAGTTTTTGAGTTGTTTTAAGATGATGTCTATGAGCCCTGTGCAACTGTGTGTTTAATGCTTCGTTATACCAGCAATTAAACTGCCGAACTTGGGAGCTCTTCCCAAAACATGTTGTATTTTTGTTGCACCATTTTTCTTCACTCCCTCTTGCCTGTCCTGTGCCAAATTTTGTGTCTCATCAAGGACAATATCAGGATAGAGGGACTATGTCTCCTGTTCAGGATCTGCCGGGCAGGCCTATGCTCAGTGGTATGTACGTTTCATTAAAATTGCACCAATTATTTCTTGTAGTCATTATCTTGTGTCTCTTGCAGCACAAGCATGCACACACAAAGTGTCCAAGCCATCGTAAGGAAGGCAGAAGATGTATCGTGTTGCTTGTGGTGGCTGCTGCCTTTAGGATTATTTCTGCTTTTAGCGTGGGTTGAGTAGAAGTTGACTTCCCTCTGTATTTGTCATGTAGACAACATTCCACAAAAAATGACATTTTTTTTAAAATATTTACATGAAAGGCTGATATTCTGCAAATAGAAAGATGCGTGGACCAGACTTCCACTTGGGACAGGAGTCCTTTCCAGATCGGAGCTGAGAACTGAGTATTATGGAGGTTTTCTTAATGTGAAAAGTACTGAGGGCCGTGGATTCCATTATCATCTCTGTTATGCTGTGCTAACCTGTGTCACTAATTAGCGGCCTCCTACTCCAGAAGAATACACTTAAATACAGATAAATTTATGTAGTCCGTTCCCATCAATACTTGGGCTCTTTTGCCTCAGCATTTCGAAGTGGAAATCACAGTGACATCCTTCCTGCATCCGGACAGCAACCGTCCCTGCGGAATGTGGAAAAAACCTTGTTTCAGCTACTGCGGTTCCTGACGTGTAGATATTAGAGTAAAATATACTTAGCCATTTCTTTTTTTCCTCTTCAGAACTTCTTTGCCGCTGCTTGCCTTTTAAATAAATGAGCAATGGGTGGTGCATTGACTTGTGAAAGTGGAAAAACAGCTCAGCTACATGTGAACTAGTGATTTTATTTTTTTTAAGAGCATTTTTCTGGTAGGAGTTGAAGATACCACTGACGAGGTGTTTAGGAGAGAAATGTCGATGCTAAGATCTGCTCTGTCTAAGAGAAAAGACTGGTTATTTGATAACAACTAGTCCAGATTCTAGAAAATTACTGTTTTGAGGGGCATAATTGTACTTCATGAAGTCATTTAGAGTATGGTTCTGATGGGTAATTGTAGTGGTATAGTTATTCTAGTGAACTTTTTCCGATATTGATACAACCTTGTTTGCTGTATTTGATAACTCGAATAATTGGTATTTTGAGAAGTGAAGGGCTTTCACTTGAGCAACAGAGTGGCAAAGCTTTCTAATGGTGAATAAACATCTGATATGCTGAAGAGAACCAAAGTTTAACTGTGGTTGTTCAGTTCAGGCTGGTACTTGCACAGAAGCGTATTTTGCTTAGGTATTGCAAATGACCAGTGTTTTAAAATGCATATAGATCTGTGTTGATACATAGTCTTTAAAAAAGGAAAAGAACTCTAAATTGCTAATACTGATATTGTTTCACTTAAGATCTTATTTTTCTTTAGTTTACGGTGGTATCAGCATCCTACTGAAGAAGAACTACGGATTCTTGCAGGAAAACAAAGAGGAAAGAGCAAAAAAGATAGGTACATACTTGTTCTATTTTACTTTTCTCCCCAACTTGATCCATATAGTAACTTTGCTGGCTGAATTTTGTCGTTGTGTGAGTTACGAACTGCTAGTTGCCTATGACTGCCCTGCTTGCATTAAATATCGCAGCTTTATACGGAACTGTGTTTAGTTTAACAGAGAATGGAACGTGCCCAGATCATACAGGATTGGGTGATTTTCAGTCCACAGAGTTGGTCTATGAAATTGATAATTCAGTGTCAAGGACTTTTTTTAGTGAATGTATTCATTTGGATGAAAAGTGAGGAAACAAGCCTTCTGTAGGATAGAATCTCTTCATCTTGAAGCAAGAGAAGAAAGATGTTGATTATGTTAGTTCAGCGTAGGATTACTATGAGCCATGACTCTTACACAGCTGTGATAAAGTTAAATGTGCCCTAGGATGTGTTAGGTGATGTCTGTTGCCCAGCAAATAGACAACTGAAAGGGATGGGATAGCTGTCTGTCAGCTCATGGTGGAAGCAGAATGCTGACATCCAGGAATGAAGTTCTGGAACATTCTTCATAGGAGTACAACTGTGGCAGGAACCAAGAGTGATCTTGAGGTGGTGGAGCTGGGTGCGTTGATGCAGGGGTTCTGAAATGGCTGTGTTTCAAACAAAACCCTCTGGCTTTCTTTTTGATGACGTAGGAAGTTTCCTTTCATCGCATTTATTCCAGTATGAGCTCTCTTATAATTCTTAACACTTCTGTTAATCCACAAACTGCACATATAACCTGTTAATTGCAATAATATTTTGTTTTTCTTTTGTAGTTCTTAAACTACGTTCTTAGCAACCTTACTTGCAACACTTTGGTTAAAGAATTAAGTTGTTCCTTTAATATTAAATAACTTTAATTTTACATGTTTGTTGCAATATTCTTTCAAATTCAGAAGCTCATTTTATCTAAGAGTTTTCTTTAACAAATTGAGGCAAAATAATTGTGTTTAGCATTACAATTTATAACTGTCTATAACTGTTACAATTTATAACATTTAACTGGTAAAATTTATTAATATATAAAATCAACTTCAATTATGTAACTATAATCCCCCCCTCCCCAGGAGCTTTAGACAGAAAAACGCTATGACATTGACAAATAGAAATTGTACATTGCTTTTTAGCCTTGCCAGTCTTCTCCCATCAAAACAGTGTGTGTTCACACATGTTCACATATGTTCTCAGCTGAGTGGAAGCATGGCATGTTAATGTGTACTGACATATAAGCTTCAATTTTGTAGTCTTTAGAAAATTTACTGTGAAATTCAGTAGGAACCTGTATCACAAGTCGCCTACGTATGCATTAAGTCTTTTTTCAGTTACTAAATTTCTACGTTTTATGTTTCAAACGCGATGCTGTGTTTTCATGTCTGCGCAATCAAATTTTGCAGGTGTGATTTAGTTATTACAGGATTGATATAATTATCTTACTATGTTACCATGTAACCAAGAGAATATGGTTGTAATATAATAGTTGAAGATAGTTTTTTCTGCTATGGGAAATGTTAATCACTGAGATCTATGAAAATTCAAAGAAACCAGGATGGTAACGTGGAAACATAACTGATACTTGCTTTGCTCTTTTAACAACAGAATGAATAATATGCTTTTTAGTCAATAAATATATCTCTGTGCTCTCTAAAGAAGTCAGAGGAGAGCTGTAGTTTAAAATAGGAATTGCTCCTGTTGAGTTGGTTTGAATGTACTTACTGGTTTGGGTTGCACAAAATGGAACGCAGTGCTCATTTAAGCCAAGGAGATGTGGAACAGATAATGCAAGAGAAAAAACTATGTATCTATTTGATTATTTCCCTTAAGTCTTTTCAAGATAAAGGACTTGTTTTGTCAAGCCTGTAGTCTTGCAAAATGTAGTACCTTCTCCTTACTTAAATACTTTTCCAGTCTGAACTTTATTAAGAGAGAAATGGCAAAAGGACATCCAAAGAAGTTTTTTTGAAAATTAGCCATAGAAACAACTGTGGTGTGAAGTTTTAGTCCATTTTATTCAATGCATGTTAGACTTAAGTATGTTATACTATAGGTTATAATAGCACATGACTATTAGGCAGGTTTTCTATTTTAGAAACGTTTATGTTATCTTAAATTTTTGAGCTAATGAAAAGGCCCATAGCTACTATGAATTAGTTTGAATTAAAACTTCCAATGATCCTGGGTATACTCTGATTGTATCACTGGGACTTACACTGATTAAAGTGTAGGAACACCAAATTTTGTTGAGCTGAAATGGATTCAGTAATCAAAATGTGCATTTTGCTCAAGGTGATGGTACTCCTGCGTAGGAGAACATCAGGGGATATCTGGGTCAGGGAAGCATGCAGAAGATACTTGCAGATGCTCAAGTGGCTTCCTTGGAGTGATGCTCTAGATTCATATCCTCAGTTTCCAGTTTGCCCATTAAAATTCTTGTGCTTCAGGTGATATTAAGAATGAATATCACCAGGAAAAAGAAATTATTAATGCTTTCTACTTGTGTTCTTATCTCACACATTTGCTGAGAGGACATCATTCCTTAAAAATAAGTTCATGAATGACTGAATTTTGACAATTTTTTTTTAATTGTTATGTCCCAGTAAATCATATTTCTATGGAAAATCTGCCTTTCCTTTTCTAATTTGAGATGGGCTGTTCTAAGCTGTGGCAGTTTACTCTTCTAGCCACTTAGGTGTTCTAAGTTTTAGGTTTGATATATATATTTTCTCTAACCTAACAAAACATTTTCTGATTTGCTTTCATCTTTTTTTTAATAGTGGTAAGGTAAGTTTTACCCTTGTTGATAATGGTAATCTCTCAACCCAATTTCATGTAACTTGACTTTGTTCCTGTTTATTTAAGAGCATCATATTTTCTTCAATTAAAAGTCTAGTAGTGTGGCTTATTTTCAGGAAAGTGAACATCACAATGTTGGTATAGTTTCAGAACTCCAGATGAAAATGCACCTTCTGCTCTAAATATGTCATCTCTTATGGTCTATACATGTGTCTCTGCTGTGAAAAATTATTCCCTATAGATCTGTTAGTTCTAACCAGCAATTTGGAAAACATCATCTAACTTCATATTGTATGTAAAAGACATTGTTTTGTTTTTACTTTGTTTCAAAGATGATTCAGTAGAACTGGAAGAGGGGAGTGATGGTGGCTACAAGAAAGGCTTCTGCACAGAGAGGAGAAACTCAGGATTTACTGGTCTGGGATGGGCTTAGGGAGGGTTTGGCAGCAGGGACATATCCAGTGTGTGCAGAGAGTGGGTAGGGAGTAGCAAACTTACTACTGAGTTACACAAGGAGGCACCGAATAACGTTAGTAGGGTAGATTTAAGGACTTCTCAATTTGGGACACACGTTGTGGAACTTGGTGCCACAAGGCGCTCTACACATGTTAACAAATTTAGAATTCTTTCAGAAAGGGATTAAGCAAATTTTTGTGAGTTTTGAAAAATGATGGTTTCATTCCTGGCTCTGATTATCCCCATGTTGCTTAATGCTGGAGACCAGGAAGGGTTTAGCAGTGTGAGGATCAGCCTTTGGTTGCCTCATTGCTTTTATTTGTGTAAACATGTGGCCCACCTATATGAGAGGAGCAAATGAATCTGTGTGTTATGCTTTTTCCAGCCTCTGCGTATCACTGTCGTGCTCGTCAGAAATGGCTAAAACCTGGAATGCGGCTTTGAACCCTGATGCTGTATCGTGATGTACCGACCCTTGTCTGTCTCCCCATAGAGGGTGTGATGGGTTATTTATTTTCCAGACGTACTGGATCTCTAGGATTGCTAGTAATACTGCATAGTTTTTTTTTTCTTTTTTTCTTATTTTTCACAAGCAGGGTGTGAATTGAAACAAGTCTGTAGTATTTCTATGCATACCCTTTTAGATTACAAAACTACCTTTAAATTGTCTTTGCTTGATGGCTAGTAGGATGGATCTTTCAACAGTCTAGGTTAGTCTAGCTCATGTGGACTGAGCACCCTGTTCTGACAAAAAGGCCTAATGCTTTTTTTGGAAATTAGTTTTTAATTTTTTTCCTTATTATCTATCTTCTGAGATAGATTACTGCTTCTTACTTCCACTGAATGTTCGATAAATTACCACTGCCAAGTCCGTCTGTCTTTTTTACTTATTTTCAATTGAGAGACTTTAACAGTTCTGTCTTTCAGCATCCTGGTCTAGACCTCGATTAAAAAGTCTTAGTTTAGTTTTGATTTTCTTCAGGGTATTTGTATGGTGGGGTGGATATATTCTGCTCTGTAGCTGTACTCATATCACTAACCTTTTGGGACTGTGGGAACTTAGTAGAACACCCTGTAGCTCCCTGAACTGAGAAAATTGGTGATCTGAAGTAAATATTGACCACTGGATCTTGTCCTCTATATGCTCATGTTGCAGCATATAGAGGCCATTTAAACCCATTCCACAGTAAGTATGTCAGAGCCTTGCAAGGTAAAGCTACAAGGCATTGACATTCCTGCTGGTTTCTCAAGATTTGAACTTGAATGAATGCTTTTAGCTAGACAGATTATAATGTTTGTATTTGGCAAAAAGGTGGTCTGCGCTCTACTTAAATTTGAAATTATATGTTGAAAAAGTTCGTTTTGTTGTATCCATCTGTGTATTATCTATCTATCTATTTATGTATTTTTACAGAAAATATAATGGTCATATTGAAAACAAACCCTTAACCATTCCAAAAGACATCGATCTTCATCTGGAAACAAAATCTGTGACTGAGAGGGACACTATTGGTAAGAATAAGTGGATGCATATAATAGTATATTATTGCAAATATGTTTTTATCACATGTTTATTTGCAATGAATACTGGAAAATATGTTTTTTTTATAGACCATGAATAGAAGTATAACTGATAATGAAGTTAAATGAGAAGGCAAGAATTAGGGCTAAGTCTCCTTTGTTGTTCCATGGGTGACATCTTAATAGCAGTGTTATGGAAAAAGGATGAGCAGGTGGGATCCAGCATAAAGCCCGTCTGTTATGTCAGGCATCCACAGAAATATGAGACAACACTGGAAAGATCACATCATAGTCTATTTGAAATAGAGATCATAACTTTTTACAACAAAATGACAGCTGGCAGATGTTGAAACATGTATTTTCTGCTCATCTGAAACAGGAAATGTGCCGTAGCATTGAAACCTAGACCTTTCAACTGCACTTCTGAAACACTGAGGTAAAATGCTTAGAAACTGAAAGTGACAGTACAGAAATAAGCAGCATGAAGTGTTTTGGAATTTGCTATTTTTTTAAATGGTAATTTTTGATTCCTTAATCATGAACAGTCATTTTTTTACAGAAAACTCATATATGAATCTGTATGTATGTGTGATATGTATTTTTTCTTTCCTTTCTACATTTTTGTATGCATAGATACAGAAGAAAAGAAAGCAAGCATACTCTTGTGCAGGAGATTTCTCAAATTATCAGAGACAGTGTACAAAATCCCTTCTACAGAAATACCAGTCTTTGAAGCTGGCACATAAATAAAGCATTCACAAGTTTCAATTAGTGTTATTGGCTTTAAATTATAGCACTTAAGTGGCTCGTTAATTATTTATAGATACTGATATAGTGTAGGGTTTAACTGTCTTTAAAAAGTTATGTGTACAGACTTTTGTTAGATCTAACCAGACAGTTATTTCAAAATAAGTATAGGACTTGGAAGTTTGAGTTTGACCAATTTCATGTTTAACATCAGGTGGCCCATAGTAAACAGACAAATGCTCAGTAATGTTTTGTGACTTTTTAACCCTGTAGATGTAGGGAAGGTGTTTGGGAGAGTCAGGCTGCACTTCATTATCACAAATTGTTCTTTGCAGTTCCCATCACCTATGGGGACTTCATAAGTCACCCAGCCTGCGTGCAACGCACTGTGATCCTCAGAGTTTTTATGATGGAATTTACACAATGATTTATTGCTGTACAGGGGATATTAACAATGTCTCAAAGAACAAACCATCAGTATTTTTTTTTTTTCTAAGAAAAAGAGGAAACAGTTATTTTTAATTTTTTAAATTATTTACCAGTGAGCTTTTCTTCTTTAACAGAAAGTCAGAACTCTTACCTGGATTTGTAGCTACACTCAACTGGAGGAGCATTTTCTCTTGTGATACTGAGATCTAAATTAAGTACGCTTTTTGAATTTGGAATGTTAATGTATGACATAAAATAGTAAAATCTTGTAGCCTTATAAATTTGAGCAGTAATCAAGGATGGAATGACAGAAGTCAAGTTCAGGTTCCTGAGTGTGAAGAAATGTGCCTTTTTCCTGTTGTTGCACCATTCTATGTATGTCAGTAACTGCTCTAAAATATCACATCTTTAACATCTTCAAACTCGTATTTTTCAGCGTTGCATTACTTTCCGGAATATCAGTGGTTAGTGGATTTCACCGTTGCAGCTACGATTGTGTATGTGGTGACGGAAGCCTATTACAGTATTGTGAAGCCCTCACAAGAAATGAATATCAGCATCGTCTGGTGCCTGCTCGTCTTGGCTTTTGCAGTGTATCTTTTTCTGTTTTCTTAAATCACTCCGTTCTATAGCGTGCATCATTCTGCAAGTCATATAAAGCTCTGTGTTGTTGGTTGGCAGTATACACAAATATTTAGCATTTGGAAAACGGATTGTGTAAGCTAGTGCCATTTTTGGGTAACATGTATGCTGTACATGCTCTTTGTATTTGCCGATACCAATAGCCTGTGAACATTAATACCAGACTATTTATGGAAAAAGCATATGGATATTAACATACAGTTAGTGCTCATCTGTAGCATTGAGTGGTACCATTATAAATTAAATTGGCTTTACCCAGTTTAGCATTCAGAAATAGATTTCTGTACAGAAGATGTTTACAACTTTTGGAGAAGTGGTCAATTTACTGCACACTTTTTGGTTTCAGTATATTTAATCTGATACTACCTGAACAAAATAGTATAGTAATGGGTATATTAATTTATTGCAAAGATACAGGCATAAGTTCATAACTTTAAAGTACATTCAAGACACTCTTACAAAGTTAACAGAAAATAAAATGTCTGGCCAGTTGTAGGAGCCGAGGTGATGTGTTTTCAAAGTTATTGAGAAAGCTGAACTCCCCTCTGGAAGTGAGGGAAACAAAAGCAGTGTACTTAGGAAATGGGCAGTATCGAACCATAAAAAGAAGCAGCCGTTTTATTTGTTTTTACTGGAGAAGGCTGTACCAGACATGAATGCTTGCACGGTAGTTAACTGCTTTCCACATACTGATCCAGGTGTACACATTAGGGAGGAAAGTTGCCTTTTAAAGACGTGAGAGGTGATAAAGCAGTAGAATTGAATAAGGGCCTGGAAGAGTGCGGGTTATGGAAAGGTGAGCTGGAAAATGAATCTCTGCAATTCCTCTGTTTCTTCAACAGCTGACACCCAGATACAGTGCTAAGTTAGGTTTGGTACAGCACTTGAATATTCAAAGTTGATTCCTCTGTAAAAATATCTGTTCTTCAACAGAGATTCTTACTGTATTGTAGGTTTGTGTGGGGGGTGTTGTTTTGTGTGTTTATGTTAGCAAAAGCTAGTGGTGTCATGTAGAACCCTGGAGCTCTAATGTTTGGTTATATTTGGCTAACCATTCTGGATATGCTTAATACTTGTCCGTGCCTGATAATTCTTAAAATGTGTGCTGCCTTTATGAAAAGGACAGGGATTCTTCTTCCCAGTAGTCCGAAGTATAAATAATATCCAGAATTTTCCTTGTAATGAGTAAGAACTTGCTACAAGAGGGAGTCAACTCATTAGGAAAAAAAAGACTGTCTGTAGCTTGCTTCCAGAGCAGATATTTCTCCTTTGACTTGTCAGAGGACAGATCCACAGTCCAAAAGGTGTTTTTTCTAGTCTACTGGGTAGTGGCAGGAGAGTTTTAATGATATGATAGCTGTGGTCTTGCACAGCCTGTATTTTATTTGGTTGGGTAACTCAGGAATTCCGGTTTTATCTTGGCAGAGAGAGGCAGCTACTGCTTAAGAAATCAGAAATTAAAGCCAACACCTTTGACTCTCATTTTGAGGATGAGGGGGAGGTTAACAGAACTAGTGCAAAAGCAGGTTTGAAATACTAAAGCCACAATGTGCTCTTAAATTTATTGGTGACAACACCCCACTTGCTTCATCTTTCAAATCTGGGGTGTAGCCAGCTTAAATAATAATACAATGATTGCAGTTCTAGGTGAAAAAAAGAATTGTGAGTTATGTTTTGTAGGAAAGTCCACTGCAGTAATTCTATCTTACTGTGATATTTAAATACAATCTTAATCACTGCTTTCATTTGACCATCAATTCAGGGCAAAACCAAATGTAGAAATTAAAAAAAGATTAAGCTACCTAGCGGTGCAAGCTTTCTGTCTCAGTGGTGTGAATGTGCAAGTAGTTATTAGGGTCTTTTTTAGATGGTTTCTTTCTCACCTGCCATTTAAATATGAATTAAGCCTAAACTAACATTTCCAGTTTTATCCTAATCTGGCTGAAGCACTTGAGATCTAATTGCACATTTGCAGCTGGAGGAAACTGAAACAGACGTAGTATTCGCTGCATGTTAGAAGCACATTAGCTATATTTTCTCGCTAGCCTCCTGACTTTACTGAAAGGAAAGTAAGATCAGATAGAATAGTATTAAAAGTGAAAGATCATGTACTAAAAGCTAAATT
Source organism: Patagioenas fasciata (assembly GCF_037038585.1). Classification (NCBI taxonomy): domain Eukaryota; kingdom Metazoa; phylum Chordata; class Aves; order Columbiformes; family Columbidae; genus Patagioenas; species Patagioenas fasciata. The sequence goes on from NC_092560.1 coordinate 4,442,587, forward strand.
TTATGTAAAAAACTGTGGAGAGTTAATTACATGCTTTAGCATTTTTGTACCTAAGCAAGTGTTGGCTAAGAGACCAATATTGTTTTGAGTTTTTGCTAATAGGCAGTATACTGTGGAGAGAAAATCCTCCAGGACTTCTGTCTGTTTGTTGGTGTGAGAAAAAGGTTAGAGAGGTTAAAAGTTTAAAATTCATGTGGCACTTCCAAAAACACATGTGAATTTCGGAAAGCGTAGAAGAGAATGGCCTGATATGTAGGACCAAACCTTCAGAAATAAATGGAATCTGGGAAATAAGAAACCTGTGGCATTACATAGACCTTGTTTTTTATTGGAGGCCTCTGCACAGAGCAGGTGTTTTTGTAGAAGTCCTTGTGAAGTCACTTCTTCCTATTATTGAATAGGACTTTGCTTAATTACCAGTACAGTTCCTGGGCCAATGGGATGAAGATGTGTCATGCTGTGCAGTCTGAGGGGTTCGTGGCAATGCAAGAGGCTGCAGGACCAGAAAGCACAGTCTAAACTTTATATCAGAGTTAACATCTCCATAAATGTGTTAACATAACTTATTCTGGGCATGACAGCTCTTTGGGTGAAGGGGTCTGGTGCAAAGAGTGGTATACAGAGATATTCATAACACAATCCTCACTGGAACCTAGGCAGGTGAAAAGAGATTTCAGAAGAAAACTGGTTCACTCATGTGTTATGACGTCAGGCCTCTGGGATGCTGAAAATACTTTAAAGTTTGTAGAACTATTTACTAATTCAGTCTGTCAAGACCAGGAACAATTCACCACACTGTAAGTTTTGGAAAAAATTGGTTGTCTCCATACTTTCAATTGAAAGCAGTCAACGTGATATGTCAATAACTAATTCTAGAACAATTTGATGGTTTGGTGGCATGTGTTTCTTCTATTTTATGATGTGTGAAGAGCTCATAGGTTGTACTGGGGATTTGGCTGGCTGAAGGACTAAAAAAGGCTTTGGGAAGTTGGAAGTGATGATTGGAAATCTTCTCAGCCATGTCTTCTAAAACAAAAATGTTTTCATAGAGCCATGGACTCATAAAATGGTTTGTGTTGAAGGGACCTTCCCAGCTCCCCCAGTGCCACCCCTGCCATGAGCAGGGACATCTTCACCAGCTCAGGTTGCTCAGAGCCCCGTCCAGCCTGGCCTGGGATGTCTCCAGGGATGGTTCATCCACCACCTCTCTGGCCAACCTTGGGCAGGCTCTCACGATGCTCAGGGGCAAAAGTTTCTCCCTCATATCCTGCCTGGATCTCCCCTCCTTTAGTTAAAACCATCACGTCTTGTCCTATCGCAACAGCCCTGCTAAAAGTCTGTCTCCATCTTTCTTATCGGCCTCTTGTAAGTACAGAAAGTGCAGTAACCCACTATTAGCATTTTTTAATGTTTGTGGTGTAGATATTCAGAAAAGCTCCAGAAGCAAATCTAGTCTATACGTTTGTGTTTTAACAGAAATTTTGTCTAAAAGGAGTACTGCGTGAACCGAGTATTTGAGTTCCAGTGTTGGAGCATGTTTGCATTACACTGGTGGTAGCTGTGCTCACACAACGAAGCTTTAAACACGTTTCACCCACTCAAATGTTTGTGCATCAATTTGTGATCAGTGTCCTTAACTGTAAGAAGCCATTTAGTTTAAGAATGTACCATTGGAGAAACAAAGGTTTCCAGAACACAGTCTATATGACCTGTCACATACCTCTTTTTAGGATTATTTAGGTCTTCCTTTAGATAAATCGGTTCTTTCTGTGAAGTATGTGGGTGACAGATGCCACATTCCCCGCCAAGCTGGGTGGATGCTCAGATGTTTTCTTGGAGGCAGCGTTTAGAAGACCTCCTGCACCACCTGCTCTGTGTTGAGTGTTTTTGGAAGGCTGGAGGATACTGTGTTGGTCGTTCACTTTTCATGGTGATCACCTGTACCCACTGAATGGTTTCTAGTGCCTGGAGAGGGGTAAAAAAAACATCTAGCAAAGCGAAGATGTTGAGGTTTTTTGATGACAGATTGATATTCAGGACCTGCTGATTGTGAATTTTTGCTTAAAAATTAGTTTTGCAGTTTTTCTTGCGAAACTGATGTTTGAAAACTCGTTGTGGTGTAGGCCACAATATTTGAATTACTATTTTTTTATTATTTTTTACATATTGTTGCAGATAATAGTGATCATCAGTCTGCAAATAGCTACCATTTTTAAATTTGGAAAGGCGTCTTCTGTCAGAACGGACATTGAAAATTAGCAAACTAAATTATTGATTGCAATTTTAAATGTAGCAGTTGCAGCCAGGTTACTTGCGAAGGACTGGGTCTGTAAAATAACGAAATGCCTTGTTGGCGAGGGGAAGAACGTGCATGAGGGTAGAGAAAGCCAACAGTAAGGGATAATCCATCTTAGTAGTAGCATGTGCCTGATTTAAATTCTTATACTTTATATAAAATTCATCACTGAGAACTGAATAAGTCAGCTTACTGAAGTTTTTGTCTATAAACCTTTAAATACTGTTGTACGCAATCATTTCTGTTGCAAAGGCAACGTATTTATGAAAATTAATGTGGTATAGCGGAAATAAGGTAATTATCAGCTGGGGAACTGACTGTTATCTGAAAAGGTTTCAATACATTGATGTGATTGGTAGATTAATAAATTTCAGTATCTGCTTTTGGAAAATGTATCAACAGCATAGCAAAGGAAGGTGACAGTATTTTCTTAACTTGAGTAAAGGTTGATCTAGGGAAAGTCAATCGTCAAATACTTTAAAATAACTTCTAAGCCTTAAACGATCTTTTTTTTTCTGCATACAGGCAATTAGAAATAATACAGAGGAGTTTATTTGATTTTCACTTGCAAATCTGAAAGTTTAATGTATTTTAATAGAAACAGAAGATGGAACTTTTTATCTTCGTCCACCTGCATAAATACCAGTGGACTGTATAATTAAACAATTCTGTAACTGCAGCAACATGAAGATAAAATTATTTTTGTGAAATTGTATACCATAAATTCTGCAGACACATCACCTTTTGAGACAAAAAAAGAAAGTAATAAAAGGTGGGATGGGGGAGTGGGGAATCAATTAATTTAGCATTGTATACTCCCCAGTTATTTCTTCAGTAGGTCAAGCAGCGAAAGGAAGTGACGAATCAAGCCATAATGCTTCGATTTTTCTCCAACCCTAAAATAGGCTGCAGTGGTGATTATTCCATTAACAGAGGCTTTCAGTCAGAGGTAGTTTGCAGAATCATTAACTTATATATAGGGTTCTGAATCTGCACTACAACTGGAAATTACTGTCACTATATTTCTTTTTCCTGTTTACATTTTCCACATCCTTTAGGCACAATCCATGGTTGAAAACATGAAGTATCTAGGGGGTTACGAACCTGTTTATAGATTGTCTGTTGATCACAAGCTGTTATTAAGTCCTTTGTAACTTAAAGATTTGAAATTAAGAAATTAATGTGTTTTCAATTTGTGATCAATGTCCTTAGCTGTAAGAAGCCACTTAGTTTAAGAATGTACCATTGGAGAAACAAAGGTTTCCAGAACACAGTCTATATGACCTATCACATACCTCTTTTTAGGATTATTTAGGTCTTCCTTTAGATAAATCGGTTCTTTCTGTGAAGTATGAAGGTAACTTAAGTTGATGACTATGAACTTTGTAATTACTTGTTGTGCTTAGGCCACTTTATTGCATGCATATGAGTTACCATTCTGCATAGACATGGAATACAGCAAAGTGAATGTTAAACATGTGCTGCCTAATGAAGTGTGATACTGCATAATCATGTGGTTTCCTGAGAGATTAAATGATGACTGTTAAAATGTTTTACTGAATAGATACTCTAAAATGTGTTTTCATGTGATCTACATCTCAAAATACTTCCAGTATTAAAAAAGTGCAAATATGAATGAATATGTTATTGCATAGTGGGGAAAAAAAAAAGAGAGTACAGTTTACACTTAAAATCTTTTTCCCTTTTGTTTTTTCAAAGCATGTAATGTCTGGAATGACTTAAATATGTTTCTTTGAATGTGTACTGGATATTACCTGCCATTTGAAAAAAAAAAAAGAACATTATAATATACTACAGCTCATAGTAATAAGATTGGACGATATAAAATGAAAAATTTATCCTAATCTACCATTTAATTTTGGGACTAATTATGTTTAGAAATGTGTTAAAAAGGAGAATACATTAACATTTTAAAAATAACTTGATAACAGAACAGGTGATATCTTAGATATTTCTATTTATGGCACTAGGGTTACATGAAAGGATTTAATATATTGGACCAGACTACACAGGGGTTTTTATATGGTGTGGTTTTTGTTCTTTTAATGCTAAATGTGCTGTTGTTTTACTGTCTTTGATGGATAGGAAACCTCAAATGAATGCACATGAAAGCAGGGAAATACAAGTTTCATCTTTTTGTATGTTTTCTGTTTAGTACGTTTTCTGTTTAGTAAACAGTCACCTAATAATCTAAGCAAGGATCCCACGCCATTTGTCACAGTTTCTTGTCAGGCACTGTGAGCAGAAATTCTCATAGCTGAGAAGTTTTATCCCATTCCTGCTAGAAGCGCTTGTTGGAATCTCCTGTTCTTGCTGTTCGTCTGTACACCCTGAGGTTGTGCATCCAGGAAGAACACGTATATCTGGTTAAAAATGTGTATTCACTTCCCTATCATCACTCCTGTTGCATTCAAAAGTAATAGTTCAGATTTTGAAATTGAGATATATTAAATCTTGATTTATGCACTTTGGTGGAATATAGAATGACCTCATTATATAGTATATAATGACCTCATTAATGTTTACAAATATGTAAAGGGTGAGTGTCAGGAGGATGGAGCCAGGCTCTTCTCAGTGACAACCAATGGTAGGACAAGGGGTAATGGGTTCAAACTGGAACACAAGAGGTTCCACTGAAATTGGAGAAGAAACTTCTCAGTGAGGGTGTCAGAGCCTGGCCCAGGCTGCCCAGGGAGGTTGTGGAGTCTCCTTCTCTGCAGACATTCAAACCCACCTGGACACCTTCCTGTGGAACCTCAGCTGGGTGTTCCTGCTCCATGGGGGGATTGCACTGGATGAGCTTTCCAGGTCCCTTCCAATCCCTGACATTCTGGGATTCTGTGATTTTTCGTTTAGGTCGATATTTTGCATTGAAGATACAATTGTCATATTTTTTTTGTTGGATGTAATTTATGGTTATGTAATAGTTTACATTTAAACTTTGTTTTAAATCAAAACTATACCCAAGAGTAGTATATTCCTGGCTACCCATTTTGTGATAATTATGCTTTGCAGTATTCTGTAATTTTAACCTGAAAGTGACCCAACATATATTACTTAAAAAAAAAAAAAAAAAAATTAAAAATTGCTCCTCATTGAACAGCTGCAGTGTAGATGACCAAAATACAGCTTTATAATTCTTAAATGTAGTTATTTTACAAGCTTGATTTTCCTTGACCTCTTCTTGTGTAGTAAGGTGCTGTTTTCATTGACTACCCATTACTTCAAAGTAGAGGACGGAGGTGAAAGATCAGTCTGTGTCACCTTTGGTTTCTTCTTCTTTGTGAAAGCGATGGCAATTCTCATTGTGACAGAAAACTATCTGGAGTTTGGACTGGAATCGGGTAACTCCTTTCTTTAGTATTTGAAACAATGCTAGAGATTTCATGAGCTGAAAAATTTATTTCTAGTGCTTTTGAGAATACCTGTGTAAAAATGAATTCTATAATGTTGTACACTTCTAAGAAATTTTGCTTTGCAATGCAGATTCTGAGCTATATCCTGACTGTATTCCCTGCTTTCTTTTAATTAGTGTGTAATCTTTTCTTAGGTTGGTTGTTTTGTTAATTATATTTGCCTTCCAGTTTTCCATTTAACCTAATTTGCCTTTTGTGATAAAGTAAAGCTACTTTACTAGAAAAAAAAAAGCACTTACCTTTCTAAAAAATAATGTTAATTTTATTCATGTTCATGAAGTGTATGAATACCAGAGCTGCAAGTTTTATTGCATTATGGCATACTAGTTAGCACATGAAAGAGCTATGCTAGACATATGGAAGGCTGTTTAAAAGATGACCTATTACCTAGCATTTTGTTTTAAAAAAGGAATTCTGCATTTGTACCCTAATAAAATACATTTCTCCTTGCAGGATTCTCGAATTTCTCAGAAAGCGCTATGAAGTTTCTTGAAAAGCAGGGTTTGGAATCCCAGTAAGTTTCTGCAAATATGTTTGTTTGCTTTATAATTGAAACACTTGCATTTTCTTAGCAAGCATTTGTCATGCACTTTTTCCACTTGTATGTGCGTATAATTCTGTAATAGTGTGAAGAGGTAGGTTAATGAAGATAATTCATCAGTACTCACAGGTAGCTTAAGTTACATTTGCGTTTTCTCTTTTTAGTTTGGACATTTTCAATCCTAACATTTCATTTACAGCTCATAAAATACAGTTCAGAACTATAAACATTTTTTTGAATGGTAATTCCCTTCAGCTTTGCAAGGATTACTAAAAAATAGGTATTTTTTTGCCATTCCTGTGGTACACAAGCGGATGAGTGAGCAGAAGCTACAGATAGAGCTGTAGGAGGAGAATATTTTCTTTTTCAGTCCTGTTTTCAGGTTGGAATAGTATTTTCCTTTTATTCAAAATCATCTGCTTGCTACAGGACATCCAAGTTTTGTTTATTCTGTCAGAGGAACACGCCATAGCTTGTGATATTACACAAATAGACAGTCGCTGGTGTAAACAGCCTTTGTGTACTGTAAAAAGGATTTCTGTTACAATTCTTATACACATGCCCCAAAATGCATTTATGGGGTACGTCATCACTGTGGGAGCGCAACTTCTTAATTTCTTTTTTGGAAGTTCTTACATGTTGTGTAGAATCTGTGGAGTAGCTTCATATTTGAGGAACAGGAGTTTCTTTAAAGTAGATGAATGTGTCATTTATGAATAAACTCATGGGAAATCTGTAACTGAACCCCATGTGTTTCTTAGCCTTTCTTCGCTCTGCTTTTCCAAAGCTATTGCAAGTTTACTAACTTCTGTATTAATTTTTTCTCCCAAGTGTTTATTTTTTGCACTTTTGTAGTGCTTTGGCGGTTTACAGAAGCAGTTGAGTTGATGATGGTGTGTTATGGTAGTTTATATGACAAAGATTAAGAAATAATCTGAAACTCATGTGGAGCACTAGATTTGGTTTTGCTCCTCTTTAATCTGTGTTAGTTACATGTCGTGGTTTTTTTTAATGTAATCCAGTGTTTGTTAATTCCATAATTCAGTTGATCCTGGCTATTTTTTTCTGCAATTTTTTTTGAACTTCGTAGTTCATTAAACTATATTGATCACTTGGAAGAGACACATTGATTTGCCATATGTATGTTTCACATAAATCTGTGAAAAGCTGTAGTAATAATGGTTTAATAGTGCCTTTTAATGGATCACGGTAGAATGTAAGTCATGTAACTTAAATATCCATTTTTGCCTTTGCCCACATAAAGTTACGATACATCTGTTCTTCTCCTAAAACCTAATCACTAAATCCATTCTGTTAGCTGTTTCTGTTACATAATTTGTTGTTAATTACAATATAAAATGATTCTTTTTTTGTTCTATACTAACAAACTTAACATCTTATAGGCAGTAGCTTAGGTTTTCTGTTCTTTCTAGGAAATAAGTTGGTGACTTTTTTTAAATTTTAACTCTTGATTGGTTTGTAATAATTTTGGTATTCCAGAGTAAAACTATAGAATACTGTTTGTGTTTTGTTTTGGGTTATTTTGGGTTTTTTTTGATTGAATGTTAGATACTGTTGAGTTGAAAGTAGTCTCTGATACCTCCCCTACCCCCAACTTCTTCCCCAAGAAAATGCTTATTTCCTTTCTTTTCTTTTAGGGGTCCTGTGTCTAAACTAACCTTCAAATTGTTCCTGGCTGTTCTGTGTTCACTTATTGGTGCTTTTTTGACATTCCCTGGCTTGCGACTGGCTCAAATGCATCTGGATGCTCTGAATTTAGCAACAGAAAAAATAACACAGTAAGAGAAAATATATGCACATAGATATATGCTACTCAGTCTTAAATCTTTAATGTCTGAACATCAGCAAAGCGAACTATTCCAACAAGAAGGTAGTGACTAAGACTTCTGTTGCTGCTTTCTGTATCTCAAGCAGACTTTGCCACCTGCCTCTTTCTGCTCAACCTGTGCTCTGCCAGTCTGTTATATTCTTCGCCTGGTAATTAGAGTACCAATTAAAAGGAGTATTCATTTCCTCCAGCAAGAGCTCCACCACAAGTGTTTCTGCTTACTGCTTCCTTTCCCCCATCCTGTATTTTTGGAAGTTTACATAACTGTCAGGAAGTAGAGAGAGGTGCAACAGTAGCATTTTTTTCCACCCCCACCTCCAGGGGCGCATCATGTGTTTAATAAATTTAGGGTAAGACACAAAGATGACCCAGAATATTTAATGAGGGGTCAGATGTTAACACCATTTTAAAGGAATATTTCCATTTTTAGACATCCTTGAGTTTGATAGTAAAATGTTTTCTCGATTTAACTGTTTCTCTTCAGTGTTCTTTGGCTGAGAAACTCCAGATGTCTTTCATACATCTTGACTTTTGATGTTTAATATATGTTAATGACAGACTCTGCAGCATAGACCCTTGTGATCATTTTATCTGTTCACTGTCCTAAGAGAACCATTTTATTTTTCTGATACATAAATTATTTATGCTCAAACTGCCTTTTTTTTTAATCCTCCAGAAATGCCCAGCTTAAAAATTAAACTGTGTTTAAAGTGGGTCCATCACTTTTGGTAAATTTATGAGCAAGTGCTCTGTGTTATACTTGCACTCCTTTTGGTTGAATGCATCCAGGTACAGCTACAAACTGTTGGCTTTTGTTGTATCTGCTGTTTAGTTCCTGTGTGTAGACCATGACTACGTCACTTCCTAATCTGTTCTTTCCAGCTACATAAAGTAAACTACTTAGTTTTTCATTTTTATAGTTCTCAATATTTTTAAAATTTCTCGTGCCTTTTCTGTAAGCATCTTCTGATTTTCCAACATCTTCCTTGATCTTGGACATGAAAACCTAGGTAGAAATAAAAAATTATCTTCAAAAGTCTACTATGCTTTGACTGTTCAACTGGAGCAATATGAAAATGACATTAAATGGATATAGATGTGATTAGGTAATGCAGTTATAAACCAAGAATCATTGCTAGATTCTGACTGACCTGAAGAAATTGCTATTTGTCCCTAGTGATATATTTCTTTTTATCAATGAGTAGATCATTATTGACTGTTTGCAGTTGTTTGACAGTGACTAAAGGGGAGTAATAAATGAGGATGATGTGTTGTGGATACAAATCTCTTTACAGAAAAACAGTGCCTTTCTCTTCAGTCAAATACATGGTCCACTTTTGGAAAAACGAACAACAAAAAATCCAACACTCTCCCCCAAACACCTCAGGCTGCCCAAGAAAACCACCAGCATCCAAGCTTCCTCCAAAAAAACCCAACCAACCAACAAAAAACGAGAGGGGACAAGCTTCCTTTCCCACTACATTGCAGAATGGGAGTAAGGTTTTTTTTCCCCTTTTTTCAAGTAAACAGGATAAAAATAACCTGCTGTCCATTTTAATTTTAATAGCTTGGTCTATTTTTTTTTTTTTTTCTTCAGCAGCAATATCCTTTCCCTGCATATATTTTGAAGTCTTCTTAATCGATTTGTACCATTTTCGTACACATATCCTCGTTTTCCAGAGGCTACTTCAGGAGTCTTTCAGCCTTTCTCCCTCCACTCAAATAAACAGAAAGGGATTCTTGCAACACTTTGGCACGTTCCAGTCCATTAACTCAGTAGGATGTCTTAAATAAGTGGAAGCTCAGGTGAAAATGCTTTGACGAGTTACTGAAGTGATTTGGACTGTTCTTTGATGCTGTTCTGTTCCCTAGCAACACTGAATAACTATAGCAGTGCCTATTTCTTCATCAGGAACCAATGACTGAAGTGTGTGCATGTGATGACATCTTCTGAAACATACAAAACGTTTTAATGGCTTTAGGAAGTTTAGCAGTTGGAAATCAGTAAGGTCTTGTGTTCTTTAGAATAACTTGATTATCTCACATTTTCCGTAGTGTAGAAGCACTTTGACTGGAGATGGAAATGTAGACAAGCTGATTCTGATAGCGAGGAAGCATTGCACTAGCAAAACCACCAGGCCTATAGATATAAATTTCAGGAAACACTCCTGAAATAGTACAAAAGCTTACTACTTTTACATTAAATGTGCAATTTCGTACAATGCTTTTAAAATGGAATAGCTGTGCTTGCATTTTTTTTTTTTTTGTCTGAGTACGTTTAATTGAATATAAGTACCAAAGTTCCTAAGCAAAAATCTTCATTAAACTGGGAAATCCGACCTCTGAGAACCATTTCCCCATGTCTGTATAGATAATAGAAATTAATCTGCGTACATTTTTAATTAAGCAAAAAGAAAAAGTAATATAACAGCATATTTTCCATAATTATCCGAGATGCTGACTCTCTAGATTCAAACTGTAATAGCTAATGCAGTTTGGTATTATGCCATCATATGGAAATTTTCAACAACTGTCTTTTGCTAAAGTGTGGCATAGTGCAGATAGCTCTTTTGGTTGGATTGTTAAAATATCTGAAAACTTGATTTATTCCAAAGAGCACTTCAAGTTGCAACCAGTGTGATTTCAGAGTGTATAGAATTACTGTTTTGTTGAAACGTAAGTCATACCTATAAAATAGGGAAGTTATTTTCTTGTTTACCTTTCTCTCAACTGTGTTTAACTTTGAATTTATCCTTTTGAACCTCTACCAGCAGTTTCAACAGTATGGTCATTGTTTATTTTTAATAACTTCCCCTCCTTTTTTTTTTCTTCTTTCAGAACATTGCTACATATAAACTTCTTGGCACCTTTATTTATGGTTCTGCTGTGGGTAAAGCCAATCACTAAGGACTACATTATGAACCCACCCTTGGGCAAAGACAGTATCCCTTTGTAAGATTGCCTTTAAAAATTATTTCTGGGGTATTGAGAGCAAAACCATACATTTAAGTAGTGCCCTGTGAAAATCATAGAAATGTAGAACGCTTAAAATTTAATAGTATCTGCTGTCAAAAGTATTGTGGGAATTACAGTTGAACTTTGAAGAGCTTCTGTTATTTCAGAAGGAGAATTAGTTGCAGAGTGTTGAATGTTAAGTTTCCCAAAAAGCTGCTGTCTTCTGGACTCTCCTTGGGAATGATGGGTTATTCTTCCTAGGGATGGAATATCATCTCGCTGGAACCTTGTACGTTACACACTGGTGTAGAAAAGCAGTGATTTCAGTGAAAACAGTTGAGATACGTTGGCATGAGAAGTGACCTAAGCAATTTGTCTTACGATCTCTGTGTAGATGTAGTGCGTATGGAATTGGTAGTTAAAATATTTAAAACATAAAAAGGGAAAGAATTTTCAGGAAGAGTGGTATCTGAAATCAAAATTGTATAAGTAGCACAGGTGATTGTCATTGTTACTATTAGTCTAGATAATTGAAAATAGTAATATTAAAATGGACTTGAAACAGACATGATTGGCTGACACTTTTTATTGCTTTCTAGGTCTGTGATATGCTTCTAAGGTCATTCTGTGACTACTGAACTATTAAATACAATATCGCAAATATACATATTCAGTGCTTCTGTTTTGTTCCTCAGTTTATCTTAAAACGAATGTTGTGCTATAACAGGGTACCTAAGGCAACTGAGGTACACATTTTCTATCTAGAACTGTGTGTCTCAAAACCTGCAACTTTCTGAGCAAGCTTGTTTATTAGTGTCCTGTCTTGGTTACTCAGAATTTAAACATTTAAGCGCTCTTCTGGATGCTAATTTGGATCTGATGCTGTGATAGTGCTACTGCAAAACAGCAGTAGGGAGAGAAGCAGAGGGGAAGAGTGAATATTACTTGCACATGAACTTCATAACTGTAGGTTGTGCATTAAGTGTTTTTGACAATACACTTCATGGTTTCTTTATGGATGAAACAAACAAATATCTCTGTAATGTTAGGTGACCTTTGGAAAACATCATTACCCTTTTATTCTCTTCTTTTATCCACAGGATGTCAGAAGATACATTTGACACTGTGAGGCTGTGGATTATAATCCTGTTGTGTGCTTTACGGTTGGCTATGATGCGTCGTCATTTACAGGCTTATCTGAATTTAGCCCAGAAAAGTGTGGATCAGATGAAAAAGGAAGCTGGCAGAATAAGTATGGTTGATTTACAAAAAATGGTGAGTTTGATGGCATTGAGGTTACGTATTTGGAGTGCTCTGTCTGTACAAATGCTTCGTTTTTCCGCACTTTTTTTGTCTTCTGGGGCACCAAAGCTGAAATCTGAATGAAACTTCCTAAACTATATCTTTATAAAAATAACACCACTACAGAGAAATTTCGTGACCAAAAATATGCAGAGATGTATCCATATTACACAGATGGCCTGTCTCAAGTTATTTGGAAGTTGTTATAAAAGGTCCTGTCATTAATTGTTCTTTACAAACATGGGGTGTTGCTGTTCAGCATGAGTAGCAGATACTGGGGAGGGCACAGGATGAGTCATGATCTTTAGCTACAACATAGGAAAAAAATGAACTTTGAAGAGTAAATACTGTTGATTAAGACCACTATGTTTTTTAAATTGAGGCAAAATTTACGATAATGTGATCCTATTTAGAGATAAAATAGGACACGTTTAATTTTGTCAAACCATTTTCAAGTACACTTGCAGAGTTACAGAACTCTCAGCACATCTTGTTACTGTGGCAAAGGAGAAATGATTTTTTTAAAGAAAAATAATAAAACTTATCATCAACAAACCAAGGAGGTAGAAATTCATAAGCTTGTAGAGTGATGTTGTGTGTTGCCTGCAAAATAAACTTGTATTTCTAGTGTTAGATGATAGTGCTGCCTGGTGATCTTTATGAGTTGGGGTGTATTGGAGGAGCAATTTCAAAGTTTGCCAGAAGACAAAGATTCCCCTTTGAGGATTGTCAATATTACTTATCTTGTCCTTGGCTTCACTGAGTATCTGAAGTATCTGAGTATCTGAAAAAAAGTGGCTAGCAATTTCCTTCAGAAAAAAAGGTCAGGAAATACAGGTGGCAGCCACTGGGTGGGACAGAACCGTGCTGATTGCTGTGAATGCGTAATTTTAGTTTTGAGAGCTTCTGTCCCATCTGTAAAACAACAGTATCTTCTCTGTGTGGTGGTTCTTAGGTCCATTTATCCAGTATCTCTGTATCTTCTCTTTAAGAAGGCCACGGCCACAAAATAAAGTCCTATCTTGTTTTGCTAGCCATGTCTGGTTTACCTCCTGGAACTCCTGCTGGTGAAGGCTTTCCTATCTGTCATTCTACAGTGATTGTTACTTTTTATTTTGTTCTTTTTATCATAATCTATCCATTACCTTACGCTATTTTTTGTCTCACCCTTTTTTTCTTCTGTCAGTGTCTTACTACATTTTCTTCTCATGTTACTTTTTTGATGCTTGCTCATCACAAAACCCTTTGAGATTTTGGAGCCTATTTCCAAAAATGTCATGTCTGCCTTAATAATTTTTGCCACTCTGTATTTTGTTTTTTTCTAAAACCCAGTTAGCTTTATTTAATTGCTTGCTTGCTATTGATTTTATGATTTTTTTTCCTGTATTTTATCTAATCTTTTAGTTCAATAGCTTATATAAAATATGTAATGTAACTTTCTGGAGAAAGATGAACAGATTTGTAGTAGGGAGGGGGATAAATCTGAGTGGATTTCAATGAACTGTAATGTATATGTGAGATTAAGACCATTTAAATGCTGTTATGGATCAACTACTAAGGAAAAATCATCTTGGCATTGTTTTTAAAATACTGGTGTTTCACAGTTGGAAATCTTAATATCTTGCTTTTGAAAAGGGACTGCAATATTAACCAAAATTTCATTTACTTTTTATGAGGCTTTGGACTGTGACTGCTACTTCGTTTTTGAAATGGGGTTTAGTTTGTAGTTCTCTGGAGACTTTAAAAATTGAACTTATATTTAGCTTTGATTCTGATCTATTGAAATAGGAATCTTTGAATGAAGACATGCAGTTCGCAGAAGCAAAATTGATTGTTTTAACAGAATTGCTGTCTTTATTTTCTTTCAGCATTTTCTCTCAGGTTTGTAGACATCCTCAAACAAGAATTTTTCATTAGGTCTTTTGAAGACTCTGTCACATGCCAAGATATGCTAGAAAAGTTTTAAAGCAGCTTTTATGCATAAGTATTGTTTTTTTAATAAATTGATTGTTTTTCCTAGACATGTTCATAAAGCTTCGCTTTGATCAGCCGGAACTCATGAATTTCTTCTGTTTTCCCAGGTGGCTCGGGTGTTTTATTATCTTTGTGTAATTGCACTGCAGTATGTTGCACCATTGGTAATGCTCCTTCACACAACTCTGCTCTTGAAAACACTAGGTAGGTGAAATTGGATCAACAAAAATGTGTTCTGTTCTACGTAGGGCTTTTATACCTTCAGCTTGCTAAAGAGAATTAAAATATATGGTGACTTGCAATGCAGACGTACATTGTAGTTTCCTTCAATTTAAAACATAGTGATGTGCCACTTTTCAGGTGTTGTGTTGCTCCTTTTGACACCTTCCAGTTATATTCTAATTTGTTTGACTTATTTCTGAGAAATTGTGTAATACAAAAAAATCGAGCTGCTTACTTGCATTGAAATAATTGTCTTTTAAAAACTATTTTAAAAGTGGACCTGTATAAGGCATTGTTGACTTAACCTTATAAGCATCTGTTAAAGGAATTTTTTTCAGCTTTTCAGTCTTAATTGGTCTTTTTGAACTGAAATTGGGAGATATGTTGTTCATTTCATTATGGGGAAATCTGATGTCACTCTGTGTGGGTTTTTGCGGTGTGTGTTGTGGCTTTTTTTGTTGTTTTTTTAATTTCTTTCTAGTGAGGGATGTATTTCACAGCCCGTCATGCAGTTGTGGAGTTCTTTTTGCAAACCGTCAGCAGAAAGGCTTTGTTAGGCTGTGATTTACCCTGTTCGGGAGTGGACATGTACCCCTGGTGAGGTGAATCATACCCAGCACTGATAGGGTATCACATGCAGATGTTAAGATGTCAAAAGTTAAGATGAATCCTACCCTAATAGCTTACTCGTATCGTCAGGAAGCCATGCAGATAAATACAGTTAGTATTTTTTGAGTTCTAAAAACTTCCTTTTTTGTGTGTGTGTGAAAAATATATCTAAGGTGATCTATAGGGTGACAAAAATAACAGAACTTGAATTTAATTCTACAAAAATCTGTTACTTATTTCCTTTTGACAGGCAATTATTCTTGGGGCATCTACCCGGAACTGAATTCTGACACTCCAGTAGAAAGCAGTCTGCTTCCCAGTTCGGTTTATTCTGAGTCTCCACCTGCTGATGGAAAGATGAAAGTAACTGTAGTACAAATAACAATGGCTTTGGGAAGCCTGAAGAATATTTTCACTCCTCTCCTGTTCCGGGGACTGCTGTCTTTCCTAACGTGGTGGATTGCTGCTTGCCTCTTTTCTACAAGCCTTTTTGGGCTCTTCTATCACCAGTACCTGACTGTGGCATGAACAGGTCAACTGACAAAGCAATTGTAAGGTCAAATACTAAATACAAACCCAGGTACCCAAGAGGAGATGAAGAGAAAAGAAGAAAACTATAAACGAAGAGCAAACATATCAGAATATTTTTTAAACACTTCCTCTGTGTTCTCAGGGTGAATATTCTTATAATGTTTAAAATCGCAACTGGGCATGTTATTTTTTGTTGTCCAAATGGTAGGTAACTAATTGAATTATAGTATTGAGACTGACTGGCGTTATTGTGTGGTAGGTTTTGGTGACCGTGCTGGAAAGATGTGACCTCTGGGTACCTTGGTTTCCATAAACAGCAAGCCAACCTCAAAACTTTGTGTTGTCAGCATCAACAGTCAGTGACTGAACTGTGTTAGAAAGGGTACTGGTTATAGTGATGGTGGCTGCCTATCGATTAAATCTTGAAACTGAGCCATACAGTGAAAGGAGATAGGGGATTTAAAAACATTCTGTTGGATGGCTATTGATCACTTTTCTCTGTGAAAAATGAAATAATCCAACAGGACAAAAGAGATACTGTATATTACAGTAAGGGAAGTTGTATAAAATTTAAATTTAACAAGAGTAGATGTATGGACCTGACAGGTATTGCTGCCTAAATATTTTGCAGGAATGCTTGTGCAGAAAGAGGAGAGTTATAAAAAAAATACATTATTTCTGTCCCTTCAGTCATTTTGAAGTACTGGCCATCTGTATTGGTGCTAATGTTGATCCACAGATTCCATTTGGATCTTTAAAATTTCTTCTTTTCAGGTAATAGATAAATTCCATTGAATTCACAAAATAATGGAGTAGATTTGTGACGCCCATCAAACATTACAAAACAAAACAGTTTAATCCTGCTGACTGAGAGTGTATGTATCTGTGTAATGTACATATAAATATATATTATATATTAAATATATAATATATATTAAGTTATAAAGTATGGAAACTTTATTTTAAATTTCTGAATGTATCTTACAGGGCCGTGGGCCAGGGATGTATGTGTATCTAATAATTTCGAGATCCCTTTGGAAATGAAAATTAAATTGCTTTTGAAAGTTCAGTTGAAAGGGCTATTTGTTTTTGGTGCCTCTTCAAAGGTACTTAGCTGTACTAGAGAACTTATATTCTTCTGGAAGAAAAGATCTACCTAAACTGTTAACCTTCAAATTTCTGCTCTGTCAGATCGTCATCTTTTGCCACTGTAATCTGTGTTAACTTGGCCATATAGTCACAACTAATATCTCTTGGATTCATAAAGAGATTTTCTGTATAACAAAACAGCGATAGTAAGGAGGAACAAAGCATTAACCTTACTTTTGCTTAACTAAGGGGATAGATTTCAAATGTAAAAACATTGCAAAATGACGTATAATGGCAGTTTTTCAGATGTTTTGTGTATTGGCAAAACAGGAATGGAAATTTATATAAAGTAGCATTTTTCAAAAGTTAATACTATACTTTGCAGAGGTCAGTGGGTTTTTTTAACTAATACTAGCTGTTTTTTTTTTGTTTCTGTTCTCTTCTTTCTTGAATTTGTGGATGGCTTTGGCATATAACAAGCATTTATAAATGGAGAAGCTTAACTAAACATTTAATAGGTAGCAAACTTACCATATGGGAAAGCAAACTGTCAACAAATGCAGAATATTAAGGATTTAAGCTGGTGATAAACTGTCTTACTGTGTCTAATGCCTTTTAAGTTATTTATTAGTTTATTAAAATGCATTTACCGATACTAGGGAAAGTTTTATGTGCACCAGCTGGTACCCACTGCGTGTGTTTTGGATGTCTGAGAACACTTTGCATGATGCTGCTGGTCTCATTGCAGTGTGGTATTTCAGTCCTACTGGTTCCGCAAGCTTTGTTTTTTGATGCTGACTGTTCTATAACTAACAGGGACAAAGGCTCAGCTGTGTGAATTGCCCTAAAGGAAAATATTTGACTTAATGGATTCAGATCTTGAAACATTCCTAGGAAATGTATTTCAGATTATTAGAATGACAAAACATGACAGGTCCAACAATACTGGACCCACTTTCTATTAGTTCAAGATGTATCATTACTGATAGAGTTAATAGGGCCAGCTTTGAAGTTATAGTTAGGTATCCAGTGTTAATGTTTTGTTCAGGAAAATAAAACAATATCATCCGGTGTGATTCTGGTGGTGGACTTGGCTGAAGAAGCTCACTGTGTAGGAGAGAGCACCTGTTACTGCAATGTGAAGGGTAGGAATAAACTTCGGATACTGGAGAAGACTTAAAGTCACAGAGTTTCTGTTGGCATAGGTATTTATTCTGAAAGCTCGTAAGTAAAAGCAAACTGTAGCGCTATGATACTGCATTCAGCAAAGGTATTTGATTGTGTATGTAGCTGAGCTTCACAGAGCTTTTGGTAGGAGCTCACACTGTCTTACTCTTTAGACATCACACTGATCACAGTGAAAAATAAGCACCCAGGTGCTGCTAATCTTAAGGTCAACACTTGTGGACGTTGCCGTTTCATTTTTCTGCAGAACTCAGTGGTTGACCAGTGGTCAGCAGCCTGATCTGAGTAGGAGATGGTCTTTCTTTAGATCCACTTAATCCTTATGTGAGTCTAGGAGGCTTATTAAAAACCAAAATATAGCAATAAATGCCTTTGAAACGTGAGGTGGCAGTGAAACTGGAGGGTGTGTATTGCTGTGGTTGCCTACAACTACTCAAAAGTGACATTTAAAGTAAAATAGCAACCCCGGTAGTCCTGGCTTCCATATATTAATATATTGTGTAAGCTTCAAAGGAGTGTCTGCTAATTTCTTTAGTAAGTTCCTTTAAAACAGCAGCCGACAAATGCCTTTTTCTTTTTTCCATGGAGTCCATTATCAGCACCTGGGGGAGAACAGGGGCACACGTCTTACAGGAATGGAAAACCAACTAAAAGGTGATGGAGGGGTTAGTAGTTGTTATTCAGGATTCTTAAACACTTAATTTCTGAGAGATTTTAGAAGGAAAGATGCCTTTGAGAACAAATGTATGTTTCTTTCTTTCTTCCTGAATTCGCATCTCCCTTTCCCACTCCAGTAATGTGACTTGTTAGCTTATCTCCGTTTTCCTGTACACAGCTTTTCCGCCACATTCCCTACACAGGATTGATTGGGCTAAATTAGTTCAGGACTATATTTTGAATTTTGTTGTCTTGGTTTAAATTAATCTATTTTTGAAGGATCAGTTGCTTTAAAATAGTTCAAATAACTTTGGATCCCATCTGAAATATTAAAAAACCTGTGAATGGTTGTTTAAACACTGCACTTTTATTATGGGAGTCTCTTCCAGGAGTGTCAAACCCATTTTCACTGGGGGCCACACCAGCCTCACAGTTGCTTCAAAGGGACGAATGTAATTTTAGGAAATGAAAAGGAATTTTAGGAAGTGAAAATGAGTTTGACATCCCTGCTTTAGACAAAGTATTAAGATAGTGATAAATCCAGGTCTTCCAGCAAGGAGTCCAAACATAAAACTTGGGCTATTTCTGAACTTAGAGAAGTTGATCATGAAAAGGAGAATGGATTATAACAAGCCCATTCTTCCACTTTTCATTTCTCCTCTTTTGATATTTGCTAAAGATACAGGATTTCCCAGGTTTTGAGGTATTTTTAGCTGCACAGTTTTTCCTCTTCCAGAAATCTCTTGCTTAAGAGTCAACAGATAAAGTAATGGGGCAAAACCAGGTAGCATCAGGACAAGAGAACATGCCTGGTATAGAAGGATGTGCTTTAGAAAGTTCGTTTCCATGACAGTTGTTCTTCACCTTCATTGAGTCACAAATACTGGAGATGTGTGACGAGAGATGTGTGATTACCTGGGTTGTAAAGTCAAACTCACCTATGGATGAAAATGCTACCAAGATACACGAACGTAACAATTAGGTACAGTGTATAAAATTGTTAATGACTGAAAAAATGTCAACTAACCATTAAAAGTTTTGTATTTTGTCACTCCAGCTAAATGGTAATATAAGTCTCGGATTTACCACGTAGAAAATTATAATTATTTAGTCATAAAGCTGTTGGGAGGCCATACAAGGTAAAAGGCCTTATGGCTCTTTATTTTCAAAGGCCTCTGTTTTACTTCTGAACATAGCTTTTTCTCCAGGGAAGGTTTTTGAACAGTTGTATAAATGCGATACTTCACGTTTTGTCATATGACACAAGCTGCACATATATTTGTTAGCCACAAAAATTCTAGATGTAACCCCACGGTTCATTTTGTCACTACGCTGTTACTAGAATGTTTTAGTTAAGATTGAAGAGTTTAGCGCGTGGTGAAAATGGAAACATTGATTGGAAATGAGGCCAAAGAAAGTTGCATGTTCTCGTGGAGAAATCTTTAAATGATGGCTGAGCAAAATCTTAATAGGGGAATGCAACAGCAAGTCACTTTATATCCTAAATGAGGTATTAAATGCGAACGTTTACCGTTATGACTGTTATTTTCAGCATCTGCAGCCTAAATCCCAAATGGTAAACTAAGAACAATATTTTAACCTCGCTGATTCTTACTCTAAAGAGCATCTAGGCAAGAAGTATGAAAACCAAATACCGGTTCTAGTTAAGTGAGCTGGCACAGTCAATCTGTGCTTCGGAGTGATTTTGTGTGTGTGTGTGCAACTTCTTTAGGAAGGCTTGTTGTGCTCGGTGGCTCCTGCAGCACGTGGGCTGAAATGGACGTGGTGTCTCATGTCCCAGCACGAGACCAAAGGGTTTTCCTCCTCCCTGGGTGAGATCCTGAGGCCAAGATGTTATTTCAAGGCTGCTTTTGCCCAGTTCTGTGTATGCTGCACTTTTTCAGGTCTCTCACTGTGGGCTGCCGGCAGAGCGATGCTGCACCGGACATAGTTTCACGTGCCAGTGTGCATGTATTTTTATAACTTCGGTTTCAACGGTGTTTTTAATGGAAATTATTTTAAATCCTGATATCACGGGTCATCTTTTCATTTTATTAATTAATATCAGTGCCTGCGAGTAGAAGTCAAATACTTCTATGCTAATTTTCTTTTTAAAACT
This sequence comes from Patagioenas fasciata, assembly GCF_037038585.1. Lineage (NCBI taxonomy): Eukaryota > Metazoa > Chordata > Aves > Columbiformes > Columbidae > Patagioenas > Patagioenas fasciata. The sequence goes on from NC_092560.1 coordinate 4,463,353, forward strand.
TGATGTCCAGACTAAATATTAACAGTATGCCATTTTATCTTGATGTATGAAATTCACCGAACTTTTTCCATATGTGGTCGCGCATCAGTCAGTCCGTATTAGGATTTGCAGCATTCCTCTCAGCAGCATGCTATCCATATGACTCTGCTATTTATAAAGCAAGCAAACACCTCAGTAGAGTTTTGGGAGTAGCTTTTCACCAGTTCCTTAGTAGTAGGCTGTTTCTATTTATTTTATGATGCTGCTAGGTGTTTTCTAAAACCTGGCTTAAAATATCTTGTGTGTAAAGTCAACCTCGTCCGCTTTTCCTCTGTTCATTGTAACTCTGCTTCCCGTGTATGTTCTGAGCTTCAAGAATGCGTATTTATAGTTTTGATAAAAACCTAGGACAAAGAAAAAAACACACCAAAAATCTTATTTCATAACTATAGTTCATACCCGTGTCACGATGTGCCAACGAACAGTTCTTATTTTTCGTGTCTTCAATCATTCCTTTGTCCCATTGTTAACAATCTTGCACATTTTCAATATGTAACGTTTTCTAGGAAGAATACGTGTGGGGATATGCTCTGTAATAGCAATCACGGGAAACTTTGTCTAATGTTTCAGTCTTCCCATTTATGTGAGCAAATATTAATGTAAAGTTGCTATTAAATAATTTAAGCCTGAAATTTCTCGTAAGGTAGACTTGTTATAAATTGCACAGGGAACATGCTCCAAGTTGTAAATATTTTACTTTAAATATGTCTCTTTGTTGCTGGGAACAGATAAATTCAGTGTTGTTGTTCTGTTAATAGTCTTTTTTTTTGTCTTTTAAAGTGAAAAGCACATAATATTTCCTACTTTAGGACAAACCTACAAACAAAAGACTCCCGTCCCTTCATTATTTGCCAAATAGGAAAGGCTCTGGTATTATTTATGTAAATTCTAGCTTTCTCTTATTGCTAACTTACTGTTAAAATACAACTTTTATAGTTACAGCTTTACAGGTAGTAAGACTGTCGTACCTAATAGTGGCGATGCTGTCGAATGGTTATTGCATTATATTGACCTGTCCTGACGGGTGTTGGGTTTGCCTGCTGTTCCAGAACAAATTGTCTCATTTACTTTAAGCTTTGGAGGTTAATTGGAGTCTGTGAACAGGAGAGCGCAACACACGTTGGAAAAGCTGGAGAGTCGCTGTGTTTCGGGATTTTTTGGGTATTTGTTGGTTGGTTTCTTGGGTTTTTTGGGTTGGTGTGGGTAATACTTAAGTACAATTACAACAAATAATAAACAACCTACAGTAACATCGCATTATTCTTGTACACTCTGAAGTGCCTGAACGTGGGTGATCTCTGCAGGACATGCTTTACATTTTTTGCATGTCCCTTTGTAGTTATTTTGCTACATAGCAGAAGGTTAACTTTTGGAAAGAAAACGCAAGGACTGCTTGCTATAAAATTGTTTCCTTGCAGTTTTTGGCACATAGAATGTCCACGTGTGTTTATGGGTTATTACAAATCACAGTCTGAAGAAATCTTTTCAATTCCCGTTACTCTAATGATAATCTAACAGCTTTGCCCACTCCCTGTAGAGCACCCCACTGCGAATCCAGCTTTCTTTTTTGTGTCCGAGAGGACTGGCGCAGTTCTGAAACGGTCGACTTTCACTCAAGTTTTGTATGGACACCCTGGGTGTTGTTACGCCCCGGTTTCGCGGGCACACGAGTGATTTCAGCTGGGTAAGTAATTCTGCTTGACCTCGGAAAGACACAGTTTTAGGTTTAGCTTTAGGTTTAGCTTTAGGTTTAGCTTTAGGTTTAGCTTTAGGTTTAGCTTTAGGTTTAGCTTTAGGTTTGGTTTTTTAGTTTTTAACTTTGTTTTTGTTTGGTTTTTTAGTTTTTAACTTTGTTTTTGTTTGGTTTTTTAGTTTTTAACTTTGTTTTTGTTTGGTTTTTTAGTTTTTAACTTTGTTTTTGTTTGGTTTTTTAGTTTTTAACTTTGTTTTTGTTTGGTTTTTTAGTTTTTAACTTTGTTTTTGTTTGGTTTTTTAGTTTTTAACTTTGTTTTTGTTTGGTTTTTTAGTTTTTAACTTTGTTTTTGTTTGGTTTTTTAGTTTTTAACTTTGTTTTTGTTTGGTTTTTTAGTTTTTAACTTTGTTTGGTTTTTTAGTTTTTAACTTTGTTTGGTTTTTTAGTTTTTAACTTTTTTATTTTTTTAGTTTTATATTTTTTATTTATTTGTTTTTTTAATTTTTATTTGGTTTTTCATTTTTATTTTTTTATTTATTTGGTTTTTAATTTTTTGGTTTTTATTTGGTTTTTAATTTTTTGGTTTTTGTTTATTTGGTTTTTAATTTTTTATTTATTTGGTTTTTAAATTTTTAAAATTTTTTTTATTTTGTTTTTAATTATTTACTTTTTATTTTTATTGTTTTATGTTATTTTGTATTTTGTTTTGTTATTTTTATTTTTTAATTTTATTTAATTTTATGTTATTTTTCATTTTTAATTTAATGTTATTTTTAAAATTTTTTTATTTTATTTATTTTACATTTTATTTTATATGCCGTAAGGTGAAACCACCATTACATTTCGGATATCTCCCCGCCTCTGAGAGCGGCAGGAGGTGGAGGCAGAACCTGCCAGTTGTGGTTCAGCGGGGAAATTAAAAACGTGAGGAAGCAGCAGGTGCCCACTCTCGAGTTTAACTGCGCGTTCTAAATGTGAAGCGCTTGTAAGCTGGGATGGTGTTGCTGATTCTAATCTACCAAAGGAAGTCTTCCTCCGAGGAAGGCTTATAAAGACATTTTGAGCTCCTAGCTCTAAGAAGTGGCTGTAGCAATCTGTACTGTATATAGTATACTGTTTGGGAAACCTTGCTCCAGTAAGCTTACTAAACATTTCCTTACACTATGTGTAAGGAACTACATTGCTCTTTTCACTGTGGAGCACTGGAGGAGCTGGTTTTGTCTTGCTTAGTGTTACCACGTATCAGGCAGCATTTTATTAATGTGAAAACAGTAAGAACTGGTTTGTCTTCTAAACACCTAAATTCCTTTGATATCAGTACATGCTGCAAAGTGAAGCAAGATTCTTACTCCCCGCTCACCCTGTTGAAATGTTACAATTTAACTTCGTTTTTGTAACGCACACGTTAATAAATTTAAATCTTTTAGTTGCTAATGGTAATACCACAGCAAATCTGAGAGAAACTGTGATGTTTGCTGTGTATCAACTGACCCATCACCTTTCTTGCCTTTGTGAAGCGTCGATCCGTGTTGGACATTTAATGTCTACAGCAGTGATGCTCCTATAGTATTTTAATATCCCTACATGTACTCTGCATGTCTTGCATTTGTGCATTGTAAAAGGATAGAGACTTATGGTACCTTAGGTTTCAAAAAAAACTTTATTTTATATAGTATTTCCCATATCCAAAATAGGACAATTTCTAAAGCCAAAGATCAATAAATGTTTATTGTCTATTGGTGTGATATTTATTTAACCAATTTTGTATGACACATCCCACTTGTTATCAACTTGCGCAAAATCCCCAGGTTTGCCAAAGCACGTGTAGTAACCAGACTTTTTCTCAGTTTCTGTGGTAGCCCAAATTGTTTATCTTTTTAAAAAATAATTGAGTAGACCATTTATCTCCTCCTCGTTTGGTGCAGCAGAATAAACAGTTTTCTAGTATAAATACAGGTAGTGTCTTAATCACATGAACAGCTGTTTACCCGCAAAGAACCACTTACAGATTTGATATAAATGTTTTCATTTCTGAGTGTTTCAGAATTACAGTTTGGGAACAGTTTAACTTCTTCTGAAAGGACCATCTGTACAATGTGGTGAGTGGAAGAAACTCTGAGTTTCTCAGTGAGCTTAGGGGATTTATCACATTTCTTGTTGACCGTTGTCCTTCCTGATGGGAAATCACTTAAAAAGGGGTTCTATTTTCTGTCTTAAAGAAAAGTAATGTGCTTGTAAACACATTACATGGTCCCTTCTGTTTAATCCTGACAGCACGAGGAGGAATATATTTAATAACATTTTGGAACCTTTGGGGCTTTTAAATTTAATTTTTGGAATGTCAGATTTGGTTATGCATGAATATTCTTTCCATGTGTGCAGCGTGTACAGGTGGATGATGCCAGAACTGCTCAGATAGCTCTGCAGCAGTCAAAACGTCCTTGAGAAAAGAGCTTTCTTTAACTCGCAACCAAAGCGATGCCAAAGACCTCTTGAGCTGTGAAGGGCAGAGAGGAAGAATGCCCCACATCCCCTGGGAAGAGCCAGTTTTGATGTTTGCAGTGGGGATTTGAAAGCTTAGAAGGCGTTTGAGCTGTGGGACCCCCCTCTTGAAAATGATCGGCCCATCCCAAATAACAGGGTGGGTTTAAAATGTTTAGGAGGCAAGCGTTTAGTTACAGTGGGAGATTGATTTGTGTCTCAGAAGCCACCTCAGCCTTCTGCTTTCTCTGTCCAACCTGAAGTTTGAGACTGTCTCAAGACCCTACCATCCCCAAGGCAATGGCTGTTCCTGGCATGTTCCTCTCAGCAGTTTTTGCAGTCCACGCTTCCTCTTTGGTTAATGTGTTGATGACAGTTTGCTGCTCTGAAGTTCAAGCTAACCAACGAGTGCTGGCACAGTGTAGGTGCTTCTCAAGATTAATTCTAGGATGGGTTTCTTGTGCCCTACCATGTTTGTTGTGTTTAACCTTCAGAAGGACTTGTGCTGGAGCCATGCTGGACACAGCTGGGTTACTTGAGCTGTTGGCTCTACAGCATTGTTGCTCCCTGTAGAGTCTTTCATCTGGGTAGGAACAACCCCAGGTTCCATATAAGTTGGGGAATGACCTATTAGAGAGCAGTGCAGGGGAAAGGGACCTGGGGGTCCTGGGGACAGCAGGGTGAGCATGAGCCAGCACTGGGCCCTTGTGGCCAGGAAGGCCAATGGTACCTGGGGTTGGTTAGAAGGGGGTGGTCAGTAGGTCAGAGAGGTTCTGCTGCCCCTCTGCTCTGCCCTGGGGAGACCACACCTGGAATATTGTGTCCAGTTGTGGCCCCTCAGTTCCAGAAGGACAGGGAACTGCTGGAGAGAGTCCAGCGCAGCCACCAAGATGCTGAAGGGAGTGGAGCATCTCCCGTGTGAGGAAAGGCTGAGGGAGCTGGGGCTCTGGAGCTGGAGGAGACTGAGGGGGGACTCATTCATGGTGGTCAGTACGTAAAGGTTGAGTGTCAGGAGGATGGAGCCAGGCTCTTCTCAGTGACAACCAATGGTTGGACAAGGGGCAGTGGGTGCAAACTGGAACACAGGAGGTTCCATTTAAATAGAAGAAACTTGTTCATGGTGAGGGTGTCAGAGCCTGGCCCAGGCTGCCCAGGGAGGTTGTGGAGTCTCCTTCTCTGCAGACATTCAAACCCGCCTGGACACCTTCCTGTGGAACCTCAGCTGGGTGTTCCTGCTCCATGGGGGGATTGCACTGGATGAGCTTTCCAGGTCCCTTCCAACCCCTGGTATTCTGGGATTCTGTGATACAGAGCTCAGACAATTGAAAAAGCATCCATCCCTCTGCTCACCACAGCCTTCACTGCTGTGGAGATGTTTGCTCTGCTCTTCCAGCTCTTCACATTCATTTGCTGTGCAGCAAGAAGCAGCTGTGAAAGCCTTGGCTTCAAAGGGAGGTGAGCCTTTGATTTCAAAGGTTGTCTGAAGTCTTGCTTTTGAACACATGAGCTTCACCCTCCAAATCCCCACTGGTTTACCAGGTCTTCAGTGAAGAAAACTAGCAAGGCTGACCTCTGCTGTCAAGCTCAAGCCTGCGTGATCCAGTGTAGCAGCCTAAAGACCACGCAGCTTTTGGAAATCTTAATTTTAGCAGGATGTGTTCGGTGGTGGAAGAAGGACTGGAAATGCACTCCAGCCAAGAGGCATCTGGTACCTGTCCCATGCTAGCTGGTCTGGACAGGGCTGAGAAAATAATGATGTTAATGTTTTGATTCACATTTTATGAAGAATTTTCCAAGATATAACACAATTATTGTTGCCCGCCTGCTTAATATAGACAGGCTATTAAGTGGGGGATTGCAAAAGAGATGCAGCAGAGACTGGGAGGTCATTAAGAGAAATATTCAGTTTCCCTCTAAATCTGCATTAAAAAAGAGAATAATTTGTTAGACTTGTTCTGGTGTCAATCCTGCAATTTTTTTCTGCTTCTCATAATACCTGAGTTTTTAAACACCTGTGTAAAACACTGTTGAGGGTTTGTATTTTGCCTTCCCAGCCCTGATGGGTCTGGGGGAAAGGAGGCTCCTCAGTGAAGTGTGGAGCCACCCTTCGCAGCTGAAAGGAAAATAAAGCATCCTTCCTTCCTAATTTTGAAAATTCACAACCTGATTTCCGTAATTTTGCATAACCAATACCTTCCCCTGTTCTTCTCACCAGTCAAATTTGAAAGCAGTTCTTCAAGGAGTGTAGAACTTGCACGATTCCTTGAAATGCTCGTTTTCCTACGTGCATGGGGTGTAGTGTGAAATAGCTGTGCATACACCAGAAACTAAAATACTGCGGACTTCTAGTTGGAGCCAGATGTGCCTGATGTTTTGGGATCACAACCACTCAGTTGCTTCCCATTCATTTGAGTTATATTGGAAAAAGGACATACCTGCAAGTTTTGGTCTTAAAATCCAATTTTCTTCCTAGCATGAGCACCTGCCATTCCACTCATACTGGGGTTTTTTTTGTATCAAACTGATTAAAAGAGTGAGAAATAAAGATCTTCAGGCACGGCAGAGTCACGTATCGAGGAATCTGGGCTGTGATTTACAGAATAAAAGGTGTGGAAAGCAGTTGATCTGGGCACGAGTTTGTTGGGCACAACTCAATGCAATGTGGTGATTTGGCGGTTCGATATATTCGATTAAAAGCTGTCTGGGAGGTGGGGAGTGAATGTGACTTGTATTAAAAACATGAAAGGGGTGAGTTGGAGATTGTGCTGTGTAGTGCGGGGTAAGAGGGATCGATGCCATAAAACTGCAGGGTGAGGTTTTTCTGTGTCATTTTTCATTGTGAAAACCTGGAAAAGCTGCGGAGGACTTAAGGACTAGAAAATGCCTTCTAGTGAGAAACAGAAGAACTCTGCAAAGCATTGAGGAGGACAGAGAAGTTAAAGTACGTTAATGTGGAATAAAATCTGCATGGGCGAGTACTCTAATCTGAGAGGAAGATGGAACAAGAGCCAGAGACTGGAACTTGATGCTGGATAAATGAACCGTAGTAGAAATTGTGGTTTTAACATGAAGAGTCAATAATTGTATTACAGCAGGAAATGGTGAATTCTGCACTGGGTTGTCTTCAGACATCCTCTGTATAACCTGCTGTGGGTGACAATTCACTGCTCTCAATGCAAAGATAATCAATAAAAAGTAAGGGAACCAGAGGGCAAACAGCTAGACAACTGTTTAATTCATTTTTATTCTAAACATTGGAATTTTTCAACTTTTGGATTGGCACACGATGTGGAGGAAATGCACAAACTTTGTTTATATAACACAGGCTATGGGTAGCCGTTTTTTTATATTACGTAGGTTTTAATGCCTTAGAAATATTGTAAGTGGTGAAAGATTTTAAAATATAGTTTTGCCGATACCGAGAAAAAAAAAAGGTAATGTAAATTTGAAAACACAGAAATATAAAGGAAATGTAAATATTACATTCTGGCTTTTTAAAAGGCATAATGGTATCTTTGAAAACTGGAAATTCTTTTTCCGAAAGATGCTGAATCTAATTCAATTTCAATAATGTAGTCAAAACTTTAGTCTTAACAAGTTCCAAGTCCTGAGCACTTGAACTTTTTGTTAATGATGCTACAATTTTATAATTCTTACTTCTCAGCTGATATTAGAGCAGATGATTTCCTTAGAGAAGCAGCTGAATGAGAGACCAAGAACTGGCACTTAGATTTTAGCTCAAGTTTTGACTTTCCAAGCGGCAGAAGTTGTCAGCAGGAGACTTGCTGGTGCGCTCACTGGCCTGAGCTGGCAATTTAAGGTTCCATTTCTCTTAAAATCCTGGAAGTAAGAGCCATTTTGTTGTTTTCTTCGGAGATACATCCTCCACTTGCAAATTTATCTTTTCATCAGAACCTTGCTTGAGAAAGGAATGTCTGAAGATGGTAGGTCAAGCAAGATATTGCTGTTGGTTTATGGTATTTCAGTAGGAATTCAGTGATTCCTTGTCCGTTATTGAATTCTTCATCAGCTGTATTGGAGTCTTTAGTAGAATATATATTCTGTTAACTCTTTTTACTCATATCTGTTGTTTCTTTTCTTCCATATTTTAGTTTTCACCGTGGAGCCTGCCCTCTAGAGCACAAGTTTTAGCTGTGGGGTGCTGTTTTCAGCTGTTTGTTGGCTTGGCCGTGTCCCCACCTGGGGGTTTCGCCTTCAGCCGGCCCAAGTGTTCACTTACCATCTCTCTGCATCCCACATTGTGTCTGTGCTACTTACCTGTAGTAACACCTTTAGCCAATTATTACTCACCCTTCCTATACTGCCAGAGACTGCTACTATGTCCCTGGTCTTTTTTCCTGCTGCCGCTGACTGCCAGTTCAGTTCTTCCAACCCTCCCAGACAACCATGTCCCAAGCATTAATGAGACAACCCTATTAATGCTTCTCACTATTAACTCTGCCTCCTGTCTTGCAACAGCTTCACAACGCTGATTGTTTTCTGGATATTTGATAGTTCCCAGATCCTTTTATGCAGTACTGTTGCAAGACAATTATTTCCTATTTTTGTATATATATATGTATATTATTTTTTATTAAGTGTAATGCTTGACTTTTAAAAAAAAATAATAACTTCAGACCATTTCTGCAATGTATCAAAGTTACTTTAAGTTCAAATAAACTGTTACTCGAGTCTATTAGATTTACTATGTATTTTCTACACAAATATACTGAGATGCTAAGAAAATATTGAAGTGTATTGTCCTTGTAGGATTGTGCACACACATGCATTGCATATATGTTTACATGTATGTGTTTTTATATATGAACACTACCCCCATCATATACTCCCTCCCAACGCTCACGGTAGTTCTGCTCGCATCCTAACTGGTGTGTATGTGTTTCGTAGTCTTTATCCAAATATTCTAATCTGTTTATGAAAACTTCATGCTAGATTGCATCAAAGACCTTGACAAAGGCAAGACAGGTAGAACCTCTTATTTTCCCCTTTACAAACTGATCAGGAATCTGTTCAGAGTTTTTGTCTTGTTGGAGTTCAGGTTGGGTGGTTCAATAACCCAGGTTACCCCACACTTTCTATAGGGCGATGTCGTATTTCTCTGCCTACTGGCCCGTGAAGCTTCCTGTTCGATCAGCTTTTTGGGGCCAGTCAATAATTGTCTGGTGACACTTTTTGACCAGTGCAATAAGGACCCCAGTGAAACTTCCTCAAGCTGTCCTGATTAAATGCATCCATCTTTTATTAATATTTGTTAGTCTTTTCTTTCCATATTCTGGCCTGCCATGGTGAAAAAATTTAAAAAAAATGAGCACTCCAGCAGCTTATTTATTTAATTTTCCTGTTATTAATAGACAGCTATTGATTTTCCTTCTTATTTCCATTGTGCCTTAGATATTCCTAGCTGTCCTGGGTTTGTCCCTGCCTGCCTATTGTAGGTTTCTTTAATGCTTTCTCTTATTTGTGTGCCATTGTTTGGCTGTTTTTGTTCTGCGTTTGGTTATGAATGAAATCCGACTTTCTTCTCGTTCTGTTTCTTTTACTCCTTCCATGGTACCATTATTATCTTCTCTCTTTACTCCCACTGGAAAAATCACTTTTCTTACACATTTTAGAGAACCAGCTATTGCAAGACTTGGCATATGCTTAAGTCACTCAGCCCCATACGTTTATCCTTTTGGGAAAGTGTGTAAAACCAAGTTTTGCTGCCTTTCATAAAACCTTCAAATCTCTCTGAGTTCCACAAAGTTCCTGATGTTTGCTTCTATACAAAATGGAGTTATTCTAAACTCACAGAGAAGGGATTCTTATTACAGGGCTAATTGTTACTTTCAGTGGAATAATCTTCATTTTTTACCAGATTTTTGACTAATATCAGGCTTTCCATCTGTGTTCTCTTAATGTCCCAATCAACACAAAAAGCTTGTAGGTATTTTCTGTCCATTGCAGAGCTATAGCAAAGAAGGAGGCAGCCTGCTGTACAAGACATTAAATAGGAATAAATATACTCAAAGTCAGGTGTTGATGTCTCTTGATGCAGACCTGTGTTAAACAGAGCAGCTCCCCACTAAGGCAGGAAGACGTGCTCTGAAATTTGGCATATTTGCTTAAGCAGATTTAGTGGTATTTATGCTTTTTCACAAATTAGGTTAACATCAATCAAAAAATACTGAGAAATAAATTCAGAAGTGCTCAGGGCATGTGCTACTTATACAAAATACCTTGCTTCTAACTTTATTTAGTCTTTACAATTCTGTTTTTACTTCCATTTTCTGTTTATTTTGATTCAGCTGCATAAAAGTGTAGGAGGTTTATTTTTCACAAGCTCTTTGTTCAGAGGGGGATATATCTGATAAAATTCTTATGGTAAGCCTTTCATGCACAAATGTGTTACATATAATAAATAAAAATAAAATTGTCAAAACATTGAAAGAAATTTTGCCTGCTGGTGCTTGTGTGTTTCAAATCATGTTCTTTTGTAGAGGAAAGTGCAACTGGTAGAGACTGAACGTATTTATTTACTGATGGTTTCATCATTCTGTACTTAAATAAAAATGCCAGGTGGTAGCGTCAGTGTGAAAATAATCACGTTTTAGAAGCAGCGTTGAGGAAGCGTATTTTGGTTGTTATCGGAGAATCTAAGAGTAAAGAAGACAAGTGCAATGAGGGTGGGTCGCTAGTGAAGCAAAGAGGGTGAGAAGACTGGGCTTAAGCTTAACCACAGGCTCAAGTACCTGCAGCCATAATCTCAGTGTCTTGATTTTTCTGCAAAGACTTAGGCACGAGCTCAGTGCTTAGGACATGGGCAGACCTTACCTAGACACTTGAGTCAGGCCAATGTGCTTCCCAGCCTTGTGGGACTTGGCTCCGTGTCCTCCATGAGGCTTTTCAGAGACTTTCTCCCCAAAAGTTCACCCCACCTTTCCGTGACATACTTGGTTTTGAGGACCTCGCATGGCTTCATGCAGTGAAGGCAAGAAAAAGAAGGCAAAGCTATGGTATTATCTAGTGATAACTTTTAAACTCTGTTTTAAACTCTATTTCAAAATTACTTGATTAGGTTTCGCGGTTGCAGAGCCTCTTTAGTCTGTCTGCTACCTGATGTAAAATTCAATGCAAGGGAGGAGGAGAAGATGAATGCTGAAAAAGGGCTGCTGCCGGTGCATGTGAAAAATGATCGCTATGTAAATGACCTTTCCTTTAGGAAATTTTAAAATAATGAAATCACTTTAATATACTTCTAGCAGGTCATTCAATTAAAAGAGTTTTAAAATTAAGTTTCTGCTGCTGAACAAACGAAATCGCAATGAATCTCAGTTAGCAATGTAAATAGTTTGTTTAGTGGGTAAATAGTCGAGCGCTGTCTGGTTAGAAACATGGAGAAGGGGTTTTGCAGGGCACAGTGTTCAAGCCTGCCTACCTCAAGGTGAGTTCTTAAATCTACACCGAGGTCCTGGTCTGGTTTTAAACTCCTGAGGTACCTAAGGAATTTTATTGGCTTACTTTTGCCCGTATTTTGGGGGTTTTTTATGCAATCTGTGGGATTCCCATTCTGGTCCTGCTTCACTCTGTGCTTTTTTTTTTTTTTTGGTTTGAGTGAATTAGCACGTTCTGACAGAAATTTCCTTTTAACCTGCATTCCACAGATAAATGCATATATGTTTTAAGCACTATGTATGGCAATGGTTTGCAGGGGAGCCTGGGCACTGTTGCTCGCTTAGTCATGCTGGATCAAAAGGGGTGGATTTAGATTAATTTCAAAAAGGGAAGAAACTTAATTTGAAGGTTTTTTTTTTTTGCAATTTAGCGACTAGTTTATTGTGTCGTCTGATGCAAATTATCGTTCCAAAAATAGCGTGAAATACTGGTTTAAAACTCCCTTGTAAAAACCAAGAGTAAGCACATTTGAAAATTGATTAGAGCTGCATGAAGCTGCTCCCTGCAGATTTTAACTCTGGTGCATGTGCCCTCCCAACCCTCTTAGTCATTGCTGGTTTGCCCATTTAGTTTACATCTGGCTCACCTTGCTTTTTTTTGGTGCTGAATTAATTTATTTGATTACTTTAGCTGTCCGTGGCAGAGAATGAGAGAGAAATAGTTTTATATATATATATATAAAAATATATATATATATGCAGTTGCTGTTTCCAGGTGTGGCAAGGCACTAGTTTTCTCATTCCTGCAGCCATTTCTGTTGTTCCACATCTTTTAAGCATGGGATTTCTTACACCCCGCACTTCATTGCTGCATTTATAAGAAGCTTCAACAGCATGTCTCCCTTCAGTCCTGTTCTCAGGGACAGACATGAGGACTTTTGCAATAACAAAAATGCAGAAATATGTATGCTTGGAAACCTACCTTCATGCTTCAGCAGCCAGCAGCATGAGAGGAAGTGGTGTTTTAATAAAAAGCAAAAGAAAACAAAACAAAAACAAAAGCCACATTGTTCAAGGGACTGGAATATTTGTGAGTTGAATGAAGAACTATGGCAAAACTCATGTTTTCTTATTGTTTTGATTTTCCTTTGTCAGAGCAGAATCTGAACTATCCTGTTCCCATCCTTCTTTAAGAGTTTTGGATTTTTGTAACCTGTTTTTTTTTTTTTTTTTAATTGCGGTTGAATATATTTTCATATTCTTCTGAGTTATGCTGGAATTTCCTCTCCCACACACCAATATTCCTTTGGTAGAGTGGCTATGGCAGGATGCAAACCCTCACTCTCTCCCCCTCTCTCCTTCGATATGGAAGGGGTAGACACAACTCCTTCTCTGAGGCTGACAGCTTCTTATGTTTGGCCCCAGAGCCCCTGGCCAGGGCTGTTAGGTGAAGGGAGTGCTGAGGTGCCAGGGAGCCACTGGGCGCCCACAGACAGTGTGGGGGATGTTTGGAGGCTTCAGGGGCACCCATTCCAGAGAAGCTTCTGGAATGCCTACAGTCAGATCTGATCAGGCTATAAAAACAGGATTCTCGTCGAGACTCCGCCCTTTGTCGCAGATCTCTCGGAGCATGAGCGAGATGCTGCCACCAAGAGCCCCCCCGGGATGGAGACTCCGCTTGCCTTGCCGCCACGGGTGTGAGTAAAATTAGCCCTTGCAGGATTGCGAGTGTATTTACTTCCCATGTACGTTTGCACGTGTACTTTCCGTGCTCAATATGAGCACGTGTATAAATTATTTCCTCGCATAATCGCGGGTGTATTTTCCTCCCATGCTTCCACATAAGCACGTGTAATATTCTGTGCATATTTGCACGTGTATTTCTCCTCACAGGATTGTGAGTGTATTATAAATTTGCCCTTGCAGAATTGCAAGTGTACACTTTCTGTACTCAATACGAGTATGTGTATCTCTTTAAAATAATCCCACACTGTGTTCAGGCAAGTGTGTGCTCTTCCCGAACTCAGAGACGGCTCCGGCATTGTTTTGGGTGAAGTCACGCGTATGGATACTGTGGAACTTCTGTTGTATTAGTTGCTGCCCCTTAATAATTTTCCTCAACTGATATCTGAACCTGTATTTAAGTCACTTTTGGAGTGCTAAAACCCTCTTTCTCACCGGTTTAATAAAAGTTGTTTTGGAGCCTGTTGTCCCTTAAACTAACCTTGGGGTGCCTCCGTGACAGTGGCTAAACCGGCATATCCTCTATTCACACAGTTCCCTAGGTAAGAACGTTGGACCTAGACAATTCAATACTGCTCTCTGCTGTGTGGTGTGAGTTATAAGAAAGAAAAAAATGTTAAGCTTAACATATTTGTTAATATGTTTTCAGTACCCAGCACAGCATGCTTCAAGTGTGCATATTCTAACCATAGAACACTTCCTCTATGAAAGGAAATATCTCTGGGGATTGTTCAGCCTCTTTTTGTTGTTGTTCATGGGGTAGCTATTAAAAAAAAAAGGTTTATGATAGTTTAGACTGTGATGCATAGGATAACTCTGATTTTAGTTTTTTGTCCACAAAGTTTTTTGCATTTGGTAATATACGAATCCACAAAAGGGATTTTTTTCCTTGCATCCTTATAACCGCTTCTTTCTTCTTTTTTTTTTTTTTTTAATTTTTATTTTTTATTTTTTAGCTTGGTGGATAACAGAAATGACAAGGGAAAAATACAGAACAATTTCACACCTGAGATTGAAGGAGTTGATTACTGTCATTTTGATGATGTGCCTTTTATACGCCTGCGGTGGTTAAGAAAGACTTTATGGTTTGGAGCACGAGCACTTTAGAGTGGCTCGAAATTATTGAAGAGCTACAGATTTTATAAAGTGCTTCAATTTGTTAGTGACTCAAGCGGCATTGTAGTGAGTTTTGTGGGGCTTTTAGTACGGTCATATGCACAACCTATAAATGTTCTTGTAATCTTCCATAGCTGATTTTTCCTCCTTTCCGTATGTTGGTGCTGTTGCTCATAAGGCTCCTTCTGCCAGTATCAACATTTTTGTTCAGCAGCAGCATCCTGCACCCCGGCTCGGCCTGGCCCAGGTGGAAGGGAGGGGGTTCATTGCGGTGCTGCAACAATATAATGCTGATGGTGACATCAGTGACATTGAAGGCACATCACCCCCTTGCTGTGGAAAAAGAGGATGCATTTCACTCTCACGTGTGTAAAGACTAAGCAGTTTGTGAAACTGAGATCAGAAAAGGCTTGCTATTTGAAAACAAAACAAAACATATTACTAAGTTGTCACTTTCTTACTAACTGTTACAGACATGAAATTACTTTCCGATTCAAAGTGGTCTTAGGTATTGTAGAGAAACTGCGTCCTCCTCTGATGACATGATTTGGTTATTCTGAGTGTAAATCACAGCTTTCACATGTGCTTTCCCTCGATTTTTTCCCCTCATTTTGCAAAGCAGCCTGAGAATAGTTCAATTTGCTTAGCAATCTCAATTGCCCACCCTCATCAGGCAGGAATGTGTGAAAGTTGTGGTTTTATGTTACAAATGTTCTACCTTGAAATAATAAGGAACATTCACATATCCTATCAATAGTGCATTTCTTACTTGATATTGCACAGAAAAATATCCTAACAAATTGACACTGAGTTTTGTGCAGAAACTAGGGGTTTTTTTTAGCATTACACATTTCGAATGACCTGTGTCTTCCCTTTTGTGGGTTGATTTTTGCCTCTTGAAATCCAACATGTTCTTAGCTGTCATAAAAATTGCATTTTGTCTTCTGAATGAGTATAAACCCAAGAACATAAACCTCTTGGTCTGAATCCTCATGCTGAGCAAGATTCATGTTTATCTGTTTGGGGAATTGTACTTGTCATCTTGAGGACTGGCTGGATTAAGTGTCAGCAGTTTTCTTCCCTCAATGCTGATGGGAACTTTCGCACAAGGAAGGGAAAAAAAAAAAAAAAGACCATTATTTGCATAAAATTTGTATCAGGGTTCACCTAGCTCTACCCATAATAATGACTTTAAAGAGATTCTTCTTTGAGAAATTTTATTAAGGAGACATTTATGAATTAAGACATGATTAGAGACATGCCATAGTCTGTGTGGTTCTAATTTTGGAATGCTGACAGTGAGGCATTGATGATTTGGTTTTCATTCATGGTCTCTGAAACTTTGGGCAACTGGAAGGGAACAAAGGACTTGGTTTCCTTCAACCCAAGTGCTGGGTTAACGGTTGGACTTGATGATCTTAGAGGTCTTTTCCAACCAAAACGATTCCATGATTCTGTAAGTGATGTGAGGCCAGGTGAGAATTGATACAACATGACAGAAACAAAGAAATAGGGCTGCATCGGAAGTGTTGGCAAAGGAAAACCCTACAATGTCAGGCATGCTGCAGGTGTTATTTTTTTCCCTCAAGTCTGTGCCATGAGTCTGCAAATTATGGTGGGCAGATGCATCACAAAGTCCTGCTCTGGCCATGTCATGCTCTGTCCCAGAGCTTCATCCTTTCTCCAAGAGGTCAGAGCAGTTCCTCTTGGTTAGGGTCACGTCAGAGCCCCCAACAACATGATTCTGCAGCTTGTACAAATTACAGCCTCATGGGACCTTCTTCCATCACGTCTCTTCTGTCAAAATTATTTTCCACTGTTGGTCTTGTCTAGGTTGTCTGTGTCACTCCACATCACAGCGGGTATCCCTTCCTCTTTCATAGCTGTAACTTTCCATCATACGCTCCTTTTTCAGAATTTAGCAGCATCGTTATCATTTGGGACACATCTGCCTGCTCCAGTGATGTTTCCATCAAACCTTGTTCCTCTCTTCACTGCAGTCACCAGCATCTTCTGGCACTGAGACAAGTCACTCCTTTCTGTATTATCACTTAGTATCACACCTGCTCTTGGATCTTGATCCTTTCATAGATAGATGGATAGATGGATAGATGGATAGATGGATGGATGGATGGATGGATAGATAGATAGATAGATAGATAGATAGATAGATAGATAGATAGATAGATGTATAGGCTTATGTACATAAAGAAGAAAGAATTGCAGAAGCACAGTCCAGAAAAATGACTCACCTCTAGTTGTAGTGCTTTCTCTTCCCACCCAGCCACACACCTTTTCCTCTCCTCTGAAGGCAGACACCTGCTGCCACCTCATATATCTCCCTGCAACGTTGTCCAAGTGATTTTGTTGCCAGATTCCTCTCTGCAAAAAGAAATCTCTTCTGGAAGTTGCTGAGCTGTGGCCTCAGCAGCAGGGCTTGATAGATGGTTCATTCCCCCACTGAGTTATCCAGCGATGCTTGTGCCCTTGGTGATGATGCTCAGATGATGTGTATATGTTTCTCTGCATCAGGATTAAGCCGTCAGCTCCTGAGATAAATTAATTGCCCGCACTTGGTTTTGAGAGATTCTGACTGCTCAGCTGGGGAGGTGGATGCTAGCAGACAGTTACCTCACTTTTCATTTTAGGTCATCTCTGCATCGTGAGCTTGGCTTGGATCTGTTGTCATGGTGCTCTAAGTTGTTTTGTTAACAAAGAATGAAAAACAAATATTGGTAAGAAGGAAATAAGGTAAGAAGTGTGGCTTTGAGGTGTTGCTACGTGTCAGTGCTAAGAGGAAAGTCTTCTGGAAAACTTGTGCTGCACCTAGAGCATAAAATGGCATCAATTTTAACAGCTGGCTTCTTGTGTGTGGCTTTGGGATTTACTTCCCTGGAAAAACTTTGGTAAGACACTTTAAGCAGAAGACAACATTCTTTTTGTGACTAAAGCATCTTAGAGATGTAAGCATGAATAGCATCTACCCACAGCCTGATTTTAAAGACTATTACACAACGATGTATGAATTAACTGTGGGACCTCTGGGCAACAGAATACACCTAGATGGCCAACGTACGTTGTCCAAGGCAGGAGGTGGTTTTTGATCACTGAAATGTAGAATAATTGTCTGATTCTGAATAATTTGTGGGTGTTTTTTTTTTTTTTTTTTTGGTTGGTTGGTTGTGGTTTCTATTTGTTTACTTGTTTTTTAAATTATCGCTATATGCCTCCCAAGAAGGAACCAAAAATACCAGTGCTTGGAATCAAATTCTCAGGTAGTTAAAGTTGCTGAGATCCTCCACATTCAACGAATTTTTATTTTGAGTGAAATAGGGCTTTTGGCCACAGGAGTAAGGATTTACCAGGAGGCCTCCAGCTGAAGGCAGTCCATGTGTGCTGCCAGTTTCCCTTGGAATGGGCTGGGAAATGCAATGACAACTCTCCCTGTTTCCCTGCAAGTGGCATAAAATATATGTTTTATGTTAAGTGTATTTAAGTATGCTTAGTTGAAATACGTTAAATTAAGCATAATTAAGTATGCTAAAATAATAAAGTGAAAATATCTTTGAATCTGACTAATCAAAGGTATTTTGGGAAAATAAAAAAATAAGATTGTTATGTTTCTCCACCTTTAAACACCTCTTTAACCAAATAATTTCAAACAGGGTCTGCCTTATCAAAGCAAAACATTTTTTTGAGAATTTGAATTGCATAATTTCGGTACGCTGCACACTTACAGGTTTACAAATTTAAGAAAAAGTTCATGCAGACTCTCAGTGAGCCTTGCAAAGAGTGAAATAATTAACAACTATCAGAAAACAAATCAAAAAATAAAGAAAGAAGAAGTGGAAAGGAGTCTCTTATTTCTTGCAGCTGTAGATGTGCTCTGCTGCTGGCTGCAAGGCTGACCCCAACAACAGGGTTTGGTATTCCTTAGCAGACTTGAATGATTGATATTGTTAATAAATAAGTGGCTTTTGTTCTTTTCTTTTAGACTGTGTCATGAGCATGGCACATCACATGGGACTGCAGCCGTTAACTGAAGCAGAGACATGGAGGGTTCTTCTAGTCCTTTTGCTTTCTATCTCAGGTTCTTACTTGTTGCATCAGTGTCTCTTAAAAGGTTCAACTCAACCTGGGGGGTTCAGCTGGAGAACAGGAGCTGAGGGGGGACCTTCTGATCTCTGAACTGCCTGAAAGGAGGCTGGAGAATGGAGGGGGTTGGTCTCTTCTCCCAAGGAATAAGCCGTGGGATGAAAGGAAATGGCCTCAAGTTACAACAGGTGAGGTTTAGATGGGATACCAGGAAAAATTTCTTCCTGGAAAGGGTTGTCCAGCATTGGAACAGGCTGCCCAGAGCAGTGGTGGAATCACCATCCCTGGAGGTGTTTAAAAGAAGCGCAGATGATGTTGCTCTCAAGAACTTATTTGCCTCAGTCTCCACTGTCAAACTTTCTTCCCACACTTCTCAAGTGAGTGAACTTCAAGACAGGGACTGGGGAGCAAAGTCCCTGCCACTGTGAGTGAAGATCATGTTTGTGACCACTTGAGGAACCTGAACAAACGTAAACCTGTGGGACTGATGAGATGCATCCCGGAGTCCTGAGGGAATTGACTGGTGCAGTTGCCAAGCCATGCTCTATTGTATTTGAGAAGTCATGGCAGTCAGTTGAAGTCCCTGGTGACAAGAAAAAGGAAGCATCAAACCCATTTTTAACAAGGGTAGGACAGAGGACCCCAGGAACTATGGACCTGTCAGCCTCTTCTCTGTGCCTGGAGAGCTCACAGAATGGATCCTCCTAGAAGCTGTGCTGAGGCACATGGAGGTGATTCAGGACAGCCAGAAGGGCTCCACCAAGGGCAAGTCCTGCCTGACCAACCTCGTGGCCACCTGAAGTGTTCCTGTATAACACATGCAGATCTTCTGGAAGATGCAGTTTTAAAAATCTCTGATAGTGTAAGCCTCAGTACGACGTGCTTGACACACCATGATGGCACTGCAGAAAATAGAATTAGATTTCAATGTTTTATGAAATTCAGTGTCTCGGAGTCCTCAGATAACCACGAGGGTGTCTGAACCAGAGAGAAATAATATGACAGCGTGAAAGAGAAGCCACTTCTGCAAATGAATTGGCATTTCAGGTTTGGATTTAAAGACAGTAGACATGATGCTAAGGGTTTCTAAGCATTTAATTTATAAGCTACAGTAAACCAGTGAAATTATGACATCTTGAGGCCTGTGTGCAGCCCTAACAAACAAGGAAAGTCCCTGAGTGAGGCTGACTCAGCAGTACCTGAGCTGTTGAAACAGCTGTATGAGCTGTTGAAATACCATTGCCTGCAGGAAATGAACGCAGAGACCCCTTTAGCTTAGGTGAAGTTCCCTGTGCCATTGGAAAAGGTACTTGGAGAAAAAGTAGGCTTTTGTTTTGGTTTTGTTTTGTGTGTTTGTTTGTTTGGTTTGGTTTGGTTTGGGTTTTTTTGGGTGTGTTTTTTGTTTTTGGTTTGGTGTGTTTCTTTGTTTTTTATTGTAATGCTTTACTCATCTGTTTAAGTACATCTCTGGTTTGCTTTGTAAAACGTGAACAAGCATTCCAAGTGAATAACATTATAAAATAAAATTCCTCTGTTTATGCTGATACCACCTCAAGAATGTGGATATCAATGCCTACAGTTTCATCTTTCTAGCATTAAGGCAATTTCAACACTTATTAAAAATAGGACACTTTATGTTATCTTCTAAATTCTCAACCTCTTTCCTTCATCCAAATCCAACAGGACAAATGTGGCAGTCATATTTAGAACATGGTATTCTGCAGACTGTTCCAGTTCTGATATCAAAACAGAGCATTTCTCCAAGTGCAGAACAATGTCGAGATTCACAGAGGGCTTTCTGCGTGTGTGTGACTGCTTTCTGCAGCCGTCTTTGTTCTGTTAGAATTGAAGTGTCTATGGGAAACAGTTGCAGTTTGATTGGCCTCCCCACCTTAAGAAGAAGAACCTCATGCTTCACCTTGACAGGAGTCTTTCCGAAAGTCTTTCCAAAATAGGGGCTCTGTGCCCATATTATTGCTCACTTTTTCCTTTTTTGTGTGCTTTCTCCCACGATGGATGCTGCCAAGATCACTGCCCCTGTGATGTGGGTGATGCCATTTGTTTCAGGTTAGTGGGCATTGATATTTGCTGTCCCTGGTTGACTCAGAAGAGGCAGAGAGATATATCCTCACCAATAAAAAACCTTTTGCTTCCCCCGTGTGAGCTCCATTGGCTTTTTCTACTTTTCAGCCACCCACTGCACAACTGGCAGGGGACAACACTCAATATGCCTTTGTCTCTGCTGCCGTGGCCAGATTGAGAGGAAAAGGGATTAGGGCTGGAAATAGAAGTGGATGATGACAAGCACCCATGAGGCCCTGGGGAACATCCAAGTGGTGGGGAAGAAGAGCTACCATGATGTCAACAGCTGTAATTTTTTTCTCAGCTTTGAGTACTCTTGGCCCTTGTTCTTGCTGTGCAAAGATGTTAGGGAGATGTCCTTCCTTCTGACACTGCTCTCTCTGCTGTGGGGTCGACCTTTTCTGCTTCCAGCCCTATCTTCTCCCTGGCCAGGTCCTTCTGTTTCTCCTCTCTTATCTGCTCATAGGTTTCTAATCTGTAAAAGCTCTTTGCCACCTCTTTTTGCTTAAAATCTTATCTCTCCCCTTTTTCCTTCTTATCCATCCTTATCTCTTATCTTCCTTGGGATTTTATTAACTCCCTGTGAGAAGGATCAGCACCGTCTGGAAAGAGCCTCTCCTTTCCCCCAATTTGTTTTACTGCAATTTCTCTCTCTGATTTCAGCCCCTGCTGCACTTTGAGATTTGTTAAATCTTCTCTGTTTCATGTTCCACGACTTGTCTGTTTGGCCACCCACTCATGTCACGTTTTTTTTTCCCTATGTTTCCTCTTAAAAACTTCTTCATCTCACACTGATCCTTCTTTTGGGATCCCTGTTGATGCCCCTATGCTCTGCACTTTGCATTCAGGCAGGCTGCTCTCCCACATCTCCTAAATGATGAACAGAGTTCATCTGGCCCCCTCTCACACAGTCACCCTCCCTCATTTTGTCTCCAGCACCCCTGATCCCATTGCTCAGTCTCAACATCCCAAACTCTTCCTTCTCTCTTGACCACTTCTGTTGTACCTTCTTATCTGAATTTTAAAGATTTCCTCCCTACAAAAACTGTTTTATGGCACTTCCCTTCCCCCCGCCCCCCATGAAGAACAGACATTATTTTATTAATTTTATTGGTTTGAAGCTAAATGCGAAGTGTGGCAAAGTGGCACTGATTTGGTCACTTTATATAGTATTTCTGCCCATTTGTATTTGTCTTTGTTAATGTAACTTTTCAGGAGATTTCTACCACTGTAATTTTTAATACTTGCTGTCATCATTTAAGCCTTGGACTTGGCTGCAGAAAGTTATGTAAAAACGGATTGTTTTTCTTTTAGTGACTTTGCCTGTCAGCTAAAGCCTTCATATTGACCGCTTTTTCCTGGAGAACAAGATACATGTTTTGGTAAACATAGCAATGGAATGCGAGGTTATTGATAAGCATGGATGGACATCTCGTGAGAGGGGCAACGAGAAACAGGTGACCAAGAAACTGACCAACTGTGTATAACATCCCATTCACGTGAATACTTCATATAAAAGTGGGAGATCATGAGGATCTCGTCCCTTTTTCCCTTTTGCTTATGGCCAACATTAGGAGAGGACCTTGCTGGTCGTCCCTGCGAACTGAGGCCTAGTGACAGACTGAATCCAGCTCCGGTTGGCTGCAGAGTCCAGTCCAGGACTTCAGGTGCCGGCTCTGCAGTTGCTGAGACTTTCAAGATTGGTTTTGTATATTTTGTATTATTTTCTCTATTCTCATTAGTAGCATTAGTAAAACGTTTTTAATTTTTCCAGCTCTCTTCTTTCTGTCCTTCTTTCCCTCCCGATCACCTGTCCTGAGTGGGAAGGGGGAAAAGAGAGGGGCAAAAGCGGGAAAGGAGGGGAGAGGAGGTTAACAATACATCTGCCAGGGTTTTATTGTCACCCCGCAATCATAAACCCTCAACATGGATGGTTTTGCTTCTAATTGTAACTGAAGAAAGGACTCTGGGACCAACACTTCCCTATCTTTTCCCACAGTAGTTGTTGATCAAATAAGAGACCCAACTTTTCCTATGAACTCTGCCCTTACATATTTGAAATTGCTCTTCATATGTACCACATAACCTTCCAACTGTGCTCAGTCGTTCTTGAAGGTGTGGCACTAGGCTGATGTTTCCAACAAAGTCTGTGGATGGTACGTGTTTTCTGCCGATCTGAACGAAATTTGTCTAAAGTGCTTTAGAAACTCTGAGTCCTGAGATTTTCTCAGGAAGAGTTCAGAAGCCAAAGGGTAATGATGGCTTATAAATCTGTGTTTGCCGCTCTTGCACTTCCGAGTAGGTTGCTAGCTCACAAGCAGTGATTTCTAAAGTTCAAAGCCCAAATATAACCAGCCCGTTACACCAAAAATGATGGGTTTTGGGAAATTGCAGTCTCGTTTTTTTCAGTTTTCACATTTAGTCTGAATGCATATATCTGAGGTGTGCATCATGTGAACCATGTTCCTTTCTAAGAAGAGCATGGTTGTGTCCCTACCTATATGTATGAACCAGGAGTCTTGATAAGATATACACTTTTGAGGGCACAAGCCACACCTCATTTTTAAGTAAAATGTGGCCATTGTTGTGCTATGGAAATTCAGGTTGCCATGAATCCTGCCTGGGATGTAGCACACCCCAAAAGAGCTCTGGACATCTCATCCAGCAAAGCCTCAGGCAGCCTGAGAGTGTTCACCAGCGAGCAATCGCGGCTCTTTCTCCATTTCTCCATTCTCAGGAGACTGAGGAATTTCCTTATTAATGTTTACAAATATATAAAGGGTGAGTGTCATGAGGATGGAGCCAGGCTCTTCTTGATGGCAACCAATGGTAAGACAAGGTGTGATGGATTCACACTGGAACACAAGAGGTTCCACTTAGATATGAGAAAAACCTGCTTCTTAGTGAGGGTGTCAGAGCCTGGCCCAGGCTGCCCAGGGAGGTTGTGGAGTCTCCTTCTCTGCAGACATTCAAACCCGCCTGGACACCTTCCTGTGGAACCTCAGCTGGGTGTTCCTGCTCCATGGGGGGATTGCACTGGATGAGCTTTACAGGTCCCTTCCAATCCCTGACATCCTGTGATTCTGTGAGAGGGGTGATGGATAGCATGGGGCTGGGTAAGGTAGGTGGGGAGGATGAAGCATCTCTTGATATACAAACGTGTCTGTTCCTGTTGCCATTACTTAAAAGAACGAATGCTCTCTGTGATTGCTAACCTAAAGGTATATACATCCTTTCAGTTTTAGGTCAGTCTGCTCATATAACAAAGATAAGAGTGGCTTGCAAAACACCTAATAATGAACTACAGACACTATTGACTTTACAGCCTTAGACATTTTGAAACCCACACAATCAGCTGAGTCCTGCTATAACACTTATCTCAAGACTGTTTGATAAAGTGTCCTTTAGCTGGATGTTGCTTATTATATGCTAGAACGGTTATGCAATGCAGCATGCGAATGTGTAACCAATTGGCTCTTTAACATGTGAATGTAGTGATAAGATTTAGTGTATAATGCCTTTTACTCTTCTTGCTGACATGCTGGCTTTATTTCAGCATCCAGACTTGCGCAGCTCTATAACAGACACAGAATCTCATCTCTGTGTCCTATATTTGTCTCGTTTGTACACACTACGGGTAGAGAACCCTCTTTTGGGACAGCATTCCCTCTGGCCTCTGCTCTGACAGTGCTCAGAGGCTTCTTCAGCAGAGGCGTTGCCATAGGTCTGTTTTGTCTGCAACACACACGTTTGCGCAGCACACCAGATGGGGAACGGGTCTCATGCACCTTCTCCTGGGAGTGTGATGGAGAGTTGTCTGGAAAGCAAAGCTTAGCTTTCTTAGCCTGGCATAACTGGCTTTGGGACTGTGTTAACGTCACATGCACAATTATGGAATCACAGAAACATAGAATCATAGAATTGTTTTGATTGGAAAAGACCTTTAAGATCATAGAGTCCAAGTGTTAACCGAGGCCACCAATGAACCGTGTCCCTGTGAACCTCCTCTGTGCATCTTTTAAACACCTCCACAGATGGTGACTCAATTGCTTCCCTGGGCAGCCTCTTCCACTGCTTGACAATCCTTTTCATGAATAAGTTTTTCCTAACATCCAATCTAAATCTGACCTGGTGCAACTTGAGGCCACTTGCAGGTTAAGGCAGGAGAAGAAAAAGTTGTTTTATAATCCTCTCGCTGCACATTTATAAAGTAGCTTGTACTGGTTTTAGCTTAGTATTAGTTGTCTTAGGAGACAACAGAGTTAACTAGGCATTCTCAATTGTGGTAGGACAGCTGGTATTAAATTTGTACCCCCTCATTAAACACCACATTCAGGCATGTCCTTGTTTGGAATTTTGTACCGGGACGATGAGTGTAGATAATGGGCATGGGCGTGGAGAGGCATCAGCTCAGGCTGTTGTAAAGAGCTTCCCCCATAAAGTACCAGTGGTAAAACACCACCAGCTTTTTTATTTGTTATGTAGAGCAGGATGAGAGGGCAGGTGGGTTACGCACGTAGCATGAAGGGGATGACTTCCTGGCATAGTTGGCGTAGGTGTTTAGTTCTTTGTTGTATCAGAAGAAAATGGTGATCCACTGCCTCTAACAATGGCAAAACAAAAGCAGTGAAGGTCTGCCCTGGGAAGTGCACTTCAAAAACTCTTTCCTAAGCACCACAAAGATTTTGGTTAATCCTCAGAGGGTAAAAATGCTTCGCTTTACACCTAAGACTTATTTGAAGAAGAATGTGAAGGGCTTCAGCTTCGGTACATGCATGGTAAATGCTTTGCAGATGCCAAAGATTAAAATTACTCACGTGGTTATTCACAGACCATGAATATTTAAGGAAATAAACGACAGAAAAACTAGTAGTTGACATAGTACAAGAAAATTAAATCCTTTTACTTCAGCTGCCCTGAATAACATCTTTCTTGCAAAGAAAATTCAAGCACTTTTCAGACAAGGAACATAACAGGTGAGTATAACAGGAGTCAAAACCAAATCTTTTTGCCTTTAAAGTTATCCAATTTTGGTCTGGAAGTTTATAGAGAGTTGAAAAACGTGCATCCCATGGTACCGTTTTTAGAAATGGTCTTCTCAGACTAGAAAGTCACTTTTAAACCTTTAAAAAAGAGTCCCAGAAATTAAGCGATACAAATCCCATATTCTGTTAAAACTTGGGGTTGTAATTCTACTATCTTATTAAAAATTTAATGCTGCAAGGTAATTTGAGTTCTTACTAAAAGTATTTTAAAATTAAAAAATAATTTTATTTTCTTTACTCCAGGCTGTAGTTTGATGTTCCATATTCTAGAACATGTTTTCAAATTACCTTTTATCTCAAGAACAGAAAGATTAAGCCAGTGCTGGAGCAAATACAGTAAGTAATACATGAAGGGATTAAAAATAGATGTTTTCATTGTCTGTCTGAGTCATGTCCCAGAACTATGTGACATAGTTTGTCATCCTTAGCTACCAACACTGGTGTTCTTCCCTAAGTTAAGGAACGTTTATAGCAATGCTGTTCCAAGTAAAGATCTGGAAGAGGAATGTGACTCCAATTTGTCTTTACTGCAAAAAACAACAGTGCATTTTTGTTTTGTCTGGGCGTGACTGAAGAGAACCCTCTCCACCATGGGGAGGTCATAGTCCTGTACCTGGCTGCCTTCTGGCGCCAGCAAGCAAGCAGTGGTTCAAGGGAATGTGTAGCTCTTCCCATGCACCCTGTGTTGATATCATCACCACTCCGAGGTGAGATTTGGAGCCTATTTTTCAAGTGTTGCTAGCTGTACCCAATTATCTAAGCAGGCTTTTTCTTCCTCAGGACTAGAGCTGGTGGGCACCTGACAAGCACAAGAGAAAAGGGACACAAGGCACTGTCTAATAATAAAGGGTACAGCCAATATTGCAAAACATGGCATCGTGAAAGCTGAGAAATAAAATGTAAAGTAAATTTACCCAAATGAAGCCCAAGTGTGAGGATGTATTTTTGGTTTTATTTTTCAACTTATTTTCATCATTGTCTAATGATGCTTATTTGGGTTGATTCTTCTAGAGGTGGAATGTGGTGGTGATGATTAGTGACAGCAGAAACAAAAATAGTAACTCCTACTTTTGCAGTGCTTTCATGTTCATGTAATTCAAATAACTTGTCAAGCATGCATATATCTTTGCACCTGCTTTACAGATTGTAGGAGTAAAGAGTTGTAAGTCTTGCCTCAATTCAGCTTGAATTCATTTGTGTACCAATGTTGGTTTTCTTCAGTTGAGGACTTGCCATTAGTATTTAAAGGTTGGTTGGAAACTGGAATTTGCTAAGGTGCATAGGAGAAAGAAAGACATGATGGGAGTGGATGTAAATGCAGAGCATGGCAGTGAGCCCGATCAGCTCTAGAAAACATGAGCTTGGAGAAAAGGCAAAAGGAAACGAGAATTATCTTAGTTTAATGAAGAGGTGGCTAAAAGGAAGCTGATCATATTCTTTAAATGTGCCAGAAAACTTGGGAAAAAAAAACAAGGAATAAACTCTCTTTTTTGTATGTTGGAAATTAGAAGGGAACTATGAGTTTGTATTACAAAAAGCACAACTGAGATTAAACATAATGAAAACCTAATGCACAGTGAGAAGAGTCAAGCACTAGAATCTGAATTTTGTTTTGGGAAGTGCTGAAATACCAACCATGAGTGGTTTTTAAGAGCAAGCTAAGAAAACTGTTATCAGGAAAGATATAGATGAGTCAGCTCTGCTTTTGGCCAGAACTATGGATCAGCAAGCATTTGTTTTGAACAGATATTTGTTTTTTACAGGATTTGTTTTTAAAACTTACAACTATGAAGAATCCCTTCTGCAAGCAAATTCTGATCAGTTTTAGAAATCCAACAAGTTTTTGACTATTTAGATAATGTACGAGTAGTTTTACAGAAAATGAAGATATACTGATGCAGTAAATGAAGGTGAAGTCCTGCTCACTTTGAAATTCAGCCTCTACTAATTAAAAAATATAATTTTACCCTTGGATTGTAGCGAGGTTTTGCAAACCTCTCAGGACTTTGCCTTGTAATTGATGGTGTCATCAGAATCCACCCAGAAAAATGCAACCTTTATTCATATTCATGTTTACAGAATATAAAATCTACTGACAATTTGAAAAGAAGCATGTGAAAAGCATCAACACTAAAACAAGCCCTTCCTATAATTCAGCCATCATGAAAAATTGATGATGAGATGGTGGTGTGGTTAGCTGTAGGTTAGCATTACTGCAAGTAGACTGCTTTTTCCCCCATCATTGCCCAATACGAACGTGCTGGTGGGGCTGCTGAAGGAAACACAGACAACTTCAGATGGAAAGGTGAAAAGAGCAACTGTGTTGAACAGTAGCCTGTTTTGGGAGACTCTGCTGGTTTAATTGAAAGTGAGCTAGTTTTTTTTTTTTATGCAATTAGAAGCTTTTATTTTTCATAGCTAGCATGGTGGGGTTGTTTGAATTTAGTTTGAGAATAATAACATAGTACCTTGCGACAGAGTTAACATTTTCTTCAAGGTATTTTCAAGTGTCTTTGAGCTGGAAGGAAGAGAATGTAAGAATTTAATGTTATCTTAGTTGTTGTCTGGGAGACAAGGTCTTTACAGATTCTCTATCTGCAGATGTAAGGCAGCTGGCAAGGGGACATGGATGGGATAGACCTTGACTGACATCCAGACTGATGGATGAAAATACTCCACACCATTAGTGCCATGCTTCAGATAAAATTGGAGTTGGGTTTTCTGGCTTCTTTTCAGCCCTACTTTCGCTCTTTTTGGCCTTTTCACTTTCATTCCCTGGGACTGGCTGTTTAGGACCAGGGGTGTTTCTTCCCAGTCCTGGCTGCTTGACATGGGCAGAGTTCATAAGGAATTGCACTAAGGATGACTTATTCTGTATTTACTTTTATTTTCTATGTTATTATTATTCATATTATTATATTAATGTTATTTAGTTATTTTATCAAACTGTTTTAATCTCAAACCATGACTTTCTCCCTTCCCTTTTGACTCTCTCCTCTATTTGGGGGTGATGGGCAGGAGTGGGTGAGTAGCTATCATGGTTTCAATTGCCACCTGGGTTTAAACCATGACAGAGACATTGCAGTTGACTGGAATGTCCTCTTAGCATAGAAATATGGTTGTGGCTGGTTTTAAGTGAGACTGGGAAAGGGAGACACTATGTCTTTGCCTCTCTGATCCTTAAGGAGTGTTCAGTGGCACTGTCCTTATGTTTTCCTGAGAAGTGATGCATTTGTAACATTAAAAACGTAGTTTATTTTGCACGGTGGTGGAACTCATGGCACAACCTGACGTGCTGATGCAGGACAGCTGTCCTTCATAACCCACTGAGCACCTACTCATGTCCTCACAGGGGAAGACTGGCAGGAAGCTCTGTTGTCCCACTGTGCAGACATTGTATTTTCATCTTCACCAAGTGATTGCTTTAGGACAACAAGAGCACAGTGCACAGGCTGGAAGAATTTAATCTTATTGTCTTGAGCAGAGCATCTGAGGAAAGTCTGCCTTTACGAGAGAGCTCCTTTAGTCTTCCCTCTCTACACCCCTGTTCTTCACTGAAGATTCATTATTAATCGTATAGGAAGGCTTATTCATGCCCAAGCAACATCAATCATCTAGCGTGCACAACTCTTGACTGTAAATTATAACATTATTTATGAACAGGAGTATGAAGATAATAACAACAATGGTAATAAAGCTCAAAGCACAACACCCGTAAGCTGAGAGCCTCCACTAGACCTGTCAGATTTGTATACATCATGAAAAAGTGGCTTATTTCCACCCTCATTTCGAGGCCCATACATCACTGAGGCTGTCAGGAGTTTCTGTAGGACCAGCTGATGCGACTGAGAGTGGCAGCTGCCCGGTGGCTTTGGGATGCAGGGCTGGGGCAGGAGTTGC
Source organism: Patagioenas fasciata (assembly GCF_037038585.1). Classification (NCBI taxonomy): domain Eukaryota; kingdom Metazoa; phylum Chordata; class Aves; order Columbiformes; family Columbidae; genus Patagioenas; species Patagioenas fasciata. The sequence goes on from NC_092560.1 coordinate 4,492,941, forward strand.
TGGGGTACAGGAGCTACAAGCATCCTCCCATGGATGGACACCCTGGGGAGCCGTCCCACCGCTGCCCTCTGCAAGTCACCACCAGATGTAAACCGCCATCACCAAGATGAAAGGCTCCTTCCCTCTGATCTCTTCCACTATGAGATTACTCCAGTACCACACTGTATTTTATGCCAATATCTCTTTTATTTTTCAAAATTGGAAAAGATGTAAGTACATTGTTCCCTGAATTCCTGGTGCTGGGGGTAACCTAGCAACTCCGGATGCTACGCAGCATACAGCGACGTGCCACCCCGCTGCACATTCATCCTAACAAGCAAGAGGTGCAGCATTTCACTTGCAGATGATTTAGCTGAACTCATGGTTCTCATCTCCCTTCAATTCCAGTAATGGTAAGGCTCACTCCCACCCCATGCCCTAGCTGTATGCCCTTCCTCTACACATCCACAGGGAAAAAAATATATATATATATGTGGTCACTAATGGTTTTATTCTCTTTCTTGTGGGCAGCCCTAGTTGTTCAAGGGTTCAGTGTTCACTGGAGCTGAATAGCTGAAGCTATTTGCATGGGATTTGTAGCCTACAGCACCCTGCAAACTGATAATCACTGGAAACATGAGAATAAATTCAGAAGCACATTTTCACATCATGCAAAATTTGCAAGTTCAAAATGTACCCGTGGGAACAGCCTTTTGGAAATAGGCTGTAATAGAGGGCTTGCTTTCAGGGGTGTGGTGGTAAAATCACACTGGTGTGAGCACAGGTCATCCCCAACAGGCACTGCAGCTCCTCCTCTTCGCAGTTGTGCGGGTCTGTAGATGTGCAGGGCACATCACATCAGGGGCTGGGGGGACCTGCAACAGCTTGAGGAGAGTAGATATGATCCTGGTGAGCACTGGGGAGGAAGGGTGCTGGAGATGAGATGTGAAACTGTAGCACGGATTTGCTCTACCCCTCATCTTCCATGACTCATCACGAGTCATACAATCATGGAATCACAGAATGGTTTGAGTTGGAAGGGACCCTCCCAGCTCCCCCAGTGCCATCCCTGCCATGAGCAGGGACATCTTCACCAGCTCACATTGCTCAAAGCCCCATCCAGCCTGGCCTGGGATGTCTCCAGGGATGGTTCATCCACCACCTCTTCGGCCAACCTGGGACAGGCTCTCACCACCTTCAGGGGCAACAATTTCTTCCTCATCTTTAGCCTGAATCTCCCCTCCTTTACTTTAAAACGACCAAACTTTGTTCTATCACAACAGGCCCTGCTAAAAAGTCTGTCCACATCTTTTTTATCTCCCCCTTTTAACCACAGAAAATTCACCATTTTGCACGCAGGTGTCCCAGGGCACTTCTGGTGGCACAAGGTACTGTGACATTTCTCTAACCCTATGGCTGTCCAAGCAGGGCTGAAAGAAACCTCACAGATGCTTTAATTTAACATAGCTGACAAACCAGGGTGTTGTGGTGCTGTGAATGCTACTAGCGAGGTTATGCTGGCTGGACCCGAGAGCATTGGAGAAGATTTGGTGCTTCTGTGTTAGCCAAGAAATATCAGCGGTATTCGCTATGACAAATTTATGAAGCGTGGTAAAGAGATCCTGTTAGAAGGAATGACTAAAATATTTTATTATATTTTTTTTATTTAGCAAAAAATATATGTGGCTCTTCTACCTCTCTTACCTTGTGTTTTTAATTCAGTGGCATTGTGATTTTTATTAACTGCATTTGGCCTCATTTCATTAATTATAAAGTAAAACAAAATAGTTTCCTCAAGTTGTTTTTTATTTATTTGTCCTTTGAATATCCGTGCTGTATTTATTTGTACCAAAATGAAAATGAATCTGGGAGGAGAAGAGAGTTTTTAATTGCTAATATGTTTTTCTTGATGTTGATATCCTGTTATACAAGAAAAGAAAACATTTTCCTCTCTTGGTGCATTTTTGCCAATGATGTCATTCTCACAAATCTCCCTTCAGGTTCACCAAAGTATTGTGATATCATATTAACTATCTTAGCAATACAGAAATAATCTAAAATAACTAGTATGGAGGTAAAACACAGCTGACCCAGATTCCTTATTTACTTTGTACTAACAGCAGGAAAAGGACCTTAAATTGTGAATAAGCAAATTACATCTGCATCCTTTTTACACAGGCAAAATTGGGTAAGACTTCGTTTGAAAGAATCAGTATAAATAGCTCTTTTTTTCCCCATCTCATGCTCTCTATTCAAACCCACAAGTTTTACACATTTTTTTTTCCTAAAAGTCCCTCTACATTCAGATTAGAAAAGTTCAGTAAATAAGCATCTCCCAGCTTGATTTCTCAGTGACTGTGATTCGTGCTGAATAACAAATGACCTGTTTCATTAAGCCTTTTGCCACTGACCCACTGACAAGATGGTAAATATTATTGCTAATGCAGCATACCATGGTGATACTATGAAGGTAAAAACACTGAAAAGCATCAATACAACATACAGTCTGGCTGGTAAATGACCAAAGGGTAATCTCATTCCTCAAATTAACCACATTTGAAAAAAAAAAAAACAAAAAAGAAAAAAAAAAAAAAAGAAAAAAAAAAGACATTTGGCTTTGTGAGATCCAAAGTATTTTAGGAGGCAGGGGTCCCTGTGCAGATCTTTTCAGGCAAGTTTGAAATCTAAAGTGGCAAATGATAAGAAAAGAGGCGTTTGTGTCTGTGTATCAAAGTAACACAAAAGCAAAAATGTGAGTAAAGCTGAGACCACCCATGGGGAGAGGGTCCTTGTTAGAGCAGCTGCCAACTGCGCTGTGCACCAGGGGGTGGATGTTGACGAGGTGATGGGACGAGGGCTGAGCTGGGCAAACCACGGCCCCCCTTTTCAAGAAACCTTTAGGGTAGGGGTTCAGGAAACATGAATTTATCTCTTCTTTTTCTTTTCTTTTCTTTTCTTTTCTTTTCTTTTCTTTTCTTTTCTTTTCTTTTCTTTTCTTTTCTTTTCTTTTCTTTTCTTTTCTTTTCTTTTCTTTTCTTTTCTTTCCTTTCCTTTCCTTTCCTTTCCTTTCCTTTCCTTTCCTTTCCTTTCCTTTCCTTTCCTTCTTTTCTTTTCTTTTCTTTTCTTTTCTTTTCTTTTCTTTTCTTTTCTTTTCTTTTCTTTTCTTTTCTTTTCTTTTCTTTTCTTTTCTTTTCTTTTCTTTTCTTTTCTTTTCTTTTCTTTTCTTTTCTTTTCTTTTCTTCTTTTCTTTTCTTTTCCTTTCCCTTTTCCCTTTCCCTTTCCCTTTCCCTTTCCCTTTCCCTTTCCCTTTCCCTTCCCCTTTCCCTTTCCCTTTCCCTTTCCCTTCCCCTTCCCCTTCCCCTTCCCCTTCCCTTCCCCTTCTCCTTTTCCTTTTCCTTTTCCTGTTCCTTTTCCTGTTCCTTTTCCTGTTCCTTTTCCTTTTCCTGTTCCTTTTCCTGTTCCTTTTCCTTTTCCCCCTTTCCCCCTTTCCTTCTCTCGTTCCCTTTCACTTTCCCTTCCCTTTCCCTTTCCTTTCCCTATCCTTTTGTTAAAAACATTTTCCTGATGGTGAAATTTCCGTGGCAACTTCTGTCTTGTGGCTGAAGAGCAGCCAGTAGAAGGTCTGTTTCTATCCTAGCCTGTGCTTGATTATCCCTAGTTCAGATCAAATTCAGGTAATTTAGGCCTTTACTGATGATACTGATTTACTGACATCTACTAGGAAGACATGGAAAGGAATAGACAGAAAAACAATGGCTGAGTGTGACATCACTCTTGCCAAAAATCTGGAGTTTAGTAGTTCCTGATCATTTGAATTTTTCAGAATTTTCTTTGGATAAAGGAAAAACTTTCTAGTGAGGTGCTGGGGGTCCTGTATTTTCAATTTTTAATTTTCTTCTAATGTCACATGTGAACTAGGAAATGGATCATTTTGTCTTAAAAATGAAAAGAGGTTTAAAGGCCTGGAAATATACAGAGTCTTGTGTCTCGGTCCAGATAAACAGAAGGCGGAGGCAGGAGAGAAGATGCTGGTCTTCCTCTAAGATTCCCCCTGACGCAAGCTCTGAGGTCACGTTGTGATGGACTATGACGTGGCCGAGCAGTCCATTGTGACCAGGCGTCCCTCTCAGCTTATATCCGGGCGCTGAGCGTCACCCAGCTGTCTTGTGACTGCACTCCAGCCGAGTGAGTTGGCGCGGTTTGGAGTGTTGCGAGAGGCTGTTGTCAGTGCTGGTGTTGTGTTCGGGGAGTTGTTCCTTGCAGCTCTCAGTGCCCAACCCCAGAGCCATCGGAGGATTTTGCTGGGCCCTGCAGGATCAGGCAAGCGGGGCAGGCAGGAGCCGGCTCGCTCGCGGCAGCAGAGGTGAGCTGGGCAGGACAGCTCACCCTGGGGAGCTGGGAGGCTTTCCTTCTGGAGGCACCTGGGCTTTTCTTCCAGCTCTCCCTGCGCCAGCCAACAGCTGTGGCCTCTCTTGGTTTTCTGGTGTGACAGCGGCTGCTGCAGCGCTGGTGAGAGGGAGCAGCTCGACACCCACAGCTCCCAGCAGCCCACCAAAGGACATGGAGACCATGGCCTCGGAGCTGGACACACGCTGTGCCATCTGCCTGGAGAGCTGGGAGGAGGCCAGCTACGTGATGCCGTGCCTCCACCAGTTTTGCTACCCATGCATTGTGCGGTGGACCGAGAGCAAGCCTGAGTGCCCCCTGTGCAAGAGGAGGGTGACATCCATCCTGCACTCCGTGCGGGGGGATGACGACTTCCAGGAGCACGTCATCCCAGCACCTGGGGCAGCAGCAGCTGTTGGCCGGCGGGCAGGAGGAGCTCCTGCAAATGCAGCTGCCCCCAGAGCTGCAGCAAGAGAAGCACGGCCTGTGGGGATGGTGACCGGGGCTGCTCTGCGTGGGCTCCGGCCCAGGGCGCGGGCCTCTTTTTTCCAGGACCACCCAGCTCTCCTGCAGCCCGTCCTGAGCTGGGTGCGTCAGGAGCTGCGCCGGCTCTTTGGGACACGGTCTTCCCGGGCAGGCACGGTGCAGGCGCTCGTCACCCCCATGCTGCTCCTCTTTGGGCTGGATGAAGATCAGCTGGTGCAGCTGCTGGAGGCCTCTCTCCAAAACCGAGCGGCGACGTTTGTGCACCAGCTGATTGACGTCGCTGCGGAACTCTGCCGCAGGGAGGCTGAGCGTCGGCTGGGCCTGGAGGACGGCCGTGCTGCCGGGGAGCGGGAAGGCAGCCCCGTGGCTGCCCCTGGCCCCGTTGTCTCCCCAGGAGGATCTCCCACGCCTGGCCCAGCTTCCTCCAGCAGCTCAGAAGGCGCCAACGTGGACCTCCTCCCCAGCACCTCAGCAGCCGCCCTTCAGGACGGGCCCGGCAGCCCTCCCTCTGCCCCAATTCCTATCCCTGGGGGGCAGGCAGAGCCCCAGGAGGAGCCTGATGACACTGGACCAGGTCCATCTTCTCCCAACCGGGGTAGAGAATGCAGCTCCCCCAGGCCACGGCAAGCCCTGAAGAGGAAGGCTGGCAGCCCCGAGGACTCTTCACCAGACCCAAAGAGGCCACCCAGCCAGCAGCACTAGAAGAATGATCCAGGAGCTGCCGAAACGAGGGCTGGGCCAGCAGCTGGGGCATGAGCTGGCCCTCTAGGGCTCCCGGCCCTCTGGCTGTGATTATCAGTCAGTGAAAATAAATAAAGACCTGCTAAGTGCAAAGCAAGTCTCAGTGTTACTACCAGCGCTGGCTTGGTCTAGTTTGGAGCAAAGGAGGCTCAGGGGTGACCTCTTTGCTTTCTGCACCTTCCTGAGCAGGGGACATGAAACAGGAGGTGCTGAGCTCTTCTCCCTGCAATCCAGCCACAGGACGTGTGGAAATGGCTCAAAGCTGCATCAGGGGAGGTTCAGACTTCGCATTAGGAAAAGTTTCTTTACCAAGATGTTGGTCAGACAATGTAACTGACTCCCCAAAGAAGAAAAGTCAATGTGTCTTTCCCTTCCCTTCCCTTCCCTTCCCTTCCCTTCCCTTCCCTTCCCTTCCCTTCCCTTCCCTTCCCTTCCCTTCCCTTCCCTTCCCTTCCCTTCCCTTCCCTTCCCTTCCCTTCCCTTCCCTTCCCTTCCCTTCCCTTCCCTTCCCTTCCCTTCCCTTCCCTTCCCTTCCCTTCCCTTCCCTTCCCTTCCTTTTTTTTTTGAAATGATTCTTCTGATGGTGAAATTTCCTTGGCAATTTCTGTGTTGTGGCTGAAGAGCAGCCGGTAGAAGGTCTGTTTCTGTCCTAGTCTGTGCTTGCTTATCCCTGATTCAGATCAAATTCAGATAACTTAGGCCTTTACTGATGATACTGCACCTTCCTGATGAGGAGACGTGGAGAGGAAGGTGCTGAGCTCTTCTCCCTGCAATCCAGCCATAGGTGTGGGAACAGCTCAAAGCTGCATCAGGGGAAGTTCAGTCAGAGATTAAGAGCAGGGTGGGAGCTGAGATCTGTGGTGCAAATGTCCTACGAGAAACCACATTTTGTGCTCCTTCCCACAGGGAGGTCCCTGGAGTGTGGTTATTCTCAGCATCTTTTTGAAAGGAAACAAAGTAACCCACCTGTATGACAAAAAGTAAGCACATGAAAACAATAAAAAAATACACTGTGTTACATTTCCTCTTAAACCAAAGCATTTTTTTTCCCACTTGAGCGTTTTGTTTGAATCACAACTGCAGATGAGTAAGTGATGCCTGTAGAGAGAAACTCTCAGACAAACAACTCTTGCCAGCTTTATGCTCCTTGGAAACAAAGATCCACAGAATTTGAGGCGTGCTTTTTAAGCTTTCATAGTCAGCCTTGTTTCCTCTTTGTCCTTCACGCTTCAAAGTACATTCTGAGCGCCCTTGATAGTCCAGATCATGGTGACCCTACAACATCAGATAAGGGTCACAGGCTGGGGAACGGCTCACAGGGAAAAACAGTGAAACCACAGACTTCATAATCAACTCTAGCTACAAAGGAACATGACACAATTCAAGTCCATTGGCTGAAACAGAATTAACATTGCAGTCAGCTTCTAGGTGAGATGGAGCTGGCAGTGCTGTGGCGTGCATGGAGGCAGTATGGGGCAAAATGTGGTGGTTTTGGCTCACTGGCACAGTAGAATATGGTCAGGGAGGGGGAAAAATTGTGGAGGTAGAACAGAAGGAGGAACCTTTCCAGATTTTGGGCAACACAGCAAAGGCAAGAAAACCTGCTTTGGGGAGCCCCTTGTGTGTAACTCAGGCTGAACACTAATTTTCTTTCCTGTTGTGCTATGTTATTCATGTTAGTTTGTAAATAATGATTGTCATTTCTATGTGGAAGGTGAAAATATATATGTTTGAATTATAGAAATTAAGTTTTATTATGGAATTAATGTACTTTTATTTTTCTCGTGTCTTGACTGAAGCCATTTTCAATCTGCCAGTCAAGTTATCAGTGAATCTGTGACTAAACAATTTTTTTGGCTTTAGGGTTTTTTACTTTTTTTTTTTCCCGTCCTACTCTAGATCAGAAAGTTATAGCAAGCTCGTGGATGGACGCTCAGAAGGGCTGAGCAGATTTATTGTGGAGGAAAGATACATATGGACTGAGTGGCTCTACTGCAGTAAATAGTACTGTGGATTTCAAGGCAAGGGAACTCTGACAGCAAAGAGAATTGCTACTGCTAAAGCAGGTGTTCAAGGCAGGTACATGAGTGAGTTACAACTCGAAGAAAGCTGCAGTGAGCTGGGTTTGCAGGTGGCCAGCTCTGAAGCGTTGCTGACTGATGTACCAAAATGCAGGATAAACTCTGATCGCTGTGTTTGGTGGGTAAAGTGATGTCTCTGCAAGGAGATCTGCAAACACCATCACGCACAGAACTCCTTCTCCCAGTTTGGTCCTCACCAGAGACAGGATTTCCATTGCTAGAGACAAATCACAAAATCACTTCCAACTCCTGCATGAAACGTTCAATTTATTTCCTCTCATTACCACTGAGTATCTTTTTCCCTGTGGTTTACAAAAGGCTTTGTAAGTAACTCTGCATTTTATTTCTCATCAAGCATTACTTTAGGAAGAGAGGAAACCATTCCTTGAAAAGGCAAATTTCAAAGCAAGGCCTGATGTTTCTTTTCTTTTTTTTTTATCTTTTTTTTTTAATTTTTTTTCTGTCTGACAATTCAGGAAAATACAATAAAAACACTCTTTGGAAGAGAAACAGTTAGGACCTATTTTCAAAACTTGTAGTAGGAAAAGACAGGTAGGAAAAGGACATGAGTCCATGACAGGTAGGCTTTTTTCAGTGTATTCATTTTTCAAACTATCTTTTTTCGGCCTATTAATTTGTCTGAGATGAGGACAGTAACCTGTTCTGTGCTTTTGTGCTCCCGAATCTGGACAGCGAGCTCTGTGATCCTGGGCAATGAGTCATTGCAAGACTGACACTGGTTACGTTAACACATCACAACTTTTACAGCTAAAACCAAGGAGAGATACAAGGACTTTCTCTTTCAAAAGGACAACTTTTCCTCCTTCTAGGCTTAGACACCAGTCATGATGACTCAGTTATTCATAACCTCCACCTCAATTACTGTGGTTCACTGTACCTGGGAATGGAACCTCTACCCTTTAGGGAGCCACAGCCAGCTCAGCAGCAGGAGTGATGGTGATCCCAGAATATACCTGGATTTTTAACAAATCAAATTTTTTATGCCTGCACAAGCGCTAGGTGGTATGTTACACAAGAAATAACATACGATGCAGTTTTCTTTGCAAGTTGGCTGGTTTAAAACATGCGGCTCATCAGAGAGATCTTGAAAAATTCTGAAGCCCTTCAGGATGCCTGAAAAAGTGCATGAATATCTTTAATTGAATCTAGGGCAAATTGTAAAGACGAATACCCACATATTTACTGAAATGTTGATATCTAAGAACTTTTGCACGTGGATGTGGTATATAAGCTTCTGACACCTGAATATTGGATGTTAAAAAAATGAGTCAGTTATTTGGTAACTCACAGCTCTATTTTTTGCTAGCTTTCATCCCATTTTACAATGTGAAGCAGAACTGACCCGGTGGCAGACTTAGGACAAGCTCACACCACAATACTGTTATTCATCGTAGTTCTTCTGCAGTTCTGCGTGGACACTAAGAAAAAGCATGATTTTTAAAACTGTGGCCTAAAAAAGAAAAAAAAAGAAGAGTGATCTAACTATTTGTATCAATCCCCAAACTATTAATGCTATCACTCTGAGACACATACAACCCTCTCATACTTTCTGTGTATGATTTAGAAGGACATCTAATAGAAAATATTTGTGCAATAAAGATCTCAATACCTGTACATTTAGTAAGGCATTACACAATTACAATTGCAACATAATTTCTATGAATTATGTTATTGCCTATACTACCTTCTCAGAACCCATGATAGGTAATCATTTTGTATATCTTTCTCTAAAAAATACAAATAATTGCTTTGCCTACGAGCATATATCTTCCGAATAATCTCCCTGGAATATGTAAGAAAGATTATTTCATATCATTTAAAATTCCTTACCTTTTAATTTTCTTGCCTCTTTAGATCATCTCCCATTCAACCATGGTGCCTACTAACAGTGAAGCCAGCTGTTCCTTGAATTAAAGAGCAGCACAACAACAAGTATGTGTAAGTTTATTTGGTTTAACACCAGTATAGCATCATGACATTCGTGTACCTGTCTTGATGTAGGTTCTGGACAAGGTTCATTTCATATAGGTTAACCTATGTGCAATACAAACAGTGCCATATGGGATTGCTGTGTATTATTTGGAAACACTTAAATAAAACATTGTGATGCACGGTGCTGCAGAACAGCAGCATTCCTCAGTAATGCACTTGAGACCTCTCAGTAAGGATGCAGGATCCGAGCCTGCAAGTGCTGACATGTGGCAGATTCACTCCAAAAATATGCACATTTACATGGGTTTTTTACAGGAAGTTTTCACACCCAGGTTTCTAGGATGTAATTCCAAAATAACTCTTTCCTTTGCACTTCTTCAATTTCTTTTCCTTCCTACTCGCCCGCCTTTACCCATTTCTTCAATTCCTAAAAATATGCATAAATTTAATAATTTAATAATTAAAAACTATATAAATAAACATAATTACAATAAAAAATTAAAGCTTTCTGCTTTAAATGCAGAGTGTTTCAAAAATATGGACCCAATATTTTTTGTGTCTCTCTGCATCTTATTATTTTTCTTTCTGGCCTCTGCAACTTTCTGCTTTCTGAGCTTTTCACATTCCTTTCATTCTTGTCACACATTCCTCACTCTGAGACAGCGCTGTAGCTGAGAAATGAAGGTACCTGAGAACATCTGAAGCAACATTTTATTCAGCTTTCTGAAAGAACCAGTTTCTCAGGGAGATCAACAGTCATAGTGTCCCCTTCATACTTACACAAGTACTAACCACAGGTGTTATGCACATATCATCATTTTCACTGCACAAATGAAGCTCAGTTCTTTGTATAATTGACTTTTTTTTTTCTTCTTTTTTTCCCCTGCAGGGTTAATAATGGTTTCTGTTTTGTAAAGTAACCATTGTCCAGATAAGTGGTAGTTGTTTGAATTTCATCTTTCCTCTCTACCCATGTCACCTACTTTGTCTTCGCAAATTTTTATGCACTGATGAACATTGCCCTACAAACTACTCATCTCAACCAACTTAGCAGGACTGGGAGAATTAGTACAGTATATTTTCATTCATTCATTCATTCATTCATTCATTCATTCATTCTTTATTTATGTCTTTATTTTATTTTTTTTTTTATTTCCCCACAATAAATATTAAGCTCTTCTCTTTTTACTTCCAGCACATACAATTAATGAAGCACTGGATTATCAGTCATACAGCATAATTCTCCTGATTATTTTTTCCTTTCCCTTTTAGAGGATTTATTTTTTCTGACTGCAACTGTGCAGGCCTACTGAACTCAGCACCGTGCTTCAGTCAGTGTGCTTGGGCTATAAAGGAGAACAGGACCTAGCTCAGGATTGTTATTCTTTATTATTTTTCTCCTGTCCTATGTTATATGTCCCTTTCACAGATCCTTTGCATTTCTGCCTCAAGTCCTATTGGTCCTTCTCTAACCATTCTGAACATCCATCGCTCTCTGCCCCGTTTCATGATGTTCCATCTGAACTGAAAACAGACTACTGTCTCTCTTACAATTCAGAATGAAGCAAAATAAATCCAGATGAAAAATGTATATCTTGCATCAAACTTACCTCTTTTTACAGCTGCTAAGGGTATAGGATGGTAAACCAGTATCCACAGATAAGTCTGTTTATGTACAGATTGACACAGGTAACGAGAGGTACACAGGCTCAGGATTCGCCTACATATAACCTAGTTTAAAACTAAACTAGCTCTAAGACCCTTTTTGGCCAATGAGGAGAAGTAAATTCTCTCCAGGTTCACATTCCGAGACCGCTGCCTAAGACAAGTGAAAACTGTTGTCTGATGGTAGTGCTTGTGCCCCATGGCTTGAGGATGGCACATATAGATGTTGATTTTTAGACATCTGAACTTAGGTGAATCTTGGTGCAGAGTGGCAATCTTCAAAGAAGCCACCTTACAAATAATAGTTTGCTTTAATATGTATATGTATTTAATGTCACATTAGCTAATGCTGGTGTGCCAGGCATCATTGCAGAGAGGTAGCATTTATGGACTTGTTTGTGTCGCAGTTCTGACAAGTTTAAAATGACCTCTAAAACTCGGCTAAGAATTCTGCACCTATATATGTTTGAATCAAAAAATATGCAAGTACAATCCCCTTCAAATATAAAATATTGACTTCAGGAACAAATGTGTTGACTAATGAGCTCCAGATTATATTATTTTGCGTTTTAAAACAGTGAAGTCACAATTAATTGCAGAGGTAAGTCTGCAAGCACAGTTCCTGGTGAAGGATGGTGTCTAAATACCGCCTGTTTCAGCAGGTGTGCATGCCAGCTTGTGCGAAAAGAGAGACAAGGCAAGAGAAAAGCTAATTGCTAGGTTCTCAGTTACCAAACCCCGCATTGAAGCCCTGAAGTCTGTTCTGCGTTGCCTTTCTCTGCTTCTTTTGATGCTGAGCAGAAACCATTAGATGTGGAGACACAGAGTCAGAGCAACAAGGACTCCTGCAGGGTTGTATTCGCGGGCAGGGCACACAGCAGTGTATGGATCGGATAGCAGTAACAGATCAAAATATTGAGCTTGAGGAAGTTTATGAAAGGCTAGATGATGCTTCTTTTTACTTCTAGCTCAGACTCCTTTTGGTATTACACTCCTAATTTTGTTTTAGTTTATTTTAACCTTAGAGACTTCTTACTTTGCTCATCCTTTCAAAATAAAAGTAACTGAATAAGCCAGAAAACTAAACTTCTATCAGTCAGCAATAACAAATATATAAAATGCCAACTAACCCTTGGAAAAACCTAGGCTAAATCAATTTCTAACATTTAGTAAACACTGAAGTACTTGCATAAAATTAAATATTCGAGACAGTTATATATGAGGCTGAGGGAGCTGGGGCTTTTCAGCTAGGAGGAGACTGAGGGGTGACTCATTCATGGTGATCAATATGGAAAGGGTGAGTGTCAGGAGGATGGAGCCAGGCTCTTCTCAGTGACAACCAGTGGTAGGACAAGGGGTAATGGGTTCAAACTGGAACACAGGAGGTTCCACTTAAATGTGAGAAGAAACTTCTTCATGGTGAGGGTGTCAGAGCCTGGCCCAGGCTGTCCAGGGAGGTTGTGGAGTCTCCTTCTCTGCAGACATTCAAACCCACCTGGACCCCTTCCTGTGGAACCTCAGCTGGGTGTTCCTGCTCCACGGGGGGATTGCACTGGATGAGCTTTCCAGGTCTCTTCCAACCCCTCACATTCTGGGATTCTGGGATTCTGTGTGATTGACTCCAGCAAGGCTAAGCTTTCAGATTTTGAGATCACTACGTGCCTTTTCATGAGTGACAGGACTTAAAAGTGTTAATGAAAAAGGAAGCAGAATAAAATATATTCTATGTTGCGCTGTGGCTTCCTTGTACATATTTCCTAGAAGTACTTCCTGAGCACCTATGGCAGAAAGAAGCTTAAAACCACAAATCTTTATGATTGTGAGGTGCTATAAATTGATAATAGATTTATTACAAACTCTGATAAGTATACAAAGATCCAATAAAACAAAATGAATAAAACACACTATCCCCATAAAACCATGCCTTTTTCCTTTTTCTGGTGCCTAATTCCTTTTTCCTGTGGGATAGATGATATTGTGTTTTAAGAAAATATGTTTCATTGGCTATGTACCCTGGGTATCTCAGGATACAAATGGGTAGACTGCAGAATTACAGATATGATATCACGTCTTCTTCCTCTCATTCACAGAGGCATCAGTGAGGTTGGGATGCAAACTGAAACTGTTCCTCTTCCAACATTCAACATCTAAGCATCGTGTGCTTTGCCTTTAGGAACTTGAAAATATCTGATCTTGCACTTTCACCAGTCTCAGGACCTGCTGGGGAAGAAGCAGACAACCACTCAGCGCTGTATAACCATCCTCATTAAAATGCAGGAGGTGCATTGAGATTCTTAATTCTGTTACAGCATGAACAACAACTCCATTTGTGTCAGTCAACTTTCGACTTTGAGGTTAAACAGATCAGTGAATAGAAATCTGGGTGGCAGCAGAAGAAGGCACTACAGATGATGATGCAGGCAACTAAGTCCAAGCTGACGTTTCTTAAGAAAGACACAAACTTCAACCTTTTCTCCACCTTCCCAGGAGTTCTTACTACTTTCGACCCTACACATTTTTGAATGTTTTCTGCCTTTCCCTAACCCATTCATTCAAAGGCTTGGTTTGGAGGCCCATGCAATATATTTATCTCTGTGTCAGACTTTTGCAAAATACGCCGTATGTGGAGGGCAGCTGAATAAGACGCAGTATACGTGTTCTGCCTCTTTCTGTATTGATACACCTCACTGTCCCCAGAGCTGCTGTTTCGAATGATAACCAGATTGAATAACATACTGTATTTCCTCCACCAGGGACACCACGGGATTTTCCCTGCTGATTTGGTTAACCTATCACGCTGCTATTAAATTAAGACAAAACCCCCTTTTAGCTAATGATGCAACCTGAGTTCCAGGCCTTCAGCCATTGTGCCATCCATGTGCTGCTCGGAAGAACCACTTCCTCTGAAGGGAGATGGTGTGTTGAGGCTGAATTTACCACTTGCCACTTTGCTCAGGAAAAAACCTTTCCACTCCACACTAAGAATCAATACTACTGGGACACAGAAAGCTTTATAGAAAAACTAAGGATTATACCATTAGCTGGTTTGGCTTTTTGAGGACTAAGCTTCAGAGATAAGGGGTAGAGTATCAGGATGCGTGGAACAGGGGAAAAGGAATATTGGTCATTTTTTGGTTTCTAGTTGGCTCCAACAATGTAAGACACAAGGCCATCCTAAAGTTCTGACCACAAGGTCTTCGTGACTACTCCTATCACACTTTCTGTCTCTGTCAGTCCTGCTAGGAGGATGGATGATGTCTCAAGTTCTACACTGTTCCACCTACGAAAATGCAACCCAAATGTGTATTGAAGTGTTTTAGTAAATTCTTCACATACAATATGATGGTTTGGCATGGTCAGACTTTATAAAGGGTTAGCAGTTATCTGGAATGGGAGGCTTTTAAGAGGAGAGTTTAACCTGAATGTGCTTACTGAGATTTCTGCAAGGTTTTAGTTGTTATTCCTCCGAGTTTCAGTGCTCTGGAAATCTTTGCATGGGTTGAATTCATGGAGAGGAATAGCTTTGAATTAGGGACGTAGCACTGAAACAAAGCTGAATTTTGAATCTGTGGTGAATTGACAAATTTTTACTCATTCTTTTCTAGAGTGACATCAAAACTGGCTCTACCTTGCTTTTTTTTTTCAACCACTCTTCTTAAAACCTTTATTTTTTTTTGTGGTTAAACACATAAAACAAGGAGACACTGAACATAGTTAAAATTGCTACAATTGCTAAAATCATGTAATTCAGTGATTCACATCTGAGATACCATTATCTAAATGCTATTCCAATCCATTCAGAATCACTGGATAAATTTATATGTTGGAAATATCTTGGTAAAAAATTGAAATAAATGTTATTTAGCAGTTTATCACAAAGATATGTGTTGAAGAGTCTGCATTAATACAAAGTGGGATGCAGAGGCCCTCGTTTCTTGCCCTAAAATCTTAGCTTCTTCACCAGTCTACCTTAACTTCCTCATCATAACTACCAAAAAGGAAGAAATCCGCTCAAAGTCTGATTTTCTTTCCTTGTCCTGCTGCCTGTAATTTGGGAACGTGTATTGGATTAGTCAGATTACCAGAGTGATTTTTTAATGTGAAAACCTATTTTATTAATCCATTTACTGTAAGGCCTAGATTAATAACAACCAGTCTCAGCCTCCTAAATCAACTAAATTAATAATTTACATCAGAACAGAAAACAACTCTTAAGTGAGCTGAGTTGCTTGCTAGAAGAGCTTATTAACTTCCATGAAAAAGTCCAGGAGTCCTGACACCAGCCCCTCATGAAGTGTTTAAAATTTTGTGGGCGAAGTCTCGACTGAAAGCCAAAAGAGACCTATGATGCTAATGGATTCTGACATCTTCTGTAGGCTACATAGTTTTTCCCCAAGTGTTGAATTGAGAACCTAAATATTTCAACGTTGACAAAAACTTAACATCATGAAATCAAATGAAAATTTAAAGATAATACCTTAAGTACTGTGCTCTTTGTTTCATGCAAACGTCCAGACTGGCTTTGTTGGGACAGAGTGCTGCCTTTCCCCTCCTAGATCTGCCTTGAGATGCCTAACAAGAAACCATTCCTTCCCAAAAGAGGTAAGAAAGTTGTTCTATAAGAGCAAAACTGTCCTGTAAGAGTCAATTTTCAGTTTCAGTTAAGAAATTGCATGTACCATGATGGTATCAACCCATGCAAAGTCAGTTGCAGAAGTCTACTGCATGCTCACGGGGCAATTCAGGGCTGGACTCATAAAAAATTTGTATTTGCTCGCTTGGCCGAAGAAATATTTTTCACTCTGTTTCAACACTGTATATAAATGAATTGCAGAGATTTTCCACAAATTAATGGTTTGCTGATATAGTTTGTGCCCACAGGGAAGTAGGAAAAGTCCCCCTTTCCTGCATCGTATAAACAAATATTAAATCAGTAGTCTTCCACCTGTTGAGAAATCTACACTTTAATGTTTCTTAAAAGCTTTTTCATAAAAATAATCTCAAAATGAAGGATTGTAATGAGTTATTACTACACCTGTTCCAATACTCTGGAGGAAGCAGTGCTGCGTTGTGTAAGTAATCATACTGAGCAGGATAATCCATCACACTCAAGTATATTTGCTGCAGACAATAATGAGATTTTATTACTTCAATTTAAATTAATAGTTTCAAAGCAGCTACCAGAAAACCACATGAAAACAAATACAAACAAGCAAGCCTCTGACAGAATAAAATGTTAAATTAATGTCAAAAAGTGAATTTGATGTCCAAATAAAGAGTGTGGGAAAGCATTCCTGTTTATACGTGACTGGTATATGTTTATTTTAGTGCAGTTCAGTTAAGAGTTAGAAACCTTCAGTTGAGCTAATCAGAATATATTGAGTTTTCATCCAATTTTACCTGACAACACCGGCTGTATGTAGTTGAATATAATACTATGTAAGTTCAGTCTATAATGCCATCTTCTTTTAGCCACTGCCCTCATTCAAGCCTATTTATTATGTGTGTCCCAGGGAAACTTCAGTAACTTTTATCTATGCACGAGAGTGAAATGACTGAATGCTGAACTGACAAAACTAAGACAAAACAAAAATGCACTTTTCCTAATGGAATTTTACATTTATTTTCTTCCAGTGTATAGTAGGATTGGAAAAGGACTCCAGAAAATAAAATAAAAACTGTCGTCCTAATAATATGCTGTCAAGAATAATCACTCTCTGCTCTTTGAATTATGTGTTGACACAGTCACAGACTGGGTCTTTGAAACCTTCAATGAGCCCTCCAGGAGAAACCAGAGAAGCAACATCTGGAGCTTCTTACATTTTTATTTAAGTTGAGAATGAGAGAGGGGAAAAAGAAGGGAAAACAAACAGCACCTTTTATCAAATGGCCTTAAGGGTTCTCTGTGTATATTTCAATTAGGAGGAAACAATGTGTGGGCCCAAGGACTCTTTTAAGAGCCCTCTTCAGGACCAAAATAATGAGATGTTTTGTAGTGGTCATTTTGGATGGGAAGTGGTTTGAAAAACACAAGGTGATTGTACAGGTTTCACTGTAAAATGAGGTATGTTTTATCACCATGGAACATCACTGCAAAGAATAAGGAGAAAAGCCTGGAGAATAAGGTAAAGCAGTGTTTCTTGCTGTTATTCTCAATATTCAGGTAGTGAAACAGTCACAAGTCAGAGAATTATCCAGTGTGTTTTCAAAGGCAGCTTTCAAAAGCCATTTTTTTCCATTAAATCTGTCACCTTTGTAATACAGCCATGATTTCAAAGCACAGCAATGCAACACTGGCTCAAATCAATGACGGATTACATGTTTTATGCTTACATATTCTCAAGCCTTAACACTAAAGCAGGTTGCAGACTTTTCTTTTAGAACTTCAATGTAATAAGAATGGAAACCACAGTAATGATGCTAAAAAGAAAGCAGCAATGGAGATGCCTCAGGAGGAGTCCTTTCCTTTAGGTCTACAGGTGAAAACTGGAATCCTTTCACACAGTCTCGTTTAATTTCAACTGTAAATTTCTGGTCTGGATGTAGAAAACAGACAATGATCTTTTTTGAGTCATATGATGAGGAGAGACAGTCTTCACTACCCTAACAGTATGGAGCAATCCATGAGTCCTCCTGGTAAATAAAATACAACCGTTTTTTCTTACACACCACACATAGACAGATTAATCTTCACTTATATAAAACCTCTGTGTCTAGTGCATCACAATAGTCTAATAAAATTATTTTTTTAAGAATGGGAGTTCTCCTGATATAATCACCATAAGACATCGAGAAAATGTCCTGCCAAAATCGTGAACACCATTTATTTAAAAGGAAGATTAACCCTGGGAAGAACAAACAGCAGGTTGCTTGATGAAATTTTCATACGTATTTAACATGTAAACAATAACTAATGAAATAAAATTATAATAATTACAATAATTATAGTAAATTTATAAATTATACCAATTTATAATTATAATAATTTAATAATAATATTTTAATAATATAATAATGTATTAATAATGGAGTATAATAATTATAATTAAATTATAATAATTAAAATAACTAATAAAATTAAATTACAACAATTACAATAAAATTAAATTATGTGTCATCACTGGACCCAACCTGCAATGCTTCTTATCTAGCTGTTATAGTGCCGTGAGAAGCAATTCGTATTTTAAAAAGAAGATATAAAAACCAGAGTTAAGTCTAATACACCCCAAGAAATTATGTGGCCAGTGTTGAAAACCGCATGTTACAATACTGGTCAATTTAGTTTGAAAAAAGGAAGATCCAAGTATCTTCAGAGGAAAATCCCCTCTCCAGCTTGCACAAACAACCAGACTTAAAGCCTGTGAAAAGTTGCAATCACATTAAGCTGCAAGTGTTCTTACCTTTTGATCTGAGAGGGGCTAGAGAGCTTATACAGGGACGTTCTCAGTGGGGAGGTACAGCGAATTTCTAATGAGAAATTCAAACAGAAGATTTATAGACTCAAGGTATTCAGGAGAGTGCTCCTTTATAAGGTAGACTGTGACAGCAAACTTCACAGATATACCCAGAGAGAAACTTGCTGCTCCACCAAAATAATTTAAAAAGGACAAGCAAATTTAAGCTTTTATTAATGACAAAAATGCCTCAAAGATCATTATATATTGAGTTGGATGTCATTTAAATACTTGCCTGACCAGGAGCAGTGAGATGTAAATAAGTGTTTTTAACAGTGGTTTAAAGTTTTAGTACAGAAAGGTTTTGAAAAGCAGCCACAAGGAGGGAAGTAGAGGGATTTTTAAGGGTGGTATATTGTGAGGAGGAGAAGAATCACAGTTTGGGTTGAGTGTGCAATACTGGACCAAAATGACTCCACAACTCAGGTTTAAAGTTCAGTGGTCTACTTGGAGAATATGCTTGAGGTGGTGAAGAGCATGAGACACCCCATATCTAAGACGTATCCATGCTTTCAGAGGAGAAAAGATTAATTCCTCGCAGATTGTGTAGCTAAAGTGATCACAAGTGTATGCTTTTTACTCTGAAAAAATATCACAAGTGTTAATGGTTGCTTGGCATTCATTGGTCTGTTCAGTTAATCAATGGAGGAGCAACTAATTGGGAAGTTAATGTCACAAGTGGTGGGAACGCAAAATCTTTTGTTTCCTCATTTGTTTACAATAAGTGATTTCTCTGAAGATGAGCTTTAGCGAGCTGTAACTGTGTCTCTATCTAAGAAGCATCAGAAGTTTGATTCTGACTTTGTGAGGGAATCTCTTCCTTTTTTGGGGATGGGAAAAAGTGCAAACAGCTTCAGAGCAGAATGACCTATTTGCATCAAAACTGAGTAAAAGTCATTCTTCAGAAGAAATCCAGTGGCTATCAAAATACCAAAATTTGTATGATGTTGAGGGATTTCTGTGAATGATGGACAATCCACAGTTATGCTGCTATGGGTCTGATGTGTTTCTGTCATTAAGCTATGCTATATATTGTTAATGCCATTGCGTCTATAATTTTTATAAAAGAAGAAAATGTGTCTTGCAGAAAATAATGAGTCAGTGTCATGATAAGGTGGCCAGCATGTAGGAAAAGCAGTTAGGAAACTCCAAACTGGTGTTTACTGAAGACTGTAGGACTGGACGTGTAGTTCATTTAAAAAAATGTTATAAAATGAAAAAGTGGGATATCATCATACATTTATTGCTGAGTAACCCAGATACCATTATTGTGAATACAGAGGAGGCTGCTTGCTTGCAAGAGTTGGGCTGAGTAGACCTGTCCTGTGCCAGGTTTTGTGCTTCTCTTTGGAATGCATATAAAAAGTGTTTCTGGACAGAAACTGGTAATACCACTGTATATTTTTAATATTAAAATAATTAATCTAATAGTTAATACTGAGCTGTTACTATTTTTCAGTAGAGTTTTGGTGTGCACCGGCCTAAGCTTCTCTATTGAAAAAGAGTGACCTAAAAACACAAAGGTTTTGTCAGTTTTACATTTATATGCTCTCCCTATCTTTTAAATAGAGTAGGTACACATAAACTAGCTTGAATGTGTTTTCCTTGTAAATTAACTCTGGATTTGTGATGCTACCCTCAGTGTGTCTCATAGAGTGTCAGTGCGCAACAAATCTAGTTTGTCATCTTTGTCCACAAACAAAAAACACGTGAACACTTTCCAGTTAACCCAGTATGAGCAGAGCCCAGGCTTTGGCCAATCTCTCTGTGTTGTGCCACACAGCTCTTAATATTTACTCTCTTTCTTTCAAGCATGTTGAATGCATTTCCTTACTGTGCAGCTTCCAGTTGTAAGTGCATGTTACAAGTGCTTTTTGTTACCCAGATGACAGGTGCCAGGCTACACTAATCCCAAATATTATCCTTACAAAAAGCAGGGGAAAAAAAAATTCTCCATAGATTTAATGTTCTATCACCCTTCTTGAGCACCTCAAACTTTCTCAAGCAATTAGGTCAGAGGGATTTTAAACTACATGTCCATAGGATTCCTTCTTACATGATTTAGATGATTTAGTGTTGTTGTAGAGATCAATGGCAAGGTGCAGGTATAAGAGTGCACGTTGTACTTCCAGAAGGCACTCTGGTGAGCTAATAAGGGCAACCACCTCCAATTTCCTGCTCACCTCCAGCAGATTTACACGTGAGTGCAATGAGAAGGAATTCAACCTGTTCATAGAGTCACTTGTGCAGAGGCAGTTTTAGAAACAGCTAAAATTTAGTCTTAGTATAGGGAGATGAGGAGAAAATAACTCATTAGAGATGTAGATCTAGAAATAGTCAGACCAGACAGGAAAAAAAGGTTAGGTGAGCTTTTGGAACACCAGGAAATGAAGTTGAGTGTTTGGGTTTTGCCTAAGATTTACTGGCTAAAATAAGTGGGTTTTTGCAACAGTTTGTTGGGTCAAATATGGCTTCTGGAACCAAGAAAGAATGGAAAGGTCCTCAATTTGGGGGATGAGCATTCGTTACTTTTATGCCCACTTAACACATGGAAGTGTTCAGAAATCTGGTCTCGAGTCCTGGCCAAGCATTCCCAGCGATCTGGACCTTAATTGTAGTAACTCGGATTGTAGGTAACCTTGAGGTACTTGTGAGTGAAAGAAAGTCTGAGAGCGGTTAAATTATTCATGCTCATACACCCCTTTTCTCTATAAAGATTTATAGCTCTATTAGTACCACTATACCCACAACACTGGAATAATCAGTGGAATGTTTTTTGTCTAGAATATATTTTATAAAGATCACCTCTAAGCCCATCAAATTATTGATATGTCTGAAGAGATGATCTAAATATTTCCTGACTCTTAATTGGGCTCTTTTTTTCAAAATAGTTTTAATTAGCCTCATTCCTCAAAGCAAAGCATGTGATAAAGTTTAGTAAGCTGAGGAAAAAGAAAAATCTGCAAGCTAAAATGCATGCATTAGCATATCTTTTTTTCCTTTTCCTTTTCCATTTCTTGCACTTATTTATTGATGATTAATTTTAATCCAGATAATTTTCTGTTGAGCCATAGATACAGATACATACTCAAAATGAGTCTTTTAAAAAACTGCTTCCAGCAGCTGGTGGCAGTTGCAACACTTTCTGGTCTTGGAAACTGAATGAAACTCAGCTGATTTTGATATCTTTGTGTCCGAATTAACACAACTGAACACACTGGGGCTGTAAATATCTTTGCAAGGTACCTAAATGATGACAGTTATTCGTGAGAATTCCTGAATTATTCCTGCCTTTTTATTCATGCTAGGTTCTTAAACAGGCTAATATTAATAGCCTTACATAAAAAGGGAGAGTGGGAACTGTTTGCTTGCTTTATGGGCAGAATGGGAAAAAGTGGTTAATTATTTTCATAGCAAAGTTTTAGATAAAAAGTTTTCAAAAGATTGTGTGTTGTTAACACATTAGCAGCAGTTGCGAAATCACCACATACACTTATTTTTGTTTCCTAGAGCAAGATTTGGTAGTCCTGTTGAATTTTCTGTAAAAGCTGCTTTGGTGAACAGTTGATGTATTGACAAGCAGGGGAAGTTTCTGGTTTGGTTGGGAGGCTAGGCCTTTTTGGAAACATGTTCAGATGGAAAGATACTGACAAGTTTTCTTTGGATAAGTTAACACGAGCTAGCCATGGTGATTTTATAATCTTCAGTAAATACTACTGTGATTTTTTTAAGGTGCTTGCTAGAAAAAGCAATTGCTCTGGCCATAGGAAGTGTTCACTGTGATCTGTGTGTTGCCTCTTCATGGCTATAATCCTCTGTTCTTTTGTGGTATCCTCTGTTGTGTGCCTCAGTGATTTTTGTGAAAATGTGTCTCCTATAATACATGAACAAAATCCGAATAAAAATGCACTAATGGAATTCTTGGCTCCTGAGACAACTGGGATTTAAACAGAACTTAAGGATAAAGTAGTCTTGCAAAACTGTCACAGAAATTTTCCATGCAAGGTGCAATTGCTCGTCATCCTGTCCACAGTGATGATGATGACGATACACAATCTAGAAGAGAAAATGGTGAGAAAGCATGGGCGAATTGACTTATTCTGTTAACGAAATAAATGCATACTAAATCAGATTGAAATTGTTATGGAATAATTGATATAACTGATATAAATAAGGCTGATGGAGCTTTTGGCTTCTGTAAAAACAAAGAAGGTCCAAGTCTGTGGAAAGCATATGCCTTACATTTAATATGTTGAATGTAGACAGTTGATGCTTTACAAATACAAACTGCCAAGTGCACAAAGAGCAAAGTTTAGTCAAAGTTCATCCTCAGGTCACACACTCAGTGCAATCATCAATCTGGACAACCTCTCAGTAACCTCCACATACTTCCAGACAAGATCTGGGATCCTTTGTGTCCTGATTAGAGCATGCAACAGTTAATTTGCTTTAAATAGGAAATTAAACAGTCATGTAAAGTGTTATATGAGGGTCATAAAATGATTCTTGAGGTGCATGGATGGGGGCTCTTTGGGATTCTTACTTCACATCTTGCTACAGCAAGGAGAAAGAGGAAAAGAATGATTGAAGAAAACAATTACAAACTCTTTGTGATGAAAAGTTATGAAAGAAAAAGCCTTGACTGAGTGTTAAATTGTCAGATTTTTAAATGGTTTGTCTTTTAGAGGTACTATCTCTCCATCTCACTGTTAGAAGGCGGTTTAGAACTTGTGTGCTGCCTGCTGGAGGCTGGTGGGAGCACTGCAGCATTGGGACTCTGCCAGAAAACCGCTACAGAAAGAAAAAGCAAGCAAGAAAATTTGGATAAAAACAGCTGAACATGCCCTCCACACCAACATTGGAAACAGGGTGATAGACCAGGACACCACTTGGGATTTTGGGTCTTTTTTTTGATGCTGCAAGTTCCATTAGTGTTAAGACTTTGGAAAACAGTCAGAGTTGGCTGAGTCGGGAGGACAAGAAGGACAGGAGAGGCAAGAGGTCAGTGGAGAACACGGGCAGCCTGATGGCATGAATGACATGGGACTTGAATCCAGGTGAGGCAGAGGAGAGGAATTCCATTGTGGATTCTAAAACAGAGACAGCTATTGCTGGAGAGGATGGCCTCTTGTGAGTGGAGTCAACATTTTCCTCCTTCTGTTCATGAGCCCAGTTTTGTCTATCACCATTAATGTTTTAAGAACGTTTTTCTATCTCTCTTCTTTCTCGGTGAGGAGCTGGCCTACTGATATATCTCTTATCATTCAAAAAAAAAAAAAAAAACAAATGAGAAAAGAGATTGGGTTACTTCAAATTTCAGAAGGAAAAGAATAGATTCAGATCCAGGCTGCTTCATTTCAGCAAGATGAGATTTACAACTGTCGAAGTATTAACCTTCAAAATAATGATTTATGAATGATAGTGGAAACATTGACAAGACCCCTTGGTGTACTTGCTAGTGTTACAAAATCCTGGTATATGCAAACCAGATGAGATAAAAGAAAACTAATAAAGGAAAAATAAAACACTACTGTGGAAGCAAAGCAGTTTTAATCTGTTTTAATATCAAATAACACCAAAGACCTGATTCCCATAACTTGAGAAAGGACAGTGGGATAGAAACAGAGGTAAGATGAAACAAAAATAAATGAAATGTTTATAATAAGTGACAAGCAAGCTTCTGAAGATAAGGTGATGTGATTCAGGAAAGCACTCAAAAGTTTGCAAGTCTATTCTTTAAATCTCTCTTATGTAGATGTTGGGTTTTCTTGGGAGATTTCACCACAGTCAGATTTCAGTAAAAATATTTTTTTCTGGCTTAATTCTTGTAGATGGTGGAAACATGAAGAAGAGCAGAAAAACTAGAAACACAACCATTTAATTAATCAAACAAATAAACACAGTCTACATTTTTATACTAAGTATTTTTTTTTTTACTATAGTCAAATCAGTTCTTGCAATATTATGAAAGTAAGGAAAAGCTTTTACTACTCATCTGTACAGTGTTTCGATATTATCCATGCAGTTCTAACATTTTGTGGGGTAAAACATGAGAACTTCTAAATACTACCAGAACTACATCGAATGTTTCCAGAGATGGATGACATAGAGCAGCCAGAAGAAGACATCGGTATGGCGAGAAGTGACAGGTATGGTCAGTTTGAAAGGAAAACCGTGGCACTTCTGACTTCTGTGAGCTACAGATTTCTAGCAGGTTACTGTCGACATGACGCTATGTGAGATACAGATGCAACTTTTGATGTGATTTCAACAGCAGTGTAATTAAGGACAATTTCCACAGAACTCTGCACAATAAGTAACCGCTATGCAGGAGCCCAGACTACAGGACTTCATCCCACTGCTCTATGATCTACTGTGTGACATTTAGTGATGGGACAAGTGGAAAATTCCTAATCACATTATAAGTTAGTAAACAACAAGCTGGTTTATCATGAAAATAAAAATATGTGACCAAAGCTGCTGCAATGTTTTACAGTTCTAGGCCGTAACAACCACATATTCTTTTTTTCCCTCTTTTTTTCCTTAATAGGCATAAAACATGGATAATTTGAAACACTTCAAGAAAATCTAAAACCACAAAGTGACTATGATTATTTTTAAAAATAAAAATGCTGTCATTTGCACAGGATGGTTTGTAGATCTCATGCTGTTCTTCATGTCTGTACAAATAACACCACACATGCAGAAATTTTGGGGAATTTTGATCAAAAAGTGCAGCATTATCCAGAATGCGCCTAGCAGAGAATGTGTGTGCTGGGAGGTGGCTAGATATTATAGCAGTTTTTCTGCTTTTAAAGATCCTTGTCACCCAACCAAGGAGTGCTAACTTCCTTGTATGACCAAAATGACTGGTCACATAATCAGTTGAATAAATGTCAAGTAGTCAGAAAAAAAGGAGCTGCAGATCAACCACATATGCATTGAAAAATTCTTCTGCAAATCTGCTTAGTGAGTACTTACAAAAAATTCTCACGTTCATGAAAATATGGATAGTCTTTGGGTATATGAAAGTCCAGATAGTTTCCTAAGTGACTGAAGAAAGCAAAACACAGAATTGCAACTTTTGTAGACGGAAATTGCAATTTGCCTCATGTTTCATAATTCCTCTTCAGAGTCTGAGATGGAGTCAGGGTCTTGTAGCAGGGAGGGAGGAGGCAGGACCAGGATGGGTAGTAAATGGCACCTCTGCTCTGCCCATTCAAAGTAACTGTGGCACAACTAAAAATTACTGGCCGATTGGCTTGGTGCAGAGTTAGCCCAAAACAGTGTGTTCATTCTCTGGGGCCATGAATTTTATTCTATTGAAGGAACTCAAGTGGCTGGAAAAAAACAAACAAACAAAAAAAACACATATAAAAGGTAACACCATGTTCTTTTAAACTATTGATATTAACATTCTGAACTATGTAACCCGAAGAAACATTTCTCACGTATTAAATAAGTATTGGAGTGTTTTATTACTTAACTTGCTCTGCAGCGATATATAGGTAGTCTGGGTCTTTAAGTAGAAATAAAAGCATCTGCAGGATATTCCCAAGGTTATAATTTCACTGAGGATTTCTCTGATGTCATAAACTGAAAGTGTTTGAGCTGTTTAGTCATAGGATCCCCAAGATGAAAATTATAGCCTTGTAATGCACAGCAGGCAAGACTTTTTACATTAACAGCCTTAAGTGGGCCATCTGTGACGATTATACCTTCTCTAAAGACTCAGGGTTCCAGTAAAATGATTTTCATACCTACAAGATGAGTAGTTTTTTTCCCATCTATTTTTGCCATTTTGTCTCTGAAAGAGGAGATGTCACTTTTTACTCAAT
Organism: Patagioenas fasciata; assembly: GCF_037038585.1. Lineage (NCBI taxonomy): Eukaryota > Metazoa > Chordata > Aves > Columbiformes > Columbidae > Patagioenas > Patagioenas fasciata. The sequence continues at coordinate 4,519,524 of NC_092560.1, forward strand.
CATCAAGAAGACGTAAGTGTTGCCCAGTTTAAATTTCATCGTAAAAGAGCAGGAATAAAGTTTGAATTACTGCAGTTTTTAATCTGGCTTGGATGAAACCTCAAAGTGCTGTCACTCCAGTCACATTATCCTCCCCTGGCATCAGTGTTGTAAGACATATCAGAAAATAATCATACAGTTCTGACAAAGATAAGCAATGCTGAGCTTACACTGAACATACAGAAAAGTCACCAAGCCCTTACATACTGTTCATATCATATTTACCTTTGGGATCTTGAACTTAGAATGGCAAATGTGGGCTACCATAAATCTTGCAGTTGATAAAAAGCTATTCTAGCAAAACCTTATTATGAGAGCAAGAGCAACCTCCTGTCATCATCAAAGGTTTTTTTTTAATTTTGACAGATCTTTGTTGATTTGTATAGGTCATCCTGAAGACTGCCATCTTTAACGAATTATTTGAGAAATAAGATGCAAAAAGAACAGTAATTTTATAGTATACAATCCATGTCTTTGTTCTCTGTTTTCTTGAAAGCAGGATAAGCGATTGTGTACCTCTGCATTTGACTCTGTGTAACAAAGTTAAATAGAAATAGAACCAGTGAGTGAACATGCTTCTGTTGTGCAAAATATGTGCAAAAAATCTTGAGAGACCTATCAAGTAGCACGTTGGCATAGGCTATGTTTTATATGCAAATTTAATATGTAACTTAATAATTTATTTACTGGATGTTCTGTGCGTTATATATCTTTGTGAGAGAGAAAATACTTGTGCACCTCTGGGTCAGGAAATGAGAGTTAGAAATCGCCTGGCATGCAGCAGCATGGTATGCTAACACCAAACACCTATGACACTTGACATGTTCTGCTCCTGAAACGGAGAATTAATGATAACCAGAAATGGTCTAAAGACATCAGCTTGTAAGAGAACTTCTAACGTTCCATTTCAGTTAAGAGTGGAATATATACCTCACCTAACTGTTCCTGCACTGGCAGGAGGATTGGACTGGATGATCTTTTGAGGTCCCTTTCAATCCCTAACATTCTCTGATTCTGTGATATTCATATGTACAACTACATATCTGTGTATTTATATACAAACATATTTTAAAAACAATATATGTGCAATAAAACGTTTGTTCTACATTAGGTGTATAAACAGACTTACATAGGGAAATCCTTGAATTTTGAGGAATTCTGGATCAATCTTTTTCACCATCAATTGCCTAAAGTTATCTTTGTTTATTCCTCTCCTTTTTAAAGTATGCTTTGGCGTGTTATCTAGTAGGTTATCAAGAAAAAGGGTATTAAAGGAACACTATGAGGAAAAAACATTTTTAAAGAAGGTTAGATAATCAAATCACTTGAGAAATACGCTATCACACATCACTTAATGTTTTCCTCAGGCCATATTTATTTCAAATTGAAATTTAGTTGTCTTTTTCACAGTGAAAACAGGATTTTGTTTTTGAACTTTCCTGGTTACAGGAAGATAGGTAGTTCAGAAAAATACATTAATTTGTAGAAACTTATAGCCAAGATGGGGAAGGCCAATATTGGCCACAAAATACTAATTCATTTGCCAATCATTTCGAACAATGGATGAGTGGTTTCCATCAGCACTCATAGTATATAATTTACTGAATATTTCAGATTATGCTTTGGCATCTTAATTTCTCCAGCAGTTCTCCCATGTCAGAGGCAACTGACTACTAGCCCAGTTATTTATATTTCCAGAGTGAATTAACAAAAGCAGCTTTCATGGTTTTCTTCGGTGTTTCATACCACAGATAAGCCTTGTTGGAAAAGTAGGTTTATATTGAATCTCCGTTGAAAAAAACTGTAAGATGATTTATGGAAAAGGATTTCACATAATGACTGCATTTGGCAAAGCTGAAAACTGCTTTGTTGGTTTTGTAAGTTTGTGATATTCCCAAAGCCTGGGGATGAACTCGCTCACTTTGGCCCCTCCTCAATCCATTACATTAAAAAGTGTTCTGAAACAGATTTCCTGCATTGTTCTTATATTTCTCTAAGGACCAGTGTGCAGGGAAGTTCAGAGCAGAGAATTATTGTGTCTAATCTATTACTTCTATGCGAAAGATCTTTATTTTTTCTTTACAAAAACCTCTGGAAAAGTCCAAATCTGCAAAGTGCAGAGCACCTGTTGACGCTGTGCCTGTGGTCACAGTTGTTTTCTTCAGCGGGCATTGATGTATCTTGGAAATTTCCATCAAAACTACAGCATTTTCATTATTTACCCCCACATAAACGTGTTCCTAAACACCAACAGTTCAGAGGAACGAATACGAGACAGTAAAGCAGATATCTCACAGCTCTGCTGGAAAGATCTCAAAGGAGAAGTGGTTGTTCTCAGCCGAGACAAAACCACGAGTCGCGACTTTATTCTGAGGCAAGAAATGCTTGCTTTAATTGGCAGGAAAAAAATAACTAAGCCCAACACCAGTTAATGAAGGGAACGAATGCCTGGGAAAGGGCAACATGGGATTGTTGGACAAGTGACAAGTGTTGGAAATTAGATGGAGAAATTAACACCCGAAAAACATCCAGAAGCTGGCGTGAGTACCCTGCTCAGTGTTTGTCTCTGAGAATTCTTTTATCTGAGCCCACAAAAACTCAGAAAAGCTTCTTTTTCTGGGTTACCTTGCACCTGCCCTCATGGCCTGTCACTTTCAGCTACTCAACACACAAAGCCAGCCCTTACATAGAGGAAAGAATAGAGAAATAGTAAAAGCAACTGTATAAAAGCTCGATGCTTCCCTTGGAATCTGTAGGAAATGAAAACAGCTCCCTGTTGTCGAGAATGAAAGAGTATTGTTCTGGAAGAGCAAGAGCTATTAAGCTAATTACACATTTGCATTGATTTGGTGAAAACTGAATGAAGCTATATTAATACAAGCCAGACGTAAACCAATTTAAATGTGTTCACATAGGGGATTTCACCAGTTTAATAGATTTAAAACTAATTTTGTGCATAAACAAGGCCATATATCCTTTTTCTTCTCCTTTACAGACTGAAAATTAGTTAATAATTTCAGTTTGGATCTTGATGACTCTACATTAAAAACATAGCTGTACTGCTATGTAAGCATGAGTCTTCTAGTAATTAATACCCCGTATGCCCTTCCGAAAACAGATGTCAAATTCAAATTTTTCTTTATAACCAAATCCCACATGCAATGGGTTGGATCCAAACCTGAGTCTAAGCCACCTTGACCGGCAGGATCAGAATCACAGCATTGTGGTTACAGGAGGGCAAAGTTGTTTCCTTAGTCCACACCTGCATTTTGCAGTGTAAGTAGGTGATATCATCTAAACTCCAGAATAACGCTCAGGAAAATGTTAATAGAGTGGTCAGAAGGAACAATGTCCAGAAGGAATATAGGTGTGTTTAAAAAACTGGGACAATGCCGCAGAGTTACTATATAGTGGCATGCACATATACATGCAGAAGAAACAGAGAATCTGCAGGAACTCATATTTGTCTTCTGGAGAAAATTTATTGACTCATTATATTAAATAAATTTAGACAAGTCAGGACTAAGGTTTCTTATATCTAAGTGAAGTTCACTGTGCTTCCTTTAAAGCAGAGATGCACCTATAACATGCTAAAATTGTTGAAATTTACTTTCATTCTTCATGCTTTTTCAAAAAAAACCCAACAACTACTTATTTTTTGTCATAACGAGATAGATACAATTTACAGTATTTAATTATAACTGATGTTAAATTTTACTTAATTAACATTAAAAATTACTTAGTATAGCATAATTCATAATATCGATTCAGACAATACATTAATACAATGAAAAATTAAGCACTTGACGCATTTACTTGTTGAGAAATATAGACTTTTTTTTTTTTTTAATTAAAAAGTTATCTGCTGTGATTTGATGAGTCATTTTCTGCCCCACTGCAAATGTTTTCATGATGAAATATTTAACATCCAGTAAGTAAAGATGCACTATTTTCTCATCATCAGAATGGTCTGCAGGCTGAAGTTGCTGTCATACTGCCAGAGCGGCAACCCAACCTGTAAGCCTAAATTGTTTTTTCCAATAGTTCCGTTTTGTTGGTTCTTTTCCATTGCAAATAGCTGAGGGACTTTTTAACCTGAAAAAGATGAATTCCTGTCAGTGAATCATGGTCCTGTTTTGTTTCAGGGCTTTCTGGGAGTCCCTAGGATGGATGTATTCATCGATCCTGATACCTGCATCAAAACAATTGAGGCTGATGAACCTTTGATGTGTGTTGTTCTCCTTCAAGGTACTCACTAGTCATATAACAAAATTTAAAAAATCTGAAGAGAAAATTCTGTAGGTCAGAATTTTGCTGGTTCTTTAATCAGCAGAGATCCCTCCTGGGTGGAAAAGTCTTGATTTTAAACGATAGGCAGTAAACCTCTCATAACTTGGAAACTTTCTTCCTGTAACGCAAGGAGTAATAAAAAGGCAGAGCTTGCAGAGATTTGACAATATTTTTACAGCCTAAGAGGGGATGTTAGAGACAACCCACACATTTGACTCTGGTCTCTTCTTCAGCCACTGAACGTCACAATGTCACAAACACGCTCCTTATGTTTCTAATAGAATAATAAAATGGAGTCAGAAAGCCACTTATCAACAATAAAATAAACTTGTAATTCAAGTTATGTAGGAGATGGTCAAAGATGTTTCCCTTGCTCTAAAAAGTCATGGCACTTCCTCTCATACTGTGGTTGTGAGGGATTTAATAGATGTATAGAGAGACTTTATTCCTGTCGCTGTATTGAATTTGCCTATCACACTGGAAACTCCTTGGGTCAGAGACCGCCTGCTACTCTGTGTACAGTGTTAAATATAAGGATGGAATCCTTCACTACTGAAAAGTCAAAGACATCATACACATCATTGATAATGATAATCTCAAACTGTGATAAAAATTATCCTTCTCAACAGTTTCTCTGCTTGAAAACTGGTAAAGTAAATAGGAAAGCGAAGTCCTCAAAATTTGGCCTTCTGGTTTGTTTATTAAGGCTCTGCTCAGTCATTTTGAAATATTCTCTGAGTTTACCTCAACTTGGGCTGTCTCAAGTTTAGAGAAAACTTCACCATAATCTATGTGTGTTTCTTTTTTTTAACTTATGTAGCTCTACTTTCATCCTATTGTCATTATTTCACAGCTCTTTGGGCACTGCCTCAGAGAGCTCTCAGTCCAAAAGATAAATAGCACTAGAAGTGAGAGAGAATGAGGGAGTTGGAATATGTTCAAAATTTCCATGTAGCATCTTTAGCTTGTGGCAAATAAAAAGTCTAATCCACTCCTAGAGGTGGAAAAGATTTCAGAAGTGTGTCCTGTATCTGTATTACCATTTCAACTGCAAACATGGAATTGGAATTGTCCTTTAATGTTTATTCAGCTATAAAGTAGCAAGGAGCTGTATCGATGGTGATTCACAGTTATGCTGCATCATGTCTTCCCGGCCCACATTTATGTTAACTTTCAAACATACTCCTGAAGGTACACAACTGTGTTGGCATATGTTTGTACCCATGTGCATTTACAGCATCTAAAGCATATTTAGCATTGCAGTCTTGCAAACACGCACCCATTCTGTAATACTCAAACAAACTTGTTTTAACCTCTTTTATTCCCAGACACCAAACCTAAATTAGTAGCCAGTTTAGATATCTCTGGTTGTCTGTTTCTCTGATGTAATGACTAGACCAAGGCAATAATAATACTTCTTTATGTTATTCAAGTGTGTATTGGGATTCAGGGGGGAGCTAGGTTCAAAACACAGTCCCAGGGCTGAATACAGAGATCATGCATCATTCTATAGCAACTTTATTCTGCCATTCCCAGAGCATTCACTGCACAAGCAATACCATTTTTCACCAGGAAATAATGTTGTTTCTTAAACCTAACACATGACAACATTTCTAAGACGCGCTTTTAAATCAGCTGTGGCTTTCTGTGTTACACCCGTAATGTGTAAATATGTTGCAAAAATAAACAGTTAAGTTCAAGTTTAAAACAAAACAAAACAAAACAAAACAAACAAAAGCCCTGCCCCATCTGTCAAACTGTGTGTATGACATCATCAGATATTCTGCACTTGTTTGCAGCCATTCAGACCAGCCTGCCCCATGGTCTGAGCTTTGTGCTCCTGCTCTCTTTACAGGCTCAGCGGTCTGGAAAATTACCACATGCTGTCACAGTTAGCTCAGCCAGGTCTTGTTATCATTGTTTCCAAGGAATCCATTCATTCCATTATTTTACATATTGGGCAGACGTCCTTCCACTGAGGCTTGGGCTGCACTAACTTGAAGGGCCAAACATTAATGGGTCCCTATTGTTGTTGGAATAGCGACGCAATACGTGGGAAAAAACGCTCAGACAGCTCACTGACACTGGTTTAGGACCTCTAGACTTAGGGGGTAGCCTGTAGAGAGCTTTTATGTAAACAGGACTTCCATAAACAAAGAATATCTCCTCTGTCAATATTCATAACTCATAAATTTTTCCTTCTCTTCCCCCTCCTTCACCCCCTGGAACAACATAACTCTTCAGATACAAAGAGGCAAGAGAGCGGTATGGATGGTCAACGCCTTTTGCAAAGCCAATCTGTGGGATGTGTGCAAGAAACCGTGCAACAAATCCTGATTTATAAGGGATATTATTGAGCTCCCAGGTGGAACAAAGTAGTTTTATCTCAAGCTTGCTCTAGTGCCTGTGTGGCTGATAATGGAGCATGTGGTTGTGTAGATTTAAAGCTTGTGCTTTGTGTATGCCAGAGCTGATGAGTCAAAATGAAGGTGGAGCATGTCTGTCTGTCTTTCCTGGGCATGGAATTTCAAGTAATGGATTGTACTGGTGTAAATTTTTATCTTCCTTTTAGGAAACTTAAAAGTCAAGCAATACACAGTAAATTTTGAGCATTCAGAGAACAAAACTCCCAAACCAATAGGATAAAGAAGAATGTGTCCAAGTTATGTTGTTGTCTCCCTGATTTTGAATTTTTTTGGAGTGTTGTTGTTGGTTTGTGTTTGGTTTTGTTTTTTGGTTTGTTTTGTGGTATTTTTTGTTTGTTTGTTTGGTTGGTTGGTTTGGTTTGGTTTGGTTTTATTGGTGTTTTTGTTTAGGCCAAATGCTATTCTCAGTTGTTTCCCATGCACATCCTTGACTTCAGTGAGATCACTGGAACTTTGTTCTGATCTGAAGGAGCTTCTGTTTGGAATAGCTCCCCTGGGTCCACTTCTTTCACCCAGCTTTACCTCACCCCAAGCAAGACGAGGATCAGGATGCAGGGGATGGGAATTGGCAGAATGACTCCAAACAGGAGGCGACCCTGTCATTGCCAGCAGGAGCATCTCAGGGGCCCCACTCTCATTGGAAAGAGGTGTTCAGTTTCCTTAATTTGAATGGAGTGAATCGAATAAGATTAAAAGCATCTCACTTGAACTAGTTGCAAAATCCTTCATTCCAAGACGGAACCACTTTAAAAATTGCTCAAAAAATAATCCAAATAGAGAGAGAGAAAAATTCTCCAGATACTTGGGGTTTAATTGTGTGAATACACCCTCCTGTTTCTGGTAGCATTCTGGCACTTAGGAGGGGAAGGGGCTGGACTTGGCATCTACTGCCCACAGCCTTTACTTCATGTACTGAGTATTTTCCTCACATTATTGTCTTTACAACTGGGCAACAAAGGTCTTAACAACATGACCTGGCTGCTCTCACCGTGGCACCATGCGGTAATTAGCTGAGTCCACTGGAATCTTTGAAAACCTAAACACAAGTCTCATTTTTTTAAACCTGACTGTAATTAGCACAGCTGTTATTTCATTTAATTTGTTGTATTGATACTGTAAAGCTCTCCAAAGAGCCCCACAAAACTCAGCAGCACAATGTATCTTTTTTTCTGTAAATATTTTGAGAATATTAGGTCAGAGTACCGAATGCATGAGAAGAACTCACAGGCTTTCTCAAAAGCCCATCTGAAGTATATTCCTGGTAGTAGTAAGACGTGTTAAAATACTTGCAATATCCAAAAGCCAGGTTAGACACTTCATGTCTTTATGACGTAACTAAGATTATCTCTTTGTCTGGCAATTAATTTTAAACAGTTCCCTTCTTCAGCTGACATTAAGAGCCAATTGAGATAAATTCATTTTTCCACAAAAGTAATGTGTGTCAAAGCTAGATTTCCTAAGTCAAGCCCTCAAAGCAATCATCATCATCATTTTGTAAACTGTAGATAACATAGTCTTGGAATAAAAAGATTTTTTTCAGAGTATGAAATGTTACTTTAAGATAAACATCAGATCTTAGTGTTGCTAGTTTGAATATAATCTTTTCAAAATACTTTTCTAGGGTTTTAAAATAAGCATAAAAAGAGAAGGAGGGAGGCTGAGAATGCAATACTTTTAAGCATTCTGAAATGGGGTGTTTTGTCTTTAATTTTTCAAGTTTTGTGTTTGTATGCATGCATGCTTTTGCCAGCGTACTTAGGGTAAATAGGGTCTTGAAGAAGTGAAACAGGCATGAATTAAGAGGAAAGGGCCCTGCTTTATGTGATCTTTTAAAACTTCATTACCAAATATACAAATTTCATTATTCAGTGAAGCAGTTTCTTAAGTAGATTTGCATGTCAATAGTGTTTTTGAATGGGGGAAAAATAAGTACAAAAAGAGAGAATTTTTAATATACAATTGCAGATAAATGCTTAAGTTACATTAACCTTTAGGGACATTATGGCACTAGGTGAACTCTTTTTGGCAAATGGTTTCACCTTGCGTTACCTAATGTTCAGACCTCAAAAATGATCGAAAAAAGATCACTTGCCAATGAGTCAAAAAATCTCCCAACAGTAAAGGTTATATTTTTTTAACTTAACACAATACTGCAGTCAGTACTTTGGGACATTCCCTCTTTCCTTGTTCAGGAAAGTTTCAAAGACTTGGACTAAACCTGGTCACCCTGAGTCCATGGTCTTGTGCTTTCTCTAGAGCCATCAGAAACTCAGGTGATGAGGGAAAGTGTCACTCCATCCACACCATGAAACTGTCGCTTGGTTTGTAAGGACTCAGCTCCCATCCTCTTGTCTCCAGAAGCCTGTGAGGATTCAACCTGTGCTGAGGATCAAAATCACAGAATCACAGACTAGTTGGGCTTGGAAGGAACCTCTGGAGATCATCCAGTCCAACCCACTTGCTAAAGCAGGTTCACCAGAGCAGATCACATAGAATCATGTCCAGGGGGGTTTGGATGTCTCCAGAGAAGGAGACTCCACAACCTCTTCGGGCAACCTGGACCAGGCTCTGGCACCCTCAAAGTAGTTTCTCCTCATATTCAGTTGGAACTTCCTGTGCTTCAGTCTGTGCCCGTTGCCCTTCATGCTACCCCTTTTCTTTCTCAGGTCACATTTGCCCTGGAGAGGTAACTTTCATCAGCTGGATCAGGAGCTTTTTCCTTCATGAAGCAGCTGAAGATGTCACTGCTAGCTGTGGGATGTCACAGCTGCTGGGGCGCTGGATTGTTGGAGACATGGTTCTTCAAAGGTGTAGAGCAAATAAAATCTTCTTTAAATTACAAAACTGACGTTATCTGAAAAGTTTCAGGTAAGAGGAAAAAAGGAAAGACTTAAACCTTCTGATTAGTGGTCCAGATGGCCACCTCAAAGCTCATGAGAATGAACTTAACTGCAGGATGTCAAGAAACTTCTGACCGTGAAGCATGAACACAGACTGTGACTTTCATTGCTTGCCTCGAGCATGAACAGCGACCATTTATCTGAAATTCTGAGCAACTCTTATCCATATTCTCTGTTAGGAATTAGATGGACCATTGCCCAAAAACTGGAAAGAAAAAAAAAGAATTGTACCTTTATTTTTGACAGCCATCTTTTCCTAGTGCAGATAATTGAGGAAATGCTTCTGTGTCCCAAACTGAATGGAATTAAACAACTGCAGAACTGCTTCCACTGAATCTGGTGGGATTTTGACCAAGGAATACCATTGTCATTCATAAAATTCACAAGAAATGGCATTCAAGGGCATGGAGGGGCATTCAGTAACCTCCGCATTCATGCCCCTTTGCCATCTTCCATTGCAAAAAAAGGAATAAAAATAGTTCAACAAAGTATATGAAAACAATATAGATCTTACCTACATGACCCATCATAATGTATTAGCACCTGTCTATCATATTAGCCATTTTCTATCATGTTATATTAATATAATAAAATTTTAGCACTTGATTGCCCTAATAAGAAATTACCTTGGAATAATTTCAAGCAATTTTCATATCAAATTAGTGAAAACAAAGGCTAAAATACTCAGATGCCAGCAAGTAAACTGCTAATAGAACATGACAATTTTTTTAGGTTTTGCTTGTACGTCAATGTTCACCTTTACCTTTTCAATGTTTTCCTCCAATATTTCATTACTGGACTTGGAGAATTAGTGCATTACCACTCATTTTCTAAATGGAACAGATAAGGAAGAATTGTGGTAGCAGTCAATTTTTTTATCGACCTTCTATCAAATAAACAGCTGTGATGAGAAACAATCATGGCTATTGGGGAGGATTGTCTGAGAAAACAAAATCAGAAATGATGTGACAGAAGTACTGAACCTCATTTAGGATGTAGATCAAGAAAAATTCCTAGAGATTTTTTTCTGTAGCTACATGGTAATTATCTCAAATAACTGGTGAAAGCCCTTTTACATTATACAGTCAATTTTAGACTGAAAAAAGTACTAGAAGCTGCTGTCTGGGGAATAATCCTGTGCCAGGCAGTGCGAGGACCTTGTTGTTTCTGTCTTCGCCCTCTCAGATGTTATGATTCAGGACTGGCTTGGAAAATGAAAGACTAATGGTATTTAATGGATTGCTGGGGTTCTATCTCTTTGCTACATGTTTTTTTTGTTTTCAGAAATTAAATAATTTAAGGAGAGAAGAAAAGACGATTATATATCTTCTGGAATTTTTTTTCCTCTAGTCAGAATAATTTTAAAAGAGTCAAAAAATGCTTTTTCTGAATCTCCATCACAGAAAAGGATCACTAATAACGCAAGTGGTGGAAAGGCAATAATGCAGTATGCCTACCTGGTGAAAGCAGTTCAGATGAAAATTTAGTCTATATGATTTTTTTTTTTTCCTGAATATTCTGTTGTAGGTTATCTTTCCTTGTATTTTTAATAAGCTTCATAGTAGCTTTTAAGATGTTAAAAAAAGGAAATTCAGAGTGTCAGGAAAATCTGGAGAGAATTGGTGGGAAAAGAGACCATACGTGCTTAATTGCCTGGGAAACTTCCTAGTCCTATTTCATAATCCTCTCGGGATTTCTCACCAAGAAGGCACATTTTCTGGAGCTAACAAAGAATCTGACATATCAGGGAGGGTATTCTGGCAATATCTGGAATACACAGAAGGAAAGGAATGAATGATTAGAGACTTCCAAACTTTTTACACTGTGATACACACCGATATGCAAAAGGTCACATTTAAGGTTTTGCCTTGGGCTTGTGCCACGTCTGTGTCTCTTGCCTGAGAAAAAAGCAGACTGAAGGTGGCAGTTCCTGAATTTATTACTGCAATGCGCAAATAATTTAGACTGAAAGGGTATTAATTGCAGTAAGCCTCGAAACCCATCGTTTTGTTTTGGTTTTGGTTTGTTTTTTTTTTGCGTTAATGAAAGAAGCAAATCATTTCTCTGCTATCATCTGTTAATCCTTGGACTTCCTTCCTTGCAACCCCAGTAGAAGTAATTGAGATCTCAGCAACATTTTTGGCATCTTCTGGGCTGTGTCCTCATCTCTCTGGCCAGTTTAGCTATGTTTTCTTCCTTGACCCTATTCAAGGAAACGGACAATTTAGTTAGTTTTTAACACACTAGACTGCTAGGTGTTTTCTGCATTTTTTTGTACACGCCATAAACTTGCCATCACTGCTTCTGGCCCTTTCCCATGGAAGATCCTGAGGTCCTTGGTGTTTCCTGCGATGCATGTTCAGCTGAAGAACAATGAGCTTCACAAGGTGCTTGACCCCTTGGTACGTGTCCAAGCCACAAGCTGCAGAAATAGCAAGGCTTCCTCCTGGTTGGACAAAGTCGGCATCATCTAGATGTTTGCCTCAGGCCGGAGCATTTATAGGAAGTTTCTGAAGCATGCTAGAAATGCAGTAAAGTAGATTACCCAAGAAGAAAATGCTGTTGGCAAAGCAGCCGCTCCTGCTGCAAGCTGTTATGTTCAGGAAGGTCAGTGGCCAAAGCAGAGCCTGTACCATCAACCTTACTGCTGGTTTATTACACAAAACCTTTCCATCCACACCAACACGACAAGCAGGCACAGGCTGAAATTCGAACAGTTGCTCTGGCTTCATGTCATGCTTGAGATTATAAAAGGTTAGAGATGATAATGTTTGTAATAAGTGTCCCTGTTGGTGTGGTTGTGCCTACAGCATACTGCAACTGTGCCTGTTCTGTTTGACCTTAGGAGTTAACATCGCCATAACTCATTTTTAACATCCACCAAACGGACATAATAGCACAATACCCCTCACAGAAGTGTGTTGTGAAGCTTAACTAATTATTGTTCGCTTGCAAGGGCTTTGAGATTTCAAAATTAAATATACTATCAAAGTGTGAAGTATTTTCCTTATGCGGCAGTCAGAGACCACAGTCTCAGAGAGGCTATAGAACTGCTACCAGTGTGACCCAACATGGGTCAATCAACTGAAGGAAGGACATGAATGTTTAAACATTTATTTAAATATTAAACCACAGGTCTTCAAAACCCATACTTACAGCTCTACTGATGTCCTAAGTGAATTCTAGGCATGGATTAATGTGAATCCAGAGTTGTGCAGCTCAGGAAATTCACTTCTATCAAACTGAAAACCTGGATGGGAATTGAGAAGAATCTGTTTCTCAGTTTTTCACCTCTGTGCCTCACCAGCGGAATGACAAATCCCCTTCTACAAAATAAAATCATACTTAGATGTTCTGGAAATATATTAGCCTCTTAAAACTGCATTGCATAGCTTGTGGGCACCTGGTGCAGAATACTTCTGGTTTCCCTGGGGGCCTGTTGAATCCAGGGCACTCCTGTTTCTGTCATGCAACACCATGCATCAGACTATAAATTATTTGTAGTGCCAGTCAGATTTCCGTATGTGTTTTGACTGATGTAAACTTGCCCTGGTGGGACAGGTGTTCTTCAGTCACTTTGGCCTTCAGAGCTCAAAAAATCAACAAAAAAAGAGACTGCACCAGGGATCTTGGCAGAACCCTTGCTGGATTTCCAGCTGAAAGAAACAGACAGGAGAGAGGATTCCCCACGTCTGCAGTAATCTCAGTGCTGGGCTTGCATGTGGCATCTCCATGCTTGACTGCACTGCCAGTAACATGGGTTGCTACAGCTGTGAAAGCACAAAGAAGAGGAGCAATGAAGGGTTTACACAAATTGAAAGCCAATTTATAATTTCTGATATTGGTCTCCTGTACTGCTACAGTCACAAATTATACAAATTGTCAGCAAGATGGTGACTGGTAACACAAAGGGCTCAGAAGTGTCAGTTTTAAATTAAAAATGTATTTTCAACCACAATTCACAGCTCTTCCACAATGACAAATGTTTCTTGCCATGTGAACCCTGAGAACACGGCAGTGGTCACAGAAGGTATGGTTTCTTTTGTAACTGACTAAAGTCCTGCATTTTGTATTATGGAATAATAAATAAAAATTAATTTTAATGAGTCTGCTGTCAGTTGGTATAAAGCAACTGTGAAATGAAGGTGTCAATGGAACTATACAGAGTTACTGGGAAATATCTGGACCATTATCTGATTATGAATTGCAGGCAGGTTCAAAGTGCCACAACTGGGTAAATTTGCTTAGCAATTTACACATGAAGACTTTATTTTCTATTTGCTTCTTGCATTCAGGGCCAACTCCAAGACTGCTGGACTTCTTTCCTGGTGCACGTGTCCTCCAGACTCCCTTTTGGGTCTGATCTCTTCTCACTCCTGTAGACTGGAGTCACAACCTTCTCTACTGCTAAGCAACTACCAACAGAGTTATTGGTGTCCTAATGGGAAATAATCTCCTGGGACATCCTCAATTCAGCAGAGATGCACATGGGTCATTTTGGCTCAATACATCTCTGAGACATCCTTGCTAATGTGCAGAAGTATGATGACGTCATGCAGTGCTTTGCCTTTTCTCGTTGATCCCAAACTTGCCCCTTCCTTTCCTAGTACCTGGTAATCACGATATCACAGAATCACAGAATTGTTAGGGTTTGTAGGGACGTCCAGAGATCATCTAGTCCAACCCAGCTGCTAAAGCAGGAACACCCTGAGTAGATCACACATATGGGTCTCCAGAGAAGGAGACTACACAACCACCCTGGGCAGCCTGTTCCAGGGTTCTGACACCCTCAAAATAAATGTTTCTCCTCATATTCAGATGGAACCTTCTGTGCTTCAGTCTGTGCCCATTGCCCCTCATTCCATCACTGGGCACCACTGAAAGGAGTCTGGTGTAGTGGTAGCAAATTCGACGAATCCAGACGCCGGCATAAGCTCTTTGATCGAACGGGCGGGCCGGGCGAGAGTAAGGAGTCTAATTCAATGTGAATTTACCATCCGTACTCTTTAATGAACTCTTAAACAACACTGAATATCAATGTCCCCGAGACCACGTTTTTCCAAGCCTTATATACTCTCTACCAAAAGGCCATGCGGCAAGCGCAGGCTACAATTGGTTACACTTACAGTCACTCATCCCCCCCCACTATGGTGATTGGCTGCAGGGCACTGTTCACAGACTGTTCATGCACAGCGGCAACGCCCCTCCTGCAGCCTGGGTCGAGGGCAGAGCAGCTTCTGTTTACTTTCCTTTTGTCTCTGGTGTCTCAGGGAAATCCTTCCGTGTAGCACAGCCGCATCAAGCCCTGGCTTGTTCACAGCACACAGCCAGTAACTCTCCACAATTCCTCCTTTTTTTTTTCTTTTTGGACAAGCCAGGATTGATTAGCTGTGTGTTCTAATCCTTTTTTGATATGTGATAAAAAACAACTTATACATAACATATAAATAACAACAACAATCAACGTAAACAGTGCACTTTGCAATAAACCTGAGGTATTCCATTGCCATTTAAATATCGCAATGGATTGATTAAACAAATTCCAAGAACTTTGCTTTAAAGATACTCAACTTATAACAAACGATGTGCTGGGTGTTGATAAACTTACTCAAGAGGTAGTGGTGTTTAAAGCTCTACTTATATAACTATAGTACGCATACATGTCACAGCTAAATCAATGCAAAGGTTACACCTCACTCTGTGACCTCCGAAGGTTCTGCTGCAGGGAGTTGACTTGGTTGAGTTTGTTTCAACTCCGGCTTTACTGCTCGGCTTGGAACCCACAATGGACCTTGATCTGTGGAGAGACACATATACCCTCTACCATTAAAAATAACAGGTACTGGTCCCTTCCACAATCCAGTGGTGGGATCACGATATCTCACCATGAATTCCGGTAAAGTGTTTTTCCTTCCTAGTCTGATCTGATAATGATGAATGATCACAGGAGGCTCCTCATGGTCTCCAGTTAAACATAAATAATTCAAGGTAAACAACACCTTTGCTAAACGCTGTTGACAATCTAACTCTTCCTGCTTCTGTTTGCTCAAATACCCTTTAATCATTTGATGTGCTCTCTCGATGATTCCTTGGCCTGTTGGGGAATGAGGTATACCTGTAACGTGTTTCACTCCCCATTTCATTAGAAAAGTTCTAACTTTCTGGCTAACATAGGCAGGGCCATTGTCTGTCTTAATCTTTTCTGGGACACCCATTACAGCAAAACAAGCTGTAAGATGTTTACATACATGTAGTGCTTTTTCCCCTGGTAAAGCAGTAGCCCATATCATTTTTGAAAAAGTATCAATTGTGACATGCACATATTTAAGTCTTCCGAATTCTGGCACATGTGTCACATCCATTTGCCAAAAAAAAAGCTAAGGCTTTTAAACCTCGAGGATTGACACCGATTCCTATACCTAACATCTGGCTTCCACACTGAGGACATGCCTGTACAATACTTCTTGCTTCATTTAAAGTTAAATCGAATTGTCTTTGGAGACCTCTGGCATTCTGATGAAAGCTCTCATGACTTTGTCTCGCTTGTTGGAATTTATCTGTTGGAGGCATGTGCTGTACTGAACTTACTAAACTATCTGCAATTTGATTTCCTTCACCTAGACCAAGATTCCATTGATGACTGCGGATGTGAATCACACAACAGGGTTCTTTTCTTTGATTTAAAATAGCTCTCAATTGTACAAACAATTTTCCTAATCGAGGATTATTCGATTGTCTTAACAGGGCATTTTCCATTCTGGGTATTACACCTGCTACATACAAAGAATCTGTGACAACATTTAAAGCAGATTTCAGCCAATTATTTAAGGCCCATATTACTGCCGTGAGCTCTAAAGTCTGCAATGAATCCTCTTTTGAACCTTCAATTAAATGCTGTTTCCATTGACTATTCTCTTGCCAGACACATGCTGCCTGGTGTCTTCGTTTTCCTGCATCTGTATATACTGTAAGGCCTTCAACAGGTTTTGCTTTTACTTTGCTTCTCTCTAACCACTGATTTGTTCTAAGGAATTGCCATAGTTTACCTTTTGGTTGTCGTGAATGTACCTTGCCTATAAATCCTAATAATGCATTCTGTATAGGCATCGAATGTCTCAGCCACCATTCTAAATCGGCTCCATTTATCGGAATACTGATGTCATCTGGTTCCTGACCGCTAATTTCTAATATTCGAGATCTTCCTTTTCGAATCAATTCTCCAATTGCTTCTGGTCTCGTTTGAATACTGAATTTTGGTTGGACACTGAGAAAAATCCACTCTAATAATCGCAAATCATTTTCTGTTTTCAATCTGACAGTGGCACAAAAGGAAGAATCTGTAGCAACATCTATGGGGAATTCCCCGTTTTTGTTTTGCCACTGGCAGATGATTGCACACGGATGTTCTAGATTGCTAATAAGGAGGGAAATTGGTCGATCAGAAAGTCTTCGGCTAGACCAATTTGTCTGTACTTTTTGTGTAATATCAGAAAGACATTTGAGATGCACGGACTCTAAGCTTATTTTCTTAGCTGGATCACCTCCTTTTAGAAGTGAAGTAAGAGGTGCTATATCATTGTTAGCAATGCCTACGCAATTTCTAATCCATTGTATGTCCCCTAACAATTTTTGGACATCATTTAATGTTTGTAAATCAGTATGTAATTCAATTTTTTGTGGACGAATCTGTGCAACACAAATGGACCAACCAAGGTATTTCCAAGGTGCAGACTTTTGAACTTTCTCAGGAGCTATAACCAACCCCTTTTCTTTGAGTTTGATTGTAATTTGGACTATGGAACTTTCTGTGAACTCAGCGTGTTGACAGAACAGAATATCATCCATATAATGATAAATAATTGTTTGTTTCCATGATGCACGAATAGGTTGAAGTGCCCATGCAACATACATTTGGCACAGTGTAGGAGAATTTTTCATACCTTGCGGTAGCACTACCCACTCATACCTTTTAGCTGGTTCCGCTTTGTTTACTGAAGGCAGTGTAAATGCAAAACGCTGTGTATCTTGTTCATGTAAAGGAATGGTAAAGAAACAATCCTTTAAATCTATAATTAGAATATGCCAATTTTCTGGTAACATTACAGGTGATGGTAATCCAGGCTGTAAAGCACCCATGGCTTGCATTTGATCATTTACCTTTCGCAAGTCATGTAATAATCGCCACTTTCCACTCTTTTTTGGTATTACAAAAATTGGGGTATTCCATGGACTAGTAGAAGGCTTGATATGGCCTGCAATTAATTGCTCTTCTACTAATTCACGTGCCTTTTGCAGTCGCTCTTCTGTTAATGGCCACTGGTCAACCCAAACTGGGCTATCTGTTAACCAGGTCAATGGAGGGTTGGGCAACTGCTTTCCAGTGACCACTAAGGAAAAGGTGAAGTAGTTAACACGGCACCAAGTTGCCCCAAGACATCACGGCCAATAAGCGCCTCAAGGCTGCTTGGCAATTCCATTACATACACCCTAAGGGTAACACATTGACCTTCAGGGAAGCTAATGGAAATGGGATCAACACTTATATTTGGAGTAGTTTGACCCCCTACTCCAGCTACAGTGGAAGAGATTGATTTTTGAAGTTTCCAATTTCGTGGCCATTTGAATTGACTAATGATGGAGACATCAGCTCCAGTATCAAGCATTGCATTTACATCTACAACAACAGTAGAATCAGATTGAAATAGTTGCACACGTAACATGGGACGCTGAGTCATTGATGAGGTGAAGCAAACTGCAGGACCTGTCGATCCAAATCCTTTATCATGCCTTTGTGTTGAGGATGCTGGAGGAACTCCTGGAAGCATTGGTAGGCAGTTTTCCAGTGCTACTACCTGAGCTATTCTACTCCCAGAAGGAATAAAAATTGGCGGATGCAGAGTGTAGACCAGGATTTGAACAGTTCCTGTGAAATCTGCATCAATTATACCTGGTATTACTATAAGACCTTTGATACTAGCAGAAGAACGGCCAATCAATAGGCCTCCAATGAGACTATCTTGTCTAAATAAAGGTCCTTTAGCATTAGTTGGTATTCTATGAATTGCAGTATTGGTCAATGTAATATCTACTGCTGTCTCCACATCAACTCCGAGGCTTCCTGCGGTGCTTGGCTTGTTGAGGTGAAAGAAGCCTGGTTCACGGTTGTGTCGCTGATTGTGATACAGGTTCGGAGATGTTCTTTGTGTCTGGTAGCTGCTGAACGTATACCATAGTTCATGATTGTTTGTTTTGCTTGCTGCAAAATTTTCCAATTGTGTGGTTCCCATACCGCTGTCTGAGTGTTCATATTTTGAATTACCGGTAGGGCTAATTTTGCTGGAGACCAATCACCTTCTAGGATGGCATCTTTGATGACCCCTGACCATCTGCCACGTCGGGGCTGCGGCTGGTCAGTAGAATCTATAGGCACCTTTGATTGCATTGTTTGTGAAGGGCAAGCTGGTTTTTGAAACTCAATTTGTTCCTTATTTTTCTCTACATTTGACACTCTTAAGTTGTTCAAGCTTGTTGGTAATGACTTGCAGTAACTGCTCTACTGCTTGGGGTGAGCCCAATGATGTAGGAGGAGGCTCACAAAAAACTTCCGCGGGTGCTTGCGGAGGCAAAGTTTGAGGCGGCCCCGGCCCCGGCGTCTGCGCCGCGGCCGGTCCGGGCCGGGCCCCCACGCTTTTCTCGGAGGGAGGGGGGGCGTCCGGCTCGGGGCAGGGCAGAGGCGGAGCGGTAGGAGGAGGGCGGCACTCAGGGCCTCCCACATCCGGACAGTCGACCAGTTGCACTTCCGCCTTCTTGGCACATTGCCCCAGAGACTCGGAGGGGGAAACTTCCGGTTCTTTGTTTACGAGCCGCGCAGTTTCTAATCCGCGTTGCAGATCGGATTGTGAAAGTATTGGCTGAGCCGGGACCCCGCGACCACCCCGAACGGCAGGCAGACCCCACAGAGTAGCCCACAGGCCCCTCTTTTCTTTTGGACAAGTTTTATCAGTCCAGGTTTGTTCTGGGACAAGCGCCTCCGCGGCTCTTAGGGCGGCACGTTGTTCCGATTTCATAACTTCTAATGATTCTAATACGGTTTTCCACAATTCTCTCACAGATTTAATTTCTTTCTCTTCTTCCCCTCTGATAGTTTTGTCCCACATAGTGTCCCCCACTGATCTCCATTCCGTTGGGGAAAACAGAAGTGGAACTTCTCCAAAGTGTCCCCACTTCTGAGCTAAAAAAATCAATGTGATTAGCTTTTCCTGTGACGATTCAATACCTCTCTTAGAGAGAATAGTCGTCAGCAGTGCCGCGGCTGTTTCAATATCCATTATCTTATCAGCGCGGTCTTAACGTAGGATGCGAGTGGCCAGCTCGACAGGTGCCCGTCTTTTGATATCGGACTAAGCACACTATCCCACACCCCGGCTTGGCTCCGTTTTTATGAACGCTGCTCACCGCAGTAATTTCGATCCGGAGCGTTATGCTTTGCTAACGATCCATCCTTCTGCTACCATTTGTAGATCCGGAGCGTTATGCTTTGCTAACGAACCATCCTCTGCTACCATTTGTAGTGGTAGCAAATTCGACGAATCCAGACGCCGGCATAAGCTCTTTGATCGAACGGGCGGGCCGGGCGAGAGTAAGGAGTCTAATTCAATGTGAATTTACCATCCGTACTCTTTAATGAACTCTTAAACAACACTGAATATCAATGTCCCCGAGACCACGTTTTTCCAAGCCTTATATACTCTATACCAAAAGGCCATGCGGCAAGCGCAGGCTACAATTGGTTACACTTACAGTCACTCATCCCCCCCCACTATGGTGATTGGCTGCAGGGCACTGTTCACAGACTGTTCATGCACAGCGGCAACGCCCCTCCTGCAGCCTGGGTCGAGGGCAGAGCAGCTTCTGTTTACTTTCCTTTTGTCTCTGGTGTCTCAGGGAAATCCTTCCGTGTAGCACAGCCGCATCAAGCCCTGGCTTGTTCACAGCACACAGCCAGTAACTCTCCACAGTCTGGTCCATCCTCTTGACACCCATCCATGAGATATTTATAAAGATTGATGAGATCCCCTCTCAGCTTCTCTTCTCCAACTAAACAGACACAGCTCTCTCCATCTCTTCTCATAAGAAAGATGCTCCAGACCCCTCATCATCTTCGTAGCCCACCGCTGGACTCTCTCCAGAAATTCCTTGTCCTCTTAAACTGGGGAGCCCAGAACTGGACCTTCCAGATGTGGCCTCACCAAGGCAGAGTAGAGGGGGAGGACAAACCTCACTTGACCTGCTGGTCACAGTTTTTCTAATGCACCCCAGGATACCATTGTCCTTCTTGGCCACAAGGGCACATCGTTGACTCATGGTCAACCTGTTGCCCACCAGAACTCCCAAGTCCTTCTCTGCAGTGCTGCTTTCCAGCAGGTGCACCCCTAAACTCTACTAATGCCTGAGGTTGTTCCTCCCCAGGTGCAGGACCCTACACTTGCCTTTGTTGAACTTCATCAGGTTCTTCTCTGCCCAGCCCTCCAGCCTGTCCAGGTCTCGCTGAAAGGCAACATTGAAAGGTGTGTCAGCCCTTCCTCCCAGTTCAGTATCATCAGCAAACTTGCTGAGGGTGTACTCAATCTCTTCATCCAGGTCATTGATGAACAGGTTGAACAGGACTGGACCTGACAATGAGCCCTGTCCTGGTTTTGCTCAAAACAAGACCAGTTTCTGTTTTAGTGAATTTTTCCTATCAGCTAAGTTCTTCTTAGTAACTGCACTTTTCTGAATTTAGATATATGTTTTGGTAGACATAGCAGTGGAATGCAAGGTCGCTGGTAAGAATGCACATTGCGTATTTGCAAGGAGGAGCAGACTGAACAGGTGACTAATATTGATCAACTAAGTATTCCATCCCATCCACATCATATATAATATAAAGGTGATAGATCAGGAGGTTCTCGCTCTCTTCAACTATGGCCGGCATCTGGGTACAACCCTGCTTGCTGTCCCTATGATCAGAGAGCTAATGACAGGCTGAATCTAGTTCCAGTTTGCTGCAGGGTCCAACCCAGGACTTCCAGGTGCCTGCTCTGCTGCTGCCAGTGCTGAACTGCTGGGAATTTCAGGATTGGTTTTGTATATTTTGTATTATTTTCTCTATTTTAATAGTAGCATTAGTAAAACATTTTTAACTTTTTCCACCTTGCAAGTCCTCTCTCTCTTTGCCCTCTTATTGCCTTCCCTTAGTGGGGGGGCGGGGAAAGGGAAAAAGGGAAGGGGGTTAACAAAGCATCTGCCATGGTTTATTGTCACCTTGCAATCAAACAGTGACAACCCCTGAGGAACCCCACTAGCTACAGGTCTCCAATCAGAGTCTGCACTGTCAGTGACAACCCTCTGGGCTCTGCCATCCAACCAGTTCATGATCCAGCTTCTCATCAAACACGTGTCTTTTCAACACGTTTTCTTATTAGCTGAAAATATTTTTGTACATTTTATTCATATAAGCAGTATTTTTCAAATGAATTGTTAAATACATTTGAGAATGTACTTATTTCCAACCAGAAGTCTACTAGAAATAAAAATCAAACACAAAGAGGTAGTTTTATTGATTATTATATCCAGAATGACATGTTCAAATATCATTACTCACACTCACAGAACTCACGCAACTGGGTAAAACAAAATGATTTTATAAACTAACGTTTGTTGTGTTCTATTTTTCTGACCCCCGGTTTCAGAGCCTTTCTGGCATGTGAGATGTTACCGAGTATTTCTTTGCACCCATGAGGCCCAGAAGTACACTTTTTAACTAAAGCTGAGATTCTCATGCAATTTCCTGTTGCAGGTAGTTGTTATTTTAAACAAAACACCATATACTGTGAAAAGTATGATGGAATTGCTAGAAATGGTACACTGGAAAAAAAATCAGCAGGGAATCACTGCTTCATAGAGTTTTTCTGCATCTTTATGTATTGCTACTGTCACCTTCTGCGTTCTGCTTTTAGAACTGCTACATCAATTCATGGATATAGTACCATTGTACATAACGCTACAATAGTACTTTTCAGATGTTTGCTATAAGGCTAACATTATATTTGGAAAGTTAGAAATGTATGTTGTTACTATGGTACTTGGAAATATTCCTAAGGAGTGGACATATTGTAAAGGAGCAGGCACATTTCAAAGGAAGAAACCTCCATTCCTGATAGGGCTAATAATTTTTTATCGATTAGAATTCTTCAGGGAAAGGAGCCAGCAGTCTTCATTAATAACATTACTAGGAGATGAAATCACACCATCTGTGTAGATAAATGATTAATGCTTTTAAAGAGAAATGTCAACTGTTTAAAGAAAATTTTGAGAGCAAGGAAAGGGAGAAAAAGCAAAGATGTCTCTTGGTACCAGCAGTAATTTCTAGCATCATGGGATTTAGACCTCTCCTGCTAAAACTTTTTTTTTAGGGGAAAACTTTATTTTTTAGTGTTTTTCCTTGGGTATATAATTTCATATATTATATTATCTCATATTATATTACAGTATTGTATAATATATTATATTCTCATATCATATTACATTATATTTTACATTGTGTTACACTATTCTGCTATTCCACCAGTGTGATCAGTTATAAGCCGGACTTGCTTTAATTAAGATAGCTTAGCTTTCTGTCAAGCTCTGAGAAATGTTGTTTGGAACTGCACACTTATGCTTCTGCAACATAGAAGGTGTTACGATTTCAAGTGTACCTTTTGGCTTGAATTGTCACAAAATGATCACTGAATATTTGCCAACATCTCACTCAAAGACAGTGTGGAAGTAATGAGAACATCATGTTTATTTAATAAGATTATATAATAAGATTATATCAAATAAGATTATATCGGAGAAGCCAGTGGTGCCTGGTCTTGCTGGTTTTGCTGGTAGTGTACCATCAGTTTATACATATGCCATTTCTGCGATCAGAATTAATCCTGTCTGTTCAGATGCTGTCACTATTAACATGACTGGATGTCATACAGCTTGGCTGTTATCAGTCCAAGCGAGATTAATCCTCCACTTACACTGGAGAATTAATCTATCGTGTTAAATGTTTATTAAACAGAACAATTCTGAAAAAGGCCTTCCAAGCTTATTTTTATAGTTTTCTTCCTAAAGTTCTGAGGCTTTCAAAGATGACTTTATAACAAAATCTTTGAGTTTGAAAATAATGTCTATGTTCAACAATTGAAAAAGCAGAGGAAAACAGTAAGTTTTGATGGACTGTTTTATCTTTAGTTATATTGGTAGTATGAATCTTCATGGTAGTGTTAAATAGTATTCTATGCATTAAATGGATGTTTTGAATTTCTAGGCTGCTACTCCATGAAGCTGTGCCTTCAGCACTGTGTCTCATACATAAATTTAATTATTATGTAGGTTTCAGGGATGTGGATGGGACAACTTGCTTGTGCTGTTTGAAGAATGGACCTCATGGAGAGGTTTTTAATCTTAGTAAATGCATTTTCTGTCTAGTTTGAATCTGGCACTTACCCACTCCCCTTATAAGTGAATTTTGAGAATTCATGGCTTTTTCATTTCTCTTTTTACAGATGTGACCACGTACTGCCCACTGAATCCCATCTATATGGAATAGCTATCACATAAATGCAACAGATTAACTATAGCTGTCACTGCTGATCTCACTATTCTTCTGTAATTCACTCAAAATTCCTCAGAAAGTTATGAATAAGTCAATTTTTTTTACTCACTTGCTATTCTTAGCTAGAGGAACCCTCTTCTCTCAGTTCTCCAGCTAGCATCCTCAGACATAATCACTGTTTGTGACTTCCTTATTTATTTTGTGACTTTTTAAAAATTTTAATATGTCAAAACTCACATGGCATGTTTTTTTCACATAGAAAATGGTTTTGTGACAGAACAGGAAAAATCAGAGAGCTGAAATTTGGGCTCCAAAGTAAACCAGACAGTAGCATTTAGAACACCGGAAAAAAATTTGAAAGAAAGACTAAAAGCAAAGTGTTTGGGGATATTAGTTAAAGTACTGAAAATGCAACACCGTTTTCCTAAAAGCAGTCTTTTTGCCAACCTAAGTGAATATCGTCAGAAGTTGTATTTAAAATTATACTGTGGAGAAAGTTAATCTACACAGATAGATATAAATATAGGTATAAAGACAGACTTCAGTCTGACTTCAGTAAAGCATCTGATATGCTGCTATAAGGGAAATTCTTAGTTAAACCAGCATAATGGAGGTTAGTTGACAAAGTATGAGAGGAGCGTGGAGCTCAAAGAAAAGGTGGCCAATGTTTGTGCTGAAAGGAGAAGTATCAGAGAGGAGGGCAACAAGAATGTACTTTACAACACCAATGTTCAGTCCGGTCTTCATCAATAGTGATTTAATCACTGGTTACCTTGGCAACTTGGCAGAAAAAGTTATGTTGTACTAAAGGAAATTGGTGCATGCTCAAAATCAGGAGCAACACAGGAAGGTCAGAGTACAGCAAAGGGAGTGATGAATCTTGATAATTGAAATAATGAGAACTAGATGAAATTTGAGGTAGAGAGTGCAGACTCTTTCATTTAGGGCCTAATAACATTTTATTTTTTTTTAACTATTCTATTTTCTTTCCTAAAATATCTGAAGATATTGGTCTCTGGATGACTTGAAGCCATCAGTGTTGACATAACCACTGGAAAAGCAAACGTGAGACATTTCTACCAGGGACAGCCCATCTGCAACATTTCGTAAGGTTCTGGTTGCTCCTGTCTTGGGAGAATGAAATCAAACCAGAGGAGAGCACAGAGGCTGAGGAGGAAGATAAGACAGCAAACAGGTTGCCCTGAAACAAAGGAAAAAAACCAGCTTGGCTTATTTAGCTTGACAAAGCAATAGCTAGAAGGACAAATTATTGTCTCTATGTGACAGAGGCAAACACCAGGGAAGGCAAAAATATACTTACAAAAGAAAAAAAAAAAAGAACTAGCACAGAAATAAATAGTTAAAAATTGCTATTCATAAACCAGAAATGAGCTGAAGGTTGTGAAGCATCTGGAGAAAGAACTTCTGGAACAGTCTCCTGGAAGAGTTATCAGCAAATAGACATTTATTAAAATAATCACACAGTGATGTGATAACATTTGATGGCAGAGCAAGGACTTGGACGGAAACACCCTTGGTAGCTGGCAGGAAATCTCAGTAATCCAGGCTACGCTCATTTTTCCTACTTATGTCCTCCCTTCCCACAACATTTACAGGTTTTGTGATTTGGTGATTTGCAGTTTCCCATGGCCTAGAAAGGGAATGCAGACTTCACATGGCCTGAATTTCCCTAGGGAACAACAGCATGCCCAACTCACTCAACCACAATGTCTGATTTTACATTCAGAAGACTTAACTTCAAGCACAGCGGTGACAATGAAGAAAGAATTCAGGGGGTTGTTGAATCTGTCTTAGGTAGTATTAATAAATGATACAATTTCATGAAATACCTGTCCCTTATTGGCATATATTTAATTTAACATTTCTTTTTTAGATCTCTGCTTAGGGGTGGGTAATTTGAATGGTCAAAATTTGTGTTAATACTATTTTTTTTATCTTTGAAACAGTTCACTGTGCTTATAACTACATGATCCAGAAGAAATCATCTCCATTTGGGTACAAACTGCTCTGGCAAGTGGTGCTGACTCCTACTCTGTGTCACACAAGTATGATTTTAAATAATCATTCTCATTTTTTGTCTTGGCTTCTCCTAATCAGAAACTGTCTCCCCATAAGAGACTATCAGTGTTTTGCGGATATTTATTTCATGAAGAAAACTCTGAGTAAGATCTCATGTGGCTGATGCTAACACAGTGTTTTCTCCAGGCTGGGTCAGTACCCTTTAGTTCTTAAGCATATTCTCCAGATTGCCTTTCTCATTTTACATCTCTGGGGTAGATGATTTACCTTTTTTGTTCTTCGAAGGTTATTTCTCTAACTAAACCTGGTCCTGCACTGACATGTCTCATTCTTCAGTGGTGCAAATCCACTGATGTCAAATAAATTGTATTGGGTGAAGTGACTGGAAAGTATGTCATGGTATTTTAATCTCTGATAGATACTTCTTTAAGGGTAGATATGAGAGCTCAGATAAATTCAGGACTCAATAAATAGGTCACTAAGGAATAAACAGGGAAAATTGTTACTGTACAAAGTGCACAGGGTACCTGATGTCCATGAAACCTCCTGTCTGGGTGAGCTGAACTGACATTTCTTTCATTACCGTAGCCTTCTTGTCAACCTGAAATTCAAAATCTCCTTGAAAAGAAGCAGTTCCAAAGATGTGCATTAAAATTTAAAAACAAAACTGTTTTCGTTCTGCAAGAAAATCAAAACTCTACTGCTTCCTTTACTGCTTTTCATGCTGATCAGCTGTGTTTTGTTTTATTGGTTTTGAATATTCCTATATCCATCAGAAAGATCGTCTGAAAGTTATTACTCGAGAATAAAGCCTATCTGTAATGCTTACAAAAAATATTCTGTTGGAAATTTCTTATTTTCTCAGGTGAAATTCTGCAAATGCACCCATTTTGATGAAATTTTGGCCCTTATGGAACTGTTCCTATAGAAACTAACCTAGATTTTTGTCTTCTGGGGAAAATATTATTCACATTTAAGAGATATTGGAGTTTATCATGGTCTACAACTTTGTTATATCCTTGAGCTAGGTAGTGCACCAGTCCTCAAACACCAGGTTAGTCTACAGGCAGTGCTGACCAAGAGCTAGAGATCAAATATACCCTTGTAGCCACCCACCTGAGAGACAAGAGTCTCCTAGATCAGGGAAAATAGTGGTTTAGAAATATCTCCTAGTGGAATCTTTTAAAATAAACTTTGAATTTTCCTTCTCCGTTAAGACAGAGCTTTGAATTTTTTATGTCTGTCTGTCTATCTATTTATCTATCTATCTATCTGTCTATCTACCTACCTACCTACCTACCTACCAACCTACCTACTGTTTCTTACATATATATAGATATAGATATTGATATATAGAGATATAGAGATACAGAGATATAGAGATATAGAGATATAGAGATATTTATTTTTTTGTGGTAGTGGTGGCATGCACTCCATCAAATCAAGCTCCCTCTAATTAAGAATTTATCCAGCTTGATAGCAGAACCTTGCCAACCACAGCAACATGCACAGTATTTTAGCATGAGATCCCATTTAGTAAAATCAGGTGAGAGGAAGAATGTTAATGAAGATGTTGCGTTAAGAACAGTTCTTGCCTTGGAGGAGCACGGGAGCAAAGCAGAAAGCATGTTCGAGTGTTTCCTTTTTGTCAGACCAAGGGAGCCTGTGGCAGTGCAATAAAAAGAGGAGGCTTTCCACCAGTTCACAGACGTGCACTGAAGATGTTAATTTCCTTTGCAGTTTATTAGGGCTCAGGCTGTGTGAGACTGGAAGCATGGAAGATTTCCTGGGTATTATTTGTAGAAATAAATTCAGACTTCTAGTGCCTGCAACCCAAATGGCACACTTGCTTCATGTTTTTGACTGCACCAGTCTAGCAGACATATCCGGACTTACATGTAGACATTAATCACGCTTAAATTGACAGTAGCTTCAAATGTTTCTTATTATGAGGCTCTATGAAGTAAATTTTCATAGTTTAGTCATTTTTTACCTATTATGAATTTTAGTAATAATAGAAAATTTACTTATAATTTAGAATATTTAATTTCATTGGCTGCTTTCAGTCCTTTAATATTGGGTTGGTTTTGCTTAAACTAATATAATTTAGAGGTCTACCTGCTTGTGCATACTGCATACTGTTTATCAGCTGTTATATCTGATTCTAGCCTCTAATTGACATAATTCCATTAAACTAGTTTGAGGCCAGAATCAGGCCCTTTTGCTCTTCATGAAGCAAGATTTATGAGCAACAATTCGCTTAAACGTGTGAGACAAAGCACTTGTGACAAGGAACTTCTGAACCTACAGCCAGTCTGCAAATGCCCTGGCAATGGTTATGCAGGACTAAACGCAGGTCTGATTCATCTTCATGCTAATACGCTAATTAGAAGCATTTTCAGGCCAGAGAGCTTTAGCTCAGGCCTCGGAGCTATGATGACTTCAATAGAGAAGGTGGGTGTAATGACCTTAAGCTGCAAGGTGGATTACTTCAATCACATCATCAATTTTAATTCCTCTTGATCCTGGTTGCAGCTTTTTGATGCTGTGGAGCACCAGGCTCTTTTGAAACCCCTGTATTGAATTGTGTACCTGAAAGGTATACTCCTGCTGTGGCTATTGTTGCCAATTTCCTCTGCAATATTGTTTTTTAAGTATAAAACTGGTGTTTCCCAGAAGGTTTTCTGTGTGAATCGGGGAGTATTCTGGCATTTTGCCTTTTCTGTAGGTATCTACAGGCAGGGTGGTCTCTATGCACATTTAGCTTTGTGTCTCATATATTTCAATACATTCATTTCGTTTCTCAGCTATTTAGCCTGAATTCAACATTAAGGCTTTGTGTGCAATGCAGAGGAGGGAGAGCACTGTGACACAGCATTTACTTACTGTTTTGTGGTGTATGTGGGGTCCTTAACTCTTGGAAGATACAGCCTGAAGCAATTATGATGCCCTGAAGCATCATAAATGAACTGTGAAGATGAATGTATTCCACACTGTCATTTTCCATATTAGCATGTAACCTTTCTGCCAGACATCATTAACAGTACTAAGTCAGCGCTGTCTAGGGGCTTCCTTTAGAATAAATACAATAATTGTACTGAGCCCCCAGCTAATGTCACATCCACCCCAGGTTTGAAGAACTTAACCTACATTTATAGGTATTATTCTCTAATTTGCATGTACTCAGGGATCTCTAGAAATATGAAAGTAAAAATACTATTTTGTGGGAACGAATAAACCACAAGTGTTACAAATGTAATTAATTTCCATAGTTATGAGTTACACAAGTAAATAGTTACATAAATAAAAAAAACCCAAATAATATATGAAGGGCATGATCAGCTCCACATCACAGTTGTTAGTCGGGTAGTTGGGCTTTAAAGTCTTGAAACAGAATGAGTGCTATTAAGGCTTTAGCCAGGACTCAGATCCCTAAATCTGACCTTATCTCATCCAAGTGGAGTGTCCTCACTGATGGGACAGACAGGAGAGACATCTCCAGGCTGCGGTCCATCATAGACTCAGAATAATTTGGGTTTGCAGGGACCTTCTGAGCTCCCCCAGTGCCCCCCCTGCCATGAGCAGGGACATCTTCACCAGCTCAGGTTGCTCAGAGCCCCGTCCAGCCTGGCCTGGGATGTCTCCAGGGATGGTTCATCCACCATCTCATCAACCCCATCTTTCTCAGGCTGTCAAGGTTTCCAGTTAGGTGTCTCAAAAGCACTTAGAAATACTTGTCATTCCTTGCTGGGATGACAGGCTTGAACAACCAGCACAAATTGGATGTCAGATTTTAACATAGTAGAGGCAAGGAAGTGTCTATGGTCTGTTCATCTAGAGTCACACAGCCACAGAGTCTGGAGAGGACGTCTGGATATTACCTGCTCCAAGCCCTCCACAAGGCAGGGCTAGCTTAGATCTGCCCTGAGTTGTTTTTTTTAATGTCTCTGCATCTTGACTGTTGCCTCCAATTGTGAGGTGTTTGGCTGTTGAGCTCACAGGTGCTGTCTTTCTTCCCCATCTCTAGCTGCTAAACACTGAATTATTGTCAGTTAGCCGGTAAGATTCCTTAGTCTCTGTAAATGCAACAGTTAATAAGAAATTGGATAAACTTTTCGATGAAATAGCAAGATTCATCCATTAAGTAGCTTCCCTAGGTGATGCTGTCACTTCACTCTGAAGAAGCCGAAATATCTTGGTGGGTTTTGCCAGTCAGAGCTGGAACAAAGCTCCTTCTTGACCTGGCATAACCCCGAACCTGTAAGAAAAGCATGTCAGTCCTGAGTTGAGCTTATCTGTTGAAGGACAGCAGGGAACTGGAGCAGCTGCTGAGCTCCCAGCATGGAAATGTCATAGAATGGGAGGTGGCACATGCCAAAAAGTGTGGTCACAGGTCCCTCGGAGCCTCTCCGCCTGCCAAAATTTGCATCAGTACCTGTTGTGAGATGCTTTCCTGGGTCTGTGCTGACTGTGATGATCTGCTTGAGGTGTGAGCACAGCAAGTTCCCATCTGTCTGCAAAGGGACGGTTCCGGCGCTCGCTGTGTGCCCTTTCCCCAACCCCCTCGATCGTTGTTTGTCACTCTCTTGTTGACGTCTTTTCAGGTTTTCTCATAGAACCATAGAACAATTTTGGTTGGAAGGGGCCTTCAAAGCTCCCCCAGTGCTCCCCCTGCCATGAGCAGGGACATCTTCACCAGCTCAGGTTGCTCAGAGCCCCGTCCAGCCTGGCCTGGGATGTCTCCAGGGATGGTTCATCCACCACCTCTCTGGGTACCTGGGACAGGCTCTCACCACCCAATTTGTAAAAAATTTCTTCCTCACGTCTGGCCTGAATTTCCACTCCTTTAGTTTAAAACCACCACACCTCATCCTATTGCAACAGGCCCTGTGTCGTGGTTGAGACGGACAAACGACATGGACCAAGTTCTTCCAGGATGAAAGTAGTAGATGCCATTTATTGCTACAAGTGCATTTTTATACAGTTTTACCAATTCATGTGTCTCTTCACTATTGGTTACAAGTTCCAGCAGTAACATCTCATTGGCTAATTTTGCTATCATCAGTGTTAGTCTTCTACTCCCTTCTCTCTCATGGGTACATCCTTAACATCTCCGGATACTCCTTTATTCATGGGTAGGCCTTCATATCTTCAAGGCTAATTTCTGTTCCCATGCCCTCCGTCAGGGAATCCACGGACCCACCGTAGTCCCCCACAGCCCTGCTAAAAAGTCTGTCCCTATCTCTCTTACAGGTCCCTTCTAAGTATGGTAAGTCTAAGGTCTCCCTGGAGCTTCTCTCCTCCGGCTGAACACCCCAGCTCTCTCAGCCTGTCCTCCCAGCAGAGCTGTTCCAGCCTTGGATCATTCCTGTGGCTCCTCTGGCCCCTCTCCAGCAGCTCCATGTGTGTCCTGTGCTGAGGACCCAGAGCTGGACCAGCACTACAGGGGGGTCTCACCAGAGCAGAGCAGAGGGGCAGGATCCCCCCAAACTTGCTGCCCATGGGGCTGAGGAAGCAGCCCATGGCACCATCGGTGTCTGGGCTGCAAGTGGACATATCCTCCCTCTGATCAAGCAGGCTTTGGGCAGAGTATTGCAATGCCAGTCTCACCAACACAAGGACAGAGCAAGGCCAGTCTGGCATTTAACTTTTATTGCATGCCAAGGTTCCTGTTAGTTCTGCTGCCACTTTACTTACCCCAAATTCACATAGAGCGTGTGCTACCTTTGGAAACCTTGAAGTCTGTCCCACTGTCCTCAGATGGATTTTTTAGGAATTTTTCTGGTTTGTATTTGATTTTATTTAAACACATTCTCTTAATTGTGTCCTTGTAACATCATTATTCAAGCTATAGTTCTTCTATAATTCATTGCCATAGCTGCATACTGCTCTCTGTAGCACCGGCAATCTACAGTGTGGTGTTAATAAAAATACTGAATATTTTTGGAACAAGAACTTGTCCATGGGGGATCTCATTAGGAAGTTCCATGTTTGGTGTCTCCGTAATGATTGATCTCATAATAGGGAAGATGAGTCAGATTTTAATCTAAAGAGAGTGAGCTCCCTCAGTTTCAGTTAGTGCCTATTAAAAAAAACCAACCAAACAAACGAAAAGCAGCATAGAGTCTTGGACAAATTCACGTATATTGTAACATTTACTATATCAAAAGTATTTTATTGACCAGATGTGTGATAATGTAAAAAACTAATCAAGACTTTTATTAATTCCACCTTTCATGAAAGCATTCTTATAATTGTATTGATTGTCTTTAATTCTAGACTCTAATTCTCTGATTGCTTCCCAGATTAGTGTTTTTTTAAGAAATGAAACTTGTATGTAAATTTACTTAAACTTACTCCAACTGATCTATAATGTTCTAGTTCTAACCAAATCAAGTTTTACACTCTGTATTGTAGACCTTCTTTGGAAATCCTCTGCCAGTTTTTTAGCATTCATTAAAACCAGTGATTTACGATTCAGAGAGATCCATGCATAGTTCAGCTGGGATTCTGGGATTTTAATTATCCAGACCAGTTTATTGGAAATACTTCACTTCAGCCACTGTTACCTTTCAGGTTTTGTGGGGGTTTTTTTGTTTGTTTGGTTTGGTTTGGTTTGATTTGTTTTTGTAATACAAATTACAGATTTTGTGTTCCATATCTTATTCTTGGCTCTGCTCTAGGTATAGAAAGAAATTTTCACTGACATATTTCTCCTTTTTTGACTCTTCCATTTACAATTATACCAACTCAAATATTCTGTAATGAGAGTGGAATGTAAATTCTGGTCAATACAAAGCAAAGCACACAGCATCACTAGGCTGAAATACTTCTTGTATAAGTAAAGACTGCTAGAGGTGTTGGTATATGGTAGTATATAGTAGATAAATATATAGAGCAGGAAGGATCAGTATGACCCAGACCTGATAAAACTTTGAGGTACCTTAAGGAAGAGGTGTCTAAGCTGCAGAGCACTAGTCCACATGCATGCAAAAGTCATGTTAATCTAATAAATAACAAGTTTTACTTATAAAAAAAAAAGTTCTGCTAGAAATGAAGAAGCAATCATTGGTTATCAAGTATTTTAAGAGATAGTGTCAGCTCTGCTGTGCTGTGGTTACTGCAAGTGCCTTAGGACATGACTTTACATTAAGAGATAAATTAGTATTGGAAAATAAACCAGTGCAGATTGTGGTATCTACAGCACTCTGATCCTGCCATGAAGAAACGCATGGACAGCACGAGTGCAAGCTCTTTCTTCAAGAATCAAGAGACACCTGTTTAATTTTTAGGAGTATTTTTTTTCTTTAAATATTTGAGATATTTTAGATAGCTGAAGGCAAAATTCCCAAATCCTGCCCGGCTCATTATCATTTCCCAATAGATCCACTATCAGAAAACCAATGTACCAAACTGTTTATTTGGCACATTAATTTAATGTACCGAAACACCAGCCTCACAACACTTGGCAAAAACACTTTGTAGAAGTGGTCTTGGAACCACTAAAACATATAAAGCTCTTCAAGTTGTCAATTGCTTGCCATTTTCTCAAACCACTGTTTTGCCTTAAATAAATCAAGGAGGCTAAAAAGACATAAAAATGTCAAAAAATTATCAGGCTATATTTTGAACTTTGTGTTGAATTGAACATCTGCCTTTGTCCATTTCTGTAGCCACTCTTTGACAATAAAATAGTTTTCTATTAATAGTTCTTATGGATACCCTTCAGCCAAAGCCCGCTGAGCAGTGCTCATTGTCAGTGATGTACTTCCCAGATACACATCGTAAAGCTGGGATGTTAAAAAGAAGAAAAGGGCAGTGCAATCAAATATTTCTGAATCTATTTTCCAAAGAAAAAAAATCATTTTTACAGACTCTGAAGGGTGTTTCACTGGATTACCTGTGTCCAGCTTTCTGATAAAGTTGGCAGTTTGCAGGAAGTTTATCTGATGAAGATAAGTAATCTGTCCTCGACTGGTTTTTCTCTTTAGAGCTTCATAGTGCCAGAAGACATCTACCTCATGACAAAAATTTATTTAATATGTGAAAAAAACATCGACAATAACAACAACAAAAACAATGAAAAAATCCAACCAACCAAACAAAAAGATAAAACCAAAACCCGATAGTGGCACAAATATAAAAACTCCAACAGAAAAGACAACCTGGTCCCATGACAAATGAAATTTAAAGCATTCTGAATTGTAGCTGGACCAGCTGCAGAGCAAATGAAGTCCCTTTGTCATGTTTTGAAACATTGTATTCAGATAAGAGCTAATGAGTTAGGTTTGACCAAAGTTCCTCCTGTAGAAGTACATGTTTAAACACGCATAATTCAAAACAGGGTGGAGTACTGAAGATATAAGGTTTCATATGATATTCTGTTGCATGTGCCACAGTGCAGTGACCCATATAGAAAATGAGATAATTGCTGTCTAGTACTTTTGTGAAATGATTTCTCACTTTTTTAACAAAGAGATGAGTAAGGACACGTGCAAACATTGTGAGCAGATCTCCCTAACATGGAATTTTATGTTCTCCAACAGCCAGGAAGACCAGATCAATGACCTCTCCCACAAGGTGCCAGTGAGGTATTTCCCACAAACTTAACTCACGTAAATATACACAGCTCATTCCGGGAGAGTGGGAGAAATGGAGGTAAGAAAAAGAAAAATAAAGCACATTTGCTTATATCTGTTACACTGCTTCTTCCATCGCATTGAAAACTTCTGACAGGCAAAGCACATTCAATTTCATAAGAAAAACCAGTATACAACATTTAGGGAGATATTTAACAAGCCTCTTGTGTTTTGATGGAGAAATATTGTCTGGTGAGGGAAAAGAAATATTTATCAGGGCAGATAAGACTTTCCAAGACTGCAGTTGAAAAGTTTTAGGATCACCCTTCAGCAATCAGTACTCCTTTCTGATGAATTATAAAGAAACTTAAGTCCCTTTGCACAAGGCCAACTTTATCTGATCTATTTGTTGCAAACCAGTGGAGATTTTAGAGAACACTGAAGGTGGAAGCTCATTTAAAGATGATAATTGTGAATCCGGAATGAATAGCAGTCACACCATCATCAGCATTGGTTGCTTTGGTACCACAGAAGGACCTTTCAGAGAAATGGCCAACCTACCAGGCTTCACCATTCACAGTCATGCAAGTTGGTTTGGCCAACGTTGCACAGACAGGAGGAGGCTGTTGGGTAAATCAACCACCCAACAGACTTGTAATGCTCAGGCTTTGCCTGGAGAACCTAAATACTGAAAAAGGGACCATTGTTAACAAACTTTTCTAAGGCAGATACACTTTGAAAAAGTATAGGTGTACCATGTATACACTCCACATTAAATTATTTTTTTCTAATTTTCCCTTTTTTTTACTGGTAGAATAAAGTTTAACGTGGATTTTATTTGACTTTGAATGCAAAAAGAAGACAAGTAAAAACATATATATATTTATTTTATTTTATTTTATTTTATTTTATTTTATTTTATTTTATTTTATTTTATTTATTTTATTTTTTCTTTATATTGCAACATAATTCCTGTCTAAGTTACAAATAAGTTATACCATAGAAAATTATGCTTTGGAGAGCAACGGTTTGAGGCTGTTTTGATGAGACAGGCAACATCAGTACAGAGATAATGATAGTCATTCTTTCATTTGATCTCTCTAAAAAACACTGTATTTTTGTAAGACTTCATTCTGTGTTCTCTCCCATGGTAGGAAATGTAAATCTTTATATTCAGCTATGTCAGACTGTTGTAGCTTTTTCTATTTTCTTAAGTGTTATGACTGACAATCCTATTTTTAGGCCATTCTGAAGATGCTTAAGTGAGTGACACACTGATAATACAACACGGAGTGTCTTGAGTATGAACATTTCAGCATCAAGTTCTGAAAGGTGTTTGCATCCAGGAACAAAAGAAAAAATCAAGAAAACAAAACAAACAAGTGCCAAGCAAAACCTGAGCTCTCTGGGACCTTTGGGCATCCTCTCGTGCTCGTCAGGCTTCCCAAATTGTTTTCAGCCCAGCTCAAATCTTTGTCCTTCACCCTGGTGGCTCAATCCCATTTGATTCATCCGGCAGCTCATGCCGTGTCAAAGGCCACTGATCTTTACACTCCGATGACAAAAAGACTTGCAAACAGATTGTGCTTGGAGAATCGGTCACTGAGATAACAAGAGTGATAAACTGGAAGACTAAACTCCCAATAGTGTCTAGAGTGTATTGTTAACCAACTTTATTTTAAAGCATAATAAAGACGCTCACTTCCATGTACTCTAAAGTGCCTGGAATACAATCAGCTTTTAAAAGACATTGATTTTTTTTTCCCTTTAAACTATAATGAAGTCTAAAACTTGCAAACTGCTCCCTACATGACAAGCTAAAATCCATGCAGGCGGGTGTTCTGGGAAAACTACTTTAAGAACAGCAAAAACCAAACCACACCGAAGTATTAATAAAAAACCCAAGTGGTGAGAAATGCATTAAATACAAATGCATTTTCAAGCTTCATACAGAAGTGGAAGAACAGATTGTTTGAGAAGGTGTTGAAAGTAGTAACCAATATGCCTACACTGTGATTAGGTCACCTGCCTTTCTTCTGAAACTGTGCAGCTTCAGCAACACCTACAGTTTCCCAATGGGAACGGCAAGTGCCAGGTCTTAGATTGCAAATCTGGTTGCAAATCAAGTGCTGGTTTAGTTTTTGCTGAAAAATTAGAACATGCAGTGAGTGTAAAAAAATTCCCAGATCCTTGATGTTAGGTTAAAAATGAGCTAAACCTGTAAGCTACCTCATTTATTAACTTAAATGGCGTAGTCGACTGGCACAGAATCATCAACTACCAGAGTTTCATTTCTGAGTTCTGGAACAAGAAGCCATGGGCATTTTGTTAAAACACTTTCTAGAAATAAATGTAACATTTTTCGCTTCCACATTTTTAGAGAACACTTTAGAGGTTCTTCTCTGCGTTAGAAATTCCCACTCTCTAGCTGAAGATAAGCTTGGACAGTATCAATCCGAAACTCCAGTGAAGTCCATAGGAACTTTTGCCTTTGGCCTCTGCCTTGCTTCCAGTCACCAGGTGACAAATATAAGTGAGGCTCCAAATTCATAACCGAAAATATGTTGTGCAGCAAAACTATTACATGATGGCAACAGTAGTCTGCATGAAGAAGCAGAAGTTAATACACTATTTATCTGCTTATCTGTCACAGTTTTAGACGCTGATGTGTCTACCATTGCAAAACCTCCAAGTCCGCAAGTTTATTTATCTTTAGAATACTACCATGATGTTGGGAAGTGCTGCTGTCCCTCTTGCGCAGCTTAACAAATGAAACATTGTGTTTTCAGATCTTGTCTATGTGAAAAAAAATTGAGCTGTGTTTCCTTTGCAAAACCACAATTTAATTATTGTTACAGGGGAGCTATCTACTCAGGATTAAACTTTGCTTAGGGTTAATTGTTTCATTCAAAACCACGATAATTATTTCAGAATATGATAAACTTCCTGAAAAATGTTACCCACAGAGATGTTTATTTTCATGAAATCAAAACATTCTAAACTAGGTATACCACACAGATTTAACTATGTAGACAGACCAGGGACTTGCTCGTAGTTACAGGATTTATTTCTATTTCTGCTCTTACCCTTTGAATTAGCCAAAGGGAACGACTGAGATTATTTTACAAAGAGTCAAGGGGCTAGTCATATTTTATGACACAGTCTTCAAATACGTGTTTCATTTGGTTCTACACGCACTTTCTCCATTCCGAAAAAGAGGTGTGTAACTGCTGTTCAGCAATGATGTTCAGGAGAACACTCCTGCAGCTGCAATATAGTGATCTGTGTATGCATTACATTTTTAAAGTTTCTGACTCTTCCAAGCATTTTGTCGATTTCCTGGAGTAGCTCCCCCCAGGAGAGGGAATGATAAAGTTAAGACATTTGACTTTTCCAAGCTTTGACCATGTCCTGTATGAATGAATCTTTGCTGTACCACTTCTACAAGTAATGTAATTTGCCAACTTACAGGTAAATAAATTCAATGAGCTTTCTATAATCAAGAGGCAAAACCACACACCATTCTGGCTCAGTACACTGAAATTACTGAGTTTGTATATTGACCTCATCTCACAACAGTTTTGAGCCATTATTTATGAAGGTCATGTGATAATTGCATATTTTAGACTAACTTCATTAAAACAAATTCCTGTCTACTGAATTTACCTTTGTTAAGATCTCACTTCACGTCCAATTTGTCCACATTGTTGTTGCCAGCTCCTGAAGAGATGCTGTTAAGAAATCAAGGGGTAGCATCCACCCCACAAATAACTTGGCAAAAACATGTTAGAAAGAAATTGTTAGTTTGTTAGTTGTTATTGTTTGTTTGTTAGTTTCAGTACTGTGGATGGTGAACTAATGAAATGCTTTACTCCTTCAAGTAAATCAAAATGCCATCCATGTCCTAGACTATAAATTAAGTATAAATCAAAAAGCAAGACTCGGATACTGACCTGGAGGGGAAATTAATGAGACAAGATTGATGATATTATGAACTTAGATACCACTACAAACTTAGAACTATCTAATCCTTCTAGGTATACAGCTTTCTTGAGACTTAAAAATGTAAAACCAGCAAAGTTCTTAACTGACCCATGCAAAAAAATATTTCACCATGTTTTGCCAACAAACTGATGGAATATTGAAATATAAACCAGAAGTGGGTTTTTTTGGAGACAAAATTTAAATTATATTAATTTTTGCTTCGGGACTCTACATTCATTTCCCTTTAGACGATATTTAATATCCAGGGAGAGTGCACATGCAGACAA
Source organism: Patagioenas fasciata (assembly GCF_037038585.1). Taxonomy (NCBI): domain Eukaryota; kingdom Metazoa; phylum Chordata; class Aves; order Columbiformes; family Columbidae; genus Patagioenas; species Patagioenas fasciata. The sequence goes on from NC_092560.1 coordinate 4,558,701, forward strand.
AACATGAACGATGGTGGTTATAACTGTTGTGTTAACAACTCTTGCAAATTCATCAAAACTGTGAGCAGAGGAAAGCTATTAATTAATGGACGGTATCACTATACATAAAAAGTTGTGATAGTTTTCAATGAGCTGTCAAAACAGAAGGGAAATGCTAAAGAAATGTACTCACATTTCTGAGAAAAATATTTGTAAAAAAGTCTTCTTTATTTTTACCTCAATAAAACTAAACAATAGATTTTCTTGCCACTTCTAATATTTCCACAGTTGAGAATAACTGTTTATGTTAAGTAAGTGGAAATTATTTTCATGATGAATAATATGAAGGTTACATGAAACAAGGTCTTAAATAATATAGGTTTTCTTTGGAAACTTCATATCAAGGTTGGATTAAATTAATAATGAAAAAGTAGTTTCCTTAGTAGGTACTTTATGAACTACAGGTTGCAGAAGAAGCTGAAAAGAGTTTATGAGAACTGGAATGATTTATGAAGACTGTGAACTGAAGTCACATAGAATATAAACAAAATGGTTTTCCTTCAGCTGGTAGATTCTCCTCCTTTCCTTTAAGACTATACAGAAATTGTTCTTCAGACCTAGCTCATCTTCTATTATACTTCTACAGGAGTCCTTTTGTGAGATTTTAGCTTAAGCCAAAAAACCAAGAAATTTTAGTCCAGCTTTGCCTTCTAACAAGATCCTGGATATTCCGTCACTTAGTTACCAAGTTATAGAGATTATTTTGTGAGTATGTTCCACAGGGCATTGAGAGGCAATATAAAATATCGAATAAGGAAGAAAGGCAGTGGAAATTGCAGTTTTTTTCCAAACCTGTTATCTCAAGAATGAAACCTATTAGATACTGAATTTGCAGATCTGGAGTCTGAAGCTTTATGTGCCAGAGTAAATCTGTAGCAATAAATTTCTTGTCAGTGAAATTATAGAAGTTCAAGGCTAACATGTGGGAGCAAAGAATTAGATCTGCTATATAAAAGTGACACATCACATCTACATTTGCATATATATGTTTATAAACTTCAGTCTTGGATATCAGGCACATATTTGCATATGTTTTTATTGTTTTCCCATGCAAAATACACACATTTCGCATGGTAAATACATATGATTGATCTGTAAATATAAACATATGTAAAATATCTCTAGATTTTTAGATGCATATGTGTACAAATGTACGTAAAGCTGATATTGAAACATATAGCTGTAGGCAGATTTTTCTTTGCTTATATGAGGTACATTTATTTCATATGGTTGATAAGCAGTTTTTAAATGAGAAGCATTCATGTTCATGTCAGATACATACAGATTATATACAGACATGTGCATACATAAGTACCTGATGCTATAGCTGTCTTCCTCTGCCTTCTGAGGCACTTTGCTAAAAGAACCGCACAGGTCGTAATATCTGAGGTACAGCTTTATAATCTATATTATGTAAAATGGTGTCTATACCTTATTATATGCCATATTGAACAGAGGACTGCAGGTGGATATCAACAGCTATCTCTATGTTTTGTCTTCAGCTTGTGGGCTTTGACTGATAAACCTAAACATATAAAATAAACACTAAATGAGATCAAATATGTCATTCCAATATGCCCAGTCACTCAGCTGTGCATTTCTAATGACTTTATATGCTGGTAAACTGTCATTTAGTTGCAGTAGTTTACAAGTCACTCAGACAAAGATGCCCACATCCAGAAGGCTGTCAGTTTCTACATCAGTGGTCCCTAAAATATACATTGCAGCCTATAAAATATTCCTTTAGAGAGAAATAGAGGGTCAATCTTGCCTTTTACAAATTAATAATGGTAGAAAAAATTGCCCAGGGCCCATGCTATACAACTGAGATACTGATAAAAATGCAAAGGTTATTCCTATTACTAAGAGAATAGTCTAAAATGAAAATTCAGCTCACTGCAGGACTACAAAAGATATAATTTTGCAGTCTCATACAGATTCCTTCTGTTAAAGGGAGTGAACTTAACCGGCACTTTTGCTAAGGCTATTTTACACTTTATGGAGGGCAGAGGTCCCTAATTTGGGACTAAATGACATTTCCACACATTCTAAAGTGCCTTTACAGGCCTTACAGGTATGAGAAGTAGCTTAAGGGAGATTTAATATATATATAGCAGTTGTCTCAGTACATTTCCAGAAAAGCTTGGCTGGCTCATAGCTGTATTGATTTGTACAGTTTACAAGCGCACTGTATTAAATATGCAAAGGTAGCTACAGAGAAGAGTGTAAATTTTGATTCCTACTATTCTGCATTTATAAAATTATATTTTTTCTCGCACAAAGTGTATTTTTTAGTTATACAAACATTGATCCAGTTCAGAGCACAGAAAACTTGCACAAAATATGTGAGGGAGGAGTATTTTCCCAGGAGTTATATTTTCTGGTATAGATTATTTCCGTATTCTCTCAGCAATTGTATTTGCTAATGTTTAGCTAAGCACATGAGACATCCATCGACTGGTGACTTGTTAATCCCCCTCTGAAAGCTAAATTACCCAGGAGGAGGAGAAGTGGTGCTGGGAGTACCTTGTTTAGAGCATCAGGGACTATTTAGGGAAATCACAGAGGTGATTTAACAAAGAAAAGAAAAAATAAAAAGTGCCAGCATTGCTTTGAAAAACCAAAGGCCTCTGAGCCATTAAGAATTTTTGGAAGAATATTCTCTACCTAATGCATCCTCAACTAGGCCACTGGAAAATTCTGGCTTTCATAGTTTTAAATGAATAGATCCTTTACCAAAATGGAATGGTTACTTCAGTACTACTATAGTATTAATGGGCCTCTTCCGCTGCAGGAGACCAATAGCCCTTCACTATCACATTGCTTCTCATTGGGATCCCACAGCTGTGGCATCCAGGGACAGGAAAGCTGGTCACAGTGTTTGGAGGGGATGAACTCCCATTGGCACACACCATTTCCCAGAGAGGATGCTGTGCACCTCTGCACTGAGATCTGCACCAGCCTCCAAAAGAAAAGGGATTATTTTTCACACTGTGATAAGTCCCCACTTCACAGTATCACAGTGTGTTTGGGGTTGGAAGGGACCTCAGAAGATCATCCAGTCCAGTCCCCCTGTCAGAGCAGGAACACCTAGATGAGGTCAGACAGGAACATGTCCAGGTGGGTTTTGAATGTCTCCAGAGCAGGAGACTTCACAGACCCCAGGCAGTCTGTTCCAGTGCTCTGTCACCCTCACTGAGAAGAAGTTTCTTCTCAAATTTAAGTGGAACCTCTTGTGTTCCAGTTTGATCCCATTACTCCTTGTCCTATCATTGTTTGACACCGAGAAGAGCCTGGCTCCATCCTCGTGGCACTCACCTTTTATATACTTACAGACATTAATAAGGTCCCCCCTTAGTCTCCTCTTCTCCAAACTAAAGAGATCCAGCTCCCTCAGCCTTTCTTCATAAGGGAGATGCTCCACTCCCTTAATCATCTTTGTTGCCCTACGCTGGACCCTCTCCAGCAGTTCCCTGTCCTTCTTGAACTGAGGGGCCCAGAACTGGACACAATATTCTAGGTGGTGGTCTCACCAGGGTAGAGTAGAGTCATAAACAGGTGTGAAGTCTAATTCAGGATGTGAGCTTTACCAGTAGTGTTGTTCCCTAAATTCCTTTCTGTGCCTTATCAAAACCCTCACAGATGTCCACATATGCCCATGGTTTATGCAGCACCCAGAGAAGTATGCAGCTTACCGAATCGCATGCAGCACCTTGTACAGCCTGTCTCCAAATCACAAAATTGCAGAATCACAGAATCGTAAAATCGTCATAGAATCATAGAATATTAATAGTTTGGGTTGGAAGGAACCTACAAAGCACATCTAGTCCAAGCTATCTGCCATGAGTAGGTACATCTTCAACTAGATCGGGTTGCTCAGAAACAGAGAGGTTTAGTTTTACTGGCAAAAAATTGGGAAGGCAAAAAAATGTGTCATTGCCGTAGACACAAAATTAAGAGGAGCTGTTAGCACTCTCGAGGGCAGAGAGGCCCTGCAGAGGGATCTGGACAAATCGGAGAACTGGGCAATCACCAACCACATGAAGTTCAAGAAGGGAAGTGCTGGATTTTGCACCTGGGACACAGCAATCCTGGCTGTACAGACAGACTGGGGGATGAGATGCTGGAGAGCAGCTCCATGGAGAGGGATCTGGGGGTTCTGGTCAATGGCAAGTTGAACACGAGCCAACTGTGTCCCTGGCAGCCAAGAGGGACCCGTGTCCTGGTGCATCCAGCACAGCATCGCCAGCCGGGCAGGGAGGGGATTGTCCCACTCTGTTCTGTGCTGGTGCAGCCTCTCCTGGAGCATTCACTGTGTGCAGGGCTGGGGACACAGGATAAAAAGGAGATAAAGCTACTGGAGAGTGTACAGAGGAGGCTACAAAGTTGGTGAAGGGTTTGGAGAGGAAGTTGTATGAGGAATGGCTCAAGTCACTGGGTTTGTTCAGCCTGGGGAAGAGGAGGCTGAGGGCAGAGCTCATGGGGCTGCAGGTTCCTCAGCAGGGGAGCAGGAAGGGCAGGGCTGAGCTCTTCTGTCTGGTGACCAATGACAGAACCCCAGGGAATGGCAGGAAGATGTGCCAGGGGAGGGTCAGTCGGACATTAGGCAAAGGTTCTTCACCCAGAGGTGCTGGACACTGGAACAGGCTCCTCAGGAAGGTGTCACAGCCCCAAGCCTGACAGTGTTCAAGAACAGACTGGACAACGTCCTTAGACACACAGTGTGAACTATGGGGTTTTCCTGTGCAGGGACAGGAGTTGGACTCAATGATCCTTGTGGATCCCTTCCAGCTCAGGACATTCTATGATTCTGTGAAAAGACAGCACTAAAGGGACTAAGACAAGATTATCACAGGGTATGAGGACCCCCAGCTGCTGAGGACAGCCACATACCCCACCGTGTGCTGACTAATGAAACTGTATCAAATCCCCCTTTTCATCACTTTTTGCTCTCTTTTAGTAAGAAGAAAGGGTGGGTGTATGCTCCTGGACAGACCAGCACCCATGTTTGTCCTAGACCCCCAGCCTGGTGTAGGGAGTATCTCCAACAGCATCTCCTTGCAGTGAGAAGGTGACATGCTCTCTTTTTTTGACTTGTCCTCTCTTTGGATCGGCCGAGGTCCCTTCCACGATGCAGATATGAAACAGCAGCATTTCTCCAAAGCAGTCCTTGAACATGGCATCCTTTTACCAGACCGAAAATGTTTTGTTTTCCAGCTTCAGCTCCAAACCCAGCATGGTGTCACAGGCCACCACAAGGCTTTGGAGACAGGAACCAGGTCTGACCTACCACTCATCTTTTGTCTGAGTAGTTTGCAGCCATGCATAAGGTATCTGGACTCTGAAATCTGACTGTGAGAATTTTTAAGCAAATTGGAAGCAACATATATGACAGCGGAGACTAAAACCAAAAAATAGCACTACTATGTAACCTACTGGCAGACACACACATATGCTCCTCCAAAATATATTTCTCAGGCTTTTTTTTTCTATTAAAAATAAAAGAAATAAAGAAAGGGAGAGGAATCAGACAAATGTAAAGCTAGAGAAGGGCAACCTCAGGACAACCATCTTTTTGCTCTTCCTGTTTCTCTGAAATTAAAAGGAGTTGTCATTTTGTGCTCCTCTATGTGTATGTTGACGTGTGCTACGTCAACTTCCCTTCCTGCTGCTCTACGGCATAGGGTGTCACATTCAAAAAGAGCAACAACCACATTATTTCTAATTCATATAGCTAAATCTCTTTCTTTTATACTTAAAGAAGCCAAGAATATTGTCTTCCATTTTCTCTACAAAGTACGTTTACTTGAGGTCAAGATCAATGTGAAATAAATAACTTATGCTTTTTCTATGGATAAACGACGTTTAATCCAATTCCTTAATTGTATTCCTTAAACATGTGTTCATTAGAGCATAAACAAAACAGCACTAGATGCGTGGGGGATTCGCTCTGCCCAACACGCACACCTTTTAACAATAAGAAGTGTGCTTAAATACAGTAAGGTGTTACATATTCATAATAACCCCAGGAATGCCTATACATATTCATAACCTTTCCCTGCTTCTTATTAAAATGAGTCTCAGATAACCATTTCCATAGTCCCCTCCCTGACCATCCGCTGTTGCACCTCTGCAGTGTCACTTGGTGATTTTGAGGAGGGGTCTTTGAGGGTCTTTGGATGAAGGCTCCTTCAGCTTCGCCACAGTGAACTTTTCACCTGTTGGCTCATTATGATGAATTGGCTGGAACCCAAGCTGCCAAGTTGACCGAAACCAGACTTGCGCCCCCTTTTTGCTGTAAATCTTGGCTATCTTGTCTCCTCAAGGTTGCAGCTGGTGCTGTAAAACTTCTTATCTCGGCATTCGATGAAGTCCTGGTTTTTTCTTAGCACAATTGGTTACATACAGCTCTAAACTAGATATTAATTATGTGGCTTGTTAGTAGGTCCCTATTATGTAGTTGCTTAACCCTTAAAATGTTAGTTCCCTCTATCAATATAACTTCATAAACAAGTTTCATAACTTTTTACATAGAACTTAACCACCTTTTCCTTTTTCCAGGTTCAGAGCCCGTGCCTCATTTGGTTATATCTGTAAACATTAAATATCTTAGCACGAATCACAACTGCATTTCTCACAAATGCAAATAGAAAAGTGTTTCAAAATCAAAGGAACTTTACAACATATTATTTTCCCAAGAGAGTTTTCAGTAGGTGTCCTTCCTTGTCATGGGAAGAATGACTCTTTGCTCTCTTCTTGCAGATCATTAAAATGAACAGGCAAAACCAGAGAATTTTAGTCTATATATGCATGTATCAAGTGAGTTATCATCTTAAATATAGAGCAAAACTAAAATATGAGTGCTTCTTGAAGACAGCTCAGTTGGGTCCCACATCTGATGGATTTTGAAGTGTAAAGAATTACATTTTACATTTTGGGTGCATCAGCCACTTTGTTTCTGTTAAGATCTGTAAAAATACTCTAAGGAATTGTGCTTTTGAAACCCCAAAATGTAATTCTACTCTCTGGCCCATTTTTTTTGTATTTTTTCAAGTTCCATCACACACCAAGCATATCACTTTGCCTAAATTTTTGTGCATAGGCTCAGAGGTGATGCATTCCTCCAAACCAGTTGTTTCCGAGGCAGTATGTGAAACAGGGTGAACTTCAACTAAGTGTCAGCACCTAGTTAGACTACTGAGGGAAAAAAAAGATAAAATAATGATGACCTGGGATCTGGTCTCAGACAGTTTTAAGGAGGGGAAATAGCAGAAGCAATAACAGGAACTGGGGGTTTAAACACTTTTTTTTTTAGGAGACATCCCCCTGGATCTTCTTCACAGAAGATCAGCAAAGAGCTGGAAAAGCAAGATCCTGGGGGCTGAGGAGAAAGGAGGCAAGAAGATAGGTTACTGTCCAGTGAGACGTAGCATGGCTCTGGCCACAGGACAATGAGTGAGGCTGCATGGGACATAGGTCAGGAACACAAAGAGCAGGGTCCCAGGGCATTCCTCTTCTGAAGTAGTGCCCCCTTAAACAGGTTCACAGAGCCATCGAGCTGTCTCTTCCCTGCTCACTTGTTCATTTCTAGAAATGTAATAGCCTAGTTTGGAGGAAAAAGTGTTTCACCCATCATACGTAGCAATCAGGAGTCTCCCTTTGGGTGTAGGTTGACATCCTCCCAAAACTAGATGTACACTCTCTGGTTGGAGGATCCAACAGCTATTCTAGTGGTTGGTTGGTTGTTGAATTCTATATTATAACCAATATCAAGAGGTACGTGCCTGTTTTTCCAGAACAAGCTCTACTGGGCATGTTGCTGTATCCTAAGCTCGGGTTCTATCAGTTTTTTCCTTTAGGTTATAATATAGAGTTTATATAAAAGGAAAGGCCTCAAGTGGAGATTTGAAGAAATACATTCAGATGAGGAAGGGTCAGATTGTAAAAAAGGTTTGATCCTCCTTTCCAGGCATTCTACTTTTCATCTGTATTCTTGTTGAAGTATGTGGTAGACAACTGCTTTGGATTTGAAGGACTCTAAGAGGCAACATGTCTTCCTCTGTGAGCTTCTCCAGCACCACATTTTCTGATTTTCTCCCCAGTGACGTTTGCTGGTTTGCCATTTTGGGTGCACACATGGATGAGCAGAGAGATGTAATCTGTATTTCAAACATCTCATGGTAAAATTTTGACATCCATTATCTGACACAGTCTGTTTTAACTTGTGCCTCAAATAACTTCAGGTGCCAACACCAAAACCAGAGAGGAAAATTAAGACTGCATTTCGTCATAAATCCCATGTACCTGTATGTAAAGTTTCCAAAAGAAAAACAGAGAGAGAAACTCTAAATTATAATCAAAGCAAAGTATAAATATCAGTCAGAGTCAACTACAAATGCAGAAACTACGTGCTGAGTCACCCCTCTGCTCTGAACTTGGGAAAACACCGTAAACCTCGGTGCTGAGAAACACAGCCTGATGCAGTCAATTAAAATGAGAAAGAAGAGACTGCAATCAAACACATCTTACTCACAGTTTAAAAGAAGATAGGACGTGTTTACTTGGAATAACATTTACTGCTGTTTCCCTAAAGTGGGGCAGGGGCAGCTGTGCTGGACCTTCAGCAATTGCAAAAGCCTATGCAATATAAAAGCCCTATTTTAGTTGACGTTGTCAGCCTTTAATGACTAGTGGCATAACAGCTGGTTTTGATGTAATTTCTTTTGAGAACACTAGATTACAAGCTGTTTATTGCATTCTTCTCCCCAGACAGCTCCCTGGATACAGGCAGAGAGTCAAGAGGTCAGAGGTCTAAAGCCAGGAGCTAAAGGATTTGTCATCATTTAACAGGTCACTTGTTGCTATATACTATGCAAACTGGACGGTGTCCTGCAGCCTAGCAGGACGGTGTGATGTGTTTTATTTTCCATGTTTCCACAAGGAGAAGTGGGTCTGACCCCACTGCAGAAGCAACTTTCTCACCTAGGATCATCAATTTGTGTGTGGGGAAGGTGTGCACAATCTCGTTCAGCAGCAAAATGTCCTCAGTTAGCACCATGATTAGACCTGCACTCAATATTCAGACATAAATCCCCGAAACACTGGAACCAGGAGTTTGAATTTCCAGCAGCGTAGTTACTTGTGAAGCTGATTCTGCTAATTCTTGCAAAGAAGCTCTTTTCTTTAAGGAAAATTATACTCAACAAATAAAGAAGAAACAACATTCATATTTTTCCATTCTTTGTACAGAACATATATTTTAGATATCAGAAGAGCTATCTGAGATCTCCTCTAGTCCTAATAATCATGATTCTTTACCTGTACAAGCCAAAAGATGGTCACCTTTTGCCCTTCTTATATGTCCAAAGAACATATTCAGTCAAAACAGGAAACCAGCATTCAGATGCCTTCTAAAGGCAGATAGAAAACCAACCGAAGTTTGCTGCTCCATTTGTTCCTTTCTATTGTCAATATTGTGGACCTTACAAAGTGGTGAAATGTAAGGTCAGGCACTGTGTGCAAGATTGTTTTCAAGCAAGGGCTTTAATAAAGCAAGAAATTATTGAAATTTTCAGGAATGGCAATTCAACGGTTCACTCTGCCTTGAGACAATCCTGTCATTTCTTTCTTGAAGATAAACTCTTAGTATCCAGGTGCTTAGTCTTTCAGATTTAGTTAAGCTGGCTACTCAAATTCTGGTGGGAAATTCCAAGCTCTGGTCTGGAGCTCCTTCCCAAGGTCCTGCCCCGTGTGCCCGAAGCTGCAGGAATGAGCAGGAGATGCTGTTGATGAGGAGTTGCTGTGGTTTCATAATCTTCCTGAAGAGAGGGAAGAGGCAATGGGGGTAAAAGTGGACCAGCAATGATGTTTGGTCACTGGAGCCCAGAGCAGCACGCACCTGATGTTTCTGCTTGGTTTTGAGGATGAAAAGTGTAGATGAGTCCTTTACACTCCTTGAAGGAAGACATGCATGGTATTTAATGTCTGTACAGCCTAGTTCTGATAGGAGCTCCAGGTAGGATTGGATCATGAAGAAGGACATATTGGGAGGCTCTGGGACCTCCTCAGTCTCCAAGCTGACCTCAGCTGCATGAGTTGAAGGACCAGCTCCGGTAGCTAGTTGTGACCAGTATCCCTGCTTCCAACCCTGTTAATGTGGTTGGCACAACTAACCCCACCTCATGAGGCAAATGGCCATTCTCTGTGACCGAGCAGGTCATGGATTCATTCCCATTACCTCATTCTCAGGCCCTGAAGGTCCTGTGCATCAAGTAGATAAATCACACAGATTTTTTCTTCCTCTTGTTGAAGGTCTCAGGTACCGGCCAGCCCGGCAGTGGTGATGGCACCGGCACAGGGGAGGGAAGCGGAGAAGCAGAGAGCTCTGCACATAAAATCAGTTTTATTATAAACTCTATATTATGTTACTTATAAGTCTTGCTACACTGATTTTGCTTGTAGAAATCCTATGCCATTCTAATAATAAATTCTGTGCTGTACTACTAATAGCAATCTGTTAAGAAAATAAAGTTTTAACTACAACAACAGTTCAGTGCCACCATTATTCTGCCGAAGATCTGTAAAGAACCCTTCTGTCCCCACAGTGTTTGGATGCACTGGTGACCTCAGGCATCTTCTCTGCGGATCGCCCAGAGAGAAGACAAGTCTGGTGGGAATTCACAAACAAGCTGTGATGAGGGTACTTCAGGCTGTGTCACAGGAAGAAAAAATCAACACCAACAACCCAGAATATGGAATCCCTGGGATTTAAGTATTTATAGCTTGTACCTGTATAACAAGTACCTTGTATAACTTGTATTTGAGCTGAAGACATCACTGGCCACTTTTACCTTCACAGGCTGATGCTGCTGTATGGAGTGCACTCAGAAGTACTCCTGGAGCTTAGAAATACCTTGTTCTCTTACTTATGGTATGTGCTATGCAGCTTAGCAAGCTGGGGCAGTGCAGAGAGCTGTCTAGAATACTTTTGTTTGGAGCATTTGGTACCAGCAGTATTGTAGGGAGCGCTGATGGGTCAAGGGCAACCATGTGAAGCAGCTTTTCCCTCCCCCTTGCACACTCTGCCCTGCTGAATCTCGGTCAAGGAAGAGCAAGATGCCCATTGATGCACCAGGCACTGTCCTTCCCCACTGATGACACCATAAATTTTCAGACCACAACAACCTCCAGAAAAAAAAGGGTAGTCATAAAGTACATCTTATTTTGTTTTAGCGGTGATTTTAAATGCTTTCTGTATAAAAGTGAGTCCATATTTCCATTAGAAAGCAAATTTTTGAGAGGTTTGCATCTGCAAAATATTTGCTTTGAAATGAACCTATCTTTTTATATACTTCAGGTATGTAATGCAATACGTGTTATAAACATGTTACTGTGATGCTTTATTTTTGGGACACCGGATTTTGATTTTGTTGATGAAAAGGCTAGAGGTTACAACTTTAGGAATTTTGAAGGTCTCATATATCAACCTTATTTTCATTAAATATGAATGGAAAAGCCTGTCATTTTGAAAGTAGATCCACTCCCAATACTAATATCTACAAATCCCTGTCTTTTCTCTTTCCTTCCAAAAGCTCCATAATTCATTTAAATATAAAGTCATACCCTGTAACCAGAATTTTTTATTGCAGTTAATGCTACACTGTGTATGACTTAATCTATTATGGGATTAAAAAGCATGATCACTAAGATGCAGGTAATCTTTTCTACTTCTTCTATGCATAAAATCAAGTTAGTCTTAAAAATGTGATTTTGAGGTTCTTTTCTTTAAAGACAGCAGTGACAGAAAAGGGACATACATTCATTTATTTATGCTTTCTTACATGTATTTTTAATGCAAAATCCTGCTGTCTCGGAAAGGAAAGTGCAGGTGATGATGTGCTCTTTTGCTCATGTTGCTTTAAATATGTTGATTTTTGTTTGTTTGTTTGTTTGCTGGCCTATGATTTGGTGTTCAGGATTTAAAAGAAGTGCTAGTCGGCATTCAAACTGGTGGTACCAACCTTCGTGTGCTTTCCTCCCCTGGGGACAATTAGCGACAGCAGCTGGGCTGGGACACCTCAGGCGGCCTCACTGAAGGAAACTGGTCCTCCCATTGCCTCTGTCACTTAAAGCCGACACAGGCAGCGTATCCACATACCAGCAGTTTTCATTAACCTCCAGAGAAAATAACCTCCAGGACAGAGCAAGAAACTGACCTGCTGCCATCACCTGTTTGTCCCTCCTGTATGGGCAGGACGTGATTCCCCTGGGGATTAGCCAAAGAGTACGTGCTCTGAACTGATCAATTCAGTCAATTTGCCGCGCAAAGTAAATTGATCCTCTGAAACAAAGGGGTCTACCGGTGGGGAGGTACCTGAGAAAGCAGCGTGCCTGTGTAAACAGTGCTGTCCTTGCCCCAATGTGAAGTGGCCCCTCGCCATATGGTGCCACTATGATCTCATTAACTGACGGATTAACTCATCCCAGCATTGGGGATCCCCAGCTTCCAGCTGTGAGGATGATTGATGCTTCAGTCTTGGAAGTTATTTCCTCCATTTAACAGAGTCAAGAAGACAGAAAATTGCCCCCCTTTGTAAATGCTAATCTCACTGCTCCTTCCAACACTCAACGTAGCAATTTATTCCAGGCAAAGTCTTAAAATTGGTATAGTACACATCAAATGCATACTAATTAGTGATTTCTTTGGAAGGCTCTATCACTTACGAAGGCTTTCCTTTTCCATATGGTCATCATGCCCCACTTCACCCTTTAATCACAAACCAGTACTTTCTACTAATTCTGAGAAGGTACATTGTACCCTGCATCTGTATTAAATACTACACCTTTTGAGGCCTAAATTAGGGTCAGATAGAAAGCAGACAAACAGGCATAAAGTCTTAGGGGCACCATCCTCATTTTAGGCACTTCATTTATATTCCCATTGGCTATGCTGCTTAAGAGAACGCTCTATGAAAAGGACATTTCTTTAGAAACGGCAAAACCTTCACGTCCACTCGGCATTGTATCATCACTGCTAATGAGATCGTGGTTTTCCCACTGATGCTGAATAGAGTCTCACTATCAGCAACTTATTTCTTGGTACCTTCTACCAGGAAGATGTCAATAAATCTTAAAATGGGCAACCTGCGGTGGATCAGAGCGTTCAGTCTGTCCAGTTTGGTTTGTGTTGACTCAGACCATGAGTATTTTCTTTTTACCCTCTTTGATTCTGTACTGATTGTATAAAGGGTTTTCAGTTCTTAAGGACCTAGCACTGTGTTACTGTGTGAGTGGCTACCATCACTTGCACCAGAATTGCAGCAAGAAGACATATAAGAAGCTAGGAAGACATATAAGAAGCTCCGAACTAAGTCAGAGCCACACAACAAATGTACATCTTTTTTCTTGTTCAAAACATTTAAATATGCTCCTTGTTTTGCTTTCCCTACACCAGGCAACTGCAATGTAGTCTCGATGAGTAATTTTTCATGCCTATCATGGCATAAATATAACTGGAGATGGGTAACAAATGGCCAAGTTTTAAAACAGGTTTCACTACTATGGTATTTATTTTCACATGATCCTTGTAGGCAACTTAGAGTTCGTTTATTTCATTATCTTTTGCAAGACGTACAGCATCTAAAACCCCATTCAAAGTGAATGTATTGTTATGAAACAAGAGAAACAGTGTCATGCAGATTACAAAAAATAAGTTCTCCAGATGCTTGCTGAAATTTATGTTTTAAAGTTGTCTCTGTCATTGCTTAAAAGATGAATATGCTTTTTTTGTTGAATTTAAAGAAGATTATTTTCTCGGAGCATAGGTAAGGACGATAATTTGTTTGAAGGAAAAAGAAACTTGTGTTCTCTTAGTCACTCCCGTGCAATGGAAGCAGAACTTGTCTGAAATTGGAAGAAAATACTCACTTGAAGGTTTAATATTTTTCCTCTCTTTATTGAAGTTTAATTTCAATCAAGATTTTTCCACCGGCTCCAAGTGAAAAAATTAAACAACCTTATCTTCTAAAATAAACATTAAAGGAACCACTATCTCATTTTATTCCATATTGCAGCATTTTAACTGATTACATCAAACATTAAAACTGAGGTTAAAACAGATGTTAGAACATACGAGTGCTGGCTGCCAGTGAGTTCCACATTTGGTTTTGCTATCAACAGATATCCGCTGACAGACGTAGTAGCCAAATTTGTGGTTGCTTCAACAACCTTAACTCATTGGCACCTTAGAATTTCTGCCATGTAAGACCAAGGACCAGCACAGGACATCCAGGGGACGACTTTTAACTTGGGGTAACCCTTACCTTGGGCTGCACCAGCAGCACCATCGGAGAAGGTTTGCACTGAACTCCAGCATCCACAGCAAGATTGTTGCTGGCAAACAATTTACTCTAACCCAGATATTTGTCCACTACGTGGAAGAATCAACATGTCTTTAATTTCAACAGCCCTTACAAAATGTCTCATTAACAGTAAGATTTATCTGTGTAGCTATGGGTAAGGTGTAATAGTTGCACCAAATGTGTGGGACCTGTGGACAGGGTGAGACCCTGGCCAGATGTAGAGATGTCCCATCCCAATGTCAGTCTTCATTCAGTCTTTGGTCCCAATGTCTGAAACAACACTTCATCTGCTCTGTAGCATCTACACACGATGGACCAGGTCATGCAGACATCTCCTGGGCAATGGAGTTTTTCACTGGACAGTTTAGAAGGAAACTGGAAAATTATGTATCTTGTTGACACATCCCTTGCCAGTATTTTCAGAATAAAGTGTTTTGATTTCAACCAACATAGTCTTGGAAATAGTTGTGAAAGGTAATGAAATTATTTCTCCTTCCTCTGACCTGTTTATTTTTTAATCAAACCCAATAATCTACTAAGCCTATATTGCACTGAACTTCCATTTGCAGCACTCAAGTCCTTACAAATGTGATACCTGGAACAATTTTTCAAAGCTCTGAAATTTCGGATTGTTTTTAAAAGATAAACAAAGCCAACAACAGACAAACAAACAAACAAACAAAAGGTTGGAAAACA
This sequence comes from Patagioenas fasciata, assembly GCF_037038585.1. Taxonomy (NCBI): domain Eukaryota; kingdom Metazoa; phylum Chordata; class Aves; order Columbiformes; family Columbidae; genus Patagioenas; species Patagioenas fasciata. Next base: position 4,573,796 of record NC_092560.1, read on the forward strand.
AAGAAAAATATGCAATTTACCTGGACTAGAGACTGAAGAAAAAAAAATCCTTCGGTCAAGAAGCAGGTACTTATTAAGAAGAGCTCCTTTTATGTGTGTATATTATATGTATGCACACATATGTACACATATATGTGTATATATATGTCTATGTATATATCTGTGTATATATATATAAATGTTATGACTTCACACCTTGAGTTTGGAGGGGAGAGCATTTTTTTGAGTACTGAAGACAGGCAATACTGAATTTTGTTTGAAGTTCAATCATGTTTCAAGGGATTAAAGTATTTTTCACTTGTTAAAAAAATATTTGTATCTCTTGCCTGGCAGTTCATAGGATATGTCATGTCTGTGCCTGTTGTGTTTTCAGATGGACCAACATTTTCAGTTTCAAAACTCATGATTTAAATTGGGAACTGATGGACTCCTACAGTCCTGCAAGTGTAGACGCTACTGTGAAGAAATATAGTTAAATTGTCTCTGTCGGGGAGAGATTTGGCCGCTCACTCAGTGTTCATATTATGTGCAAGCGCTTCTTTCATTACCAATTTGCTTCATCGTCCTTAGGTGCTTCATTTTCAGCTGGAGCGTCATATTGATCAAACTACACCTCTTATTCTCTTCGATTAGGAACGCACCATCGCTCTGTTCTCAACTAAAATATCAGATCTTCTGTCAACTGAGTTAAACATCATGGTAATAATTGCATTTTTCCTTCTAACTTGAGAGCAAAGCTCCAGAAGAGGCGACATACATCTTGGATGCTGAGACTCAGACATGGGGGTCAATTGAACGTACAGATGTTGTGTTGCTGATTTTATAGCACAAAAGCTGCTTTTACAATAAATGCTCCTTTACATAGCGGTACTTAACTCCTGCCCCAAGTTCATGAATATTGAGTGCTTTGTTAAGGTGTGTTGGGTTTTTCCCCTCATACACCATCATTCATTTTTGTACAGAAAAAGAGCATGGAGCCAAGGCTCAGATCTGCAGACACATCAGGAAAACTGAATGTCATGGTTGAACCCCAGCTGGCAAACGAGCCCCACACAGCCACTCTCTCAGTAGGATGGGAGAGAATCAGAAGAGTGAAAGTGAGTGGCTGAGATAAAAGCAGTTTAATAGATAAAGCAAAAGCCGTGCACATAAGCAAGGCAAAACAAGGAATTTATTCACCACTTCCCATGGGCAGGCAGATGTTCAACCATCTCCAGGAAATTAGGGCTCCTTCATGAATGTGTGGGTTTTTTCCAATTGTAGTGCAAAAATCCTAGACCTGGAGTAGCTACCTCCCATGTGTGGAAAGGCTCTCCGAGTCAGTATAACCTCCCAGACTCTGTATGGGTCTGTCCTGGGAAGATGTGTGATGCTCCTGGCTGAATATTGCTGATGAGTCCATCATTTTTCTTCTGGAGCTGCAGGAGATGTGATTGTTGAATCACTGCCCCCCAGAAGGGCTGTGAACAAATGTAAAGCTGGATCCTTCTTCTCATGTAATAATTTCTCATCTTTTTCTAATACAGCAATTGCCAGAGGTGACCGAAGCATCGCATGAACCCTCCCTCTGAGGATGTTACAAGTATGGGAGACAATCCTCAAGTGGCCACTGAAAGTGAGTGTTGTTTTAAATCACCGAAGCATGGAGCAGAAGAAAACACAGTCATCACAGAGGAACTGGCCACCTTTTCTATGGTAAAATTCCTGACTGGTAGAATGTGAAACTTTTCACTTGAATTACCGACAGCATTTCAAGGGCAACCGTCCAAAGAAATAAAGCATTTTTAATTAGGGTAGCAGGATGGAGGAGGGAACTCTTCTCACCATGCTAATTGAAAAAGCAGACTTACTGATCTTGTACATTGGGTTGATCGAGAGTTTTCTATTATGTTTCAGTTTATTTAAACATAGCACATCTGTGCCTCCAGTGCATTGCACACAGATGGCATGGCTTTTCTTTTTTTAAATTCCTTGACAACAGCAGTGCTTATTTGTCAGTCTGGATAATCTCAGATAACATGAAGAAACTGCTTACATTATGCTTAATGACAGTTTAATTCATTGCGTCCATTCATCTTTTCCCTTCATCTGACTTCCGTTAGAGTTCTAAAACTCCTTTCGTTTACAGGAACGCCCTGGGCATGGAAAAGCTTCCTCAGACAAGCAGCACATCATCTTTCGTTCCCTGGGATGTGCAGCTCCCTGTGAAAGCTCCTACGACACACCAGGGGCTGCTACCTGAAAAACAAGAGAAAGAAGCAGGTGGAAAGGGGTAAACGACAAAAGCCTGTGTATCTATTATGTGCTACTCTTCAAAGTGGGTCCTTGGTGAATGTGGTCACTGCATGGTGAAAGGGCAGAAAATTAATGGCAATCACCTCATTAGGCTAGACACTGGATATCATTTTCCACAGGGCATTGTGGTAGGAGTCAAGTCCTTGTGTCTGCTTTCTTACTTGGAAGAGAAGGACCAGCCTGGGTGGGAAAGGGAGCTAGGCTCTGGAAACTGTACTTGGAGTCCTACCAAAAGCTGTAGGAGCTTGTATTTCTTCCAACCGAACATCAGTGCAAGGATGGGATGATACACATTCCACCCTATAACCACAGCCCAGACCTTTCCACACAACCAGGTTGCAGGAGCAGGCTGTAAGTCACTATTACCCACTCTGTGCACACGAACAACTTTACACCTGGAGATTAACAATGCCTGGACCGTTTTGACCATGTTTCTTTCCACAGTGGTGAGGATGGGTTTGCACTGTTACAGTGATGTCGCTTTCTTACATTTTTCCCTCTTTCCCTTGGGTTCGATTCAGTTGCTGCCACCACCAATGTTTAGTACAGTGCCATGGTTTTTCAGCATATTTTCCTGGGTGTCAGTGGGCACAACAGAAAGAGAAGTTAGAACCTGAGCATGCAGACTCCTGTGTCCTGCTGCTTGCACTTCGGCAGTCAAGCAGTGTTTCAGGACTGATGTACAAATTATTAGATTACAAGGGCATTCGGAATGGTCTGGTATGCCATTTCTGGATAAATATGTCATGGAAAGAGACGGAAAATTTAATTCGGGTTTGTGTTTTCTTTCTTTTTGACTCCAGCCTAAAATGCTTTGTAGTCCATTCCACCTCACAAAACAGGTGGACATTACCAGCCTCCTGTGACTCACCCCTTCTCTCTGTACCAACAAATATCCACCCTCTGATTAGGTATTTCACTCACTGCCTGTGCCACCAGAAGTAGTGGTATTGGTGATAACTGGGGACCTTGAGGCAAAAGGTTTGTGGAAGTGAATTTCAGTGAAATCCATCAACAGAATTTTGAATGTAAACTGCATTTTACACACTGGAACTGCAAAACATTTGTAAATTACTCCTGAAGTGGTGGAAAAACCACTTTGGTGGAGGAAAGTACGGTTATTTTGGATAGTCAAGACTTAGAGGTCCTGCCCAAAGTACTGGGGTGATGTGGTCTCCAGTACCATGATGTCTCAGTGTCTGAGCAGTTCTTTCAGCTTGAAGACAAGACAGAGTCAATTTTCAAAAGTGATGGTGGAAATGTGGACAAGATTTCCCTTCCTCTTTAAGATCTAAGTTTATGAGAAGAAAAAATAACTTCAATTTCTATCTGAAAGTTCAGAAATAGCCTTGTTCTGACTTGGGACCCAGAAAGTGTCTCTCTGATGAAGAGGAGATTGCTGCCTCCCCAGCACAGGGATGTGTGGGGGAAGCAGGAGGGTGGGAGAATGGTTTTGTAGCTTTTAGCTTGTGTCCTTGTGGATTTCCAAGAGTGAATCCAGGTTAAAGAGAGTATTAATTCTAAGGAAAAGTAATAGGAAAGTAAATAAAAAAGTGAGCATAGAGTTTCCTCTGAATCCTGTTATCTTTATCCTTGGGGATTTTGATTCTATTACAAATATTAGCAAAGATCAAGGACATTTTATTTTAAGGGTAAGCCTAATTGGAAAGAAGATAATTCTACAAAAGTGGAAGTCAGCTAAAGAAACTAAAATTGATGTGAGCTCTATAGTGGAGGTGTTGGATCCTTTAGGATGCTTCCCACACATGAGTCAAAACTCAGTTTTCAAGGGTCCTCTTGTGTCTTCTGAACTCCAACCTGCTCTTTCTTCTTGTCATCCTAAATCCTCCCAGCCCTTCCTGTGCACTTTCTGCCTTCGATGTTCTTGCAGATCTTTGTCTCCCCTTCCCAGCATGTTCTATTGGATGCACAAAATGCTCTCTGACACCTAGGAAATCAGAGGGGCGTTTTCCCCATGTGTGATTTTATCTGCCCTCTCTCTGAAGTCCTCTTTGTCTATTTCCACTGTTTCTGCCAGCAGGGAAACACGTTGACTCAGATGGCAAATACTGGCTTTTTAATGAACAGTGGTTGTGCATGGTGAAAAATCCCTCACCTCTGAGTCACAGACTGGCATCCAAAGAGATTTCCTTATGAAAAGCCTCATCAATAAAAGAAAAAATGAGGAGGGTTGACTCATTTCTCAGAATTATAACTTCACTCCTGTTCCTCCTCATCAGTTTTTGAATTGATGCATCTCAAGTTGGCAAAGCAACAAAAAAGACAACCTGACCATGCAGATGAAGAAGATAATTGAGAAGAGAGGAACACGAGGAGATGAGATTTGCTTCAAATTTTGTTCTTACCTTCTTCTCTAAAGAGATAAAGCTCATGTTCTCACAAGGTCTGAACAGGCACTGCTACCCACATATGTGCGTGTCTTCTCTTGTAACATCCTTTGGGCCAGTTTCAGTAAAGCCATTATATTCCTGCAATTTTTATGAGAAAACAAGGTATCACTATCTGCTTGCCTTGCTGTGACTCTGTTCCCTGTTACCTCTGCTGAATGCCCCTGGCCACTTTGTCTGACTGTGCACAGTTGCTTTTATGTTCATGATAAACAGCTGGGCAGATGAGTGAAGTCTTGCCAGCATCTCTGCCGAAGCACAGTCTGCACACAGCATGGATACCAGCTCTGCCTCTGAGTGCAGAGACAACATAGCTCCACGCGCTGGAGCTAAAATCAATAGCATAAAGGCAATTCTATGATGCTCCCCTCAATAAAAAGCTCCATAAAACCATCTAGAGATTATTTTGGATATACAGAGATTTTACCATTGTGATAACAGTTGTTGTAATTGTGCTAACAGGAAACTACAAGACATCACAGGACTGTGTCTGATGTGTAAATTGGAAAATAAAGATATCATAACTAACCAGTTGGAAAAGTAGCTTATTACAGAAATACACAAAATGTAAAGGTACAGCATAAGTAGAATCAAGGATCTGCATCATATTTCAACACATATTGCCTGTGTAAGTGCACACTTCTTGGTTTACCAGAAAAACGAATCAACATGTGAAACAAAGACATTTTAAAAGAAAAAAAACATGCAGTAAGTTAAAAAACCGAAATATTTAGCTTGATCAGCATGTTTGAAAGGAAGAGTAAAAGTTTCAAATTCATCTCTATAATAAGAAATGACTAAGAGTAGTAAAGCACTAATATCTTATTCAGAGGCCACAATCACAACAATTTTATCAAACCTGGAGCAATCCTGTGGCTTGTGAACATTTGAGAGCTTTTCATTTGTAAGTCCTCTCCTCCACGTTGCAGAAAAAAAGCAAGAAGACATAATTGGTAAACAGAAATAATAATTTCTAAAAACAAAGCACCTTCATGCTAAGCCAGCATGTTGATATTGGTGGCTTATCGATTTCTGACAAAGTTAATGCTATAGAAGTCTCTTTTTTAACTAATGAAGAATTCATTAGTCTTTTGAAATGGTTATGATATGGAATAAATAAAGGGGGACGCAGCTCTGAAATTTCACTTCATTTATTTCGGCTCAAGAAAATATTTCCAAGGCATAAACACATACTTATAGCTGTGCGTGTGTCAGACCACACACGATAAGCAGATTTCTTAAGAATGTGATTAATTTCATTACTGAAATCAAGATCAATGGCACTCTTTATACCCTTGACATTTGTGCATGTTCAGGTATCTTATCATAAAATGGAACTGAAGAGATGCCTTAAACACACAAATCCATTACCCATTGAATTCTACCACCTGCACAACTCATCAGGACCCTGGTCCTTCTCCACCTCTGGGATGCTCAGAGTCAGACCCAGCCCCTGGTCCCCTCCACCCACCACAGAAGGATGTTACTGATTTTGCTGCATATCCCTGCAGGAGTTAGAGAAAGATCAAAGGACAGAAATAAAGAAGGAAGAGGAGGAGACACCTTAGGCAGAAAGGGAAGGTAGAAATAGTTGCTGCTTTGGATGAGTAAACATCTCCGGGAACCAGAATGTCATTGGGATGACTCTACCAACCCACTGGGTTAAACTAGATGGAACAAGGACCAATTTTTCGAAAAATAAACACCACAGAAAGTACTCAGCCCTTGCCAAAAATAGAATATTTAGATTTCCTGTAGGAATTTGTGAAAGATCTAACAACTCTGCTAAATTCCTTGAGCGCACCCCAGGGTTTGATGTATTGCAGGCAGCTCTAAAACATGTAATGCCACTATTGTAAGCACATGCACTGGGGAGAGAAATATTAGGAGTGAGTGTGTCCCCAGGGAAGGTCATCCTGCTAGCTAGCAGGGGAGGCCACAAAACCGTGTGATTTTCCTCTTACAGGTGCCTCATAAAGAAAAAATAATAATTACAGACAGCATTTCAGCATTTTCTATTTTAAAAGTATCCGCTCTACAATTTTTCAAGTAACACATCTAAAGGCAGGGAATGGGCTTCCAGTTCAAAGGGAGAACTAGGGCTCCATCAATCAGTTAAAATTTTGGTTCCAGAAAATAAGTACACCACAAAATAAGGTACAATCTTGCAGGGGGCGCTGACTGCCTGGACGTGAGCCAGCCCTGTGGAGAACTTTTCCGAAGGAAACTCCAAAGACAAGGTGAGAATCAGAAAAATTACTTGGGCTGGGTCATATGGATAACTTTTATGCAAAATACCACAGGACACTTTAAATGTCTGTAAGGGTGAAGGATCTTAATTTTACTTTTCAAATGAATGCACTTGGCACGCCCTTTTTCTGTTCCTGATGCAACCAAGCTCATAGCATCTGACAGGACCACGACTGGCAGTTCTATGTCTGTATGAGGAATCATATGTTAAAACCAAAATTTTTCATGACAGCTTAGACTATGATTCAAACTTAAGTGCAAATAATTAATGGATAATAATTAATTAATCTTCCAAAGGTTATGTTTTTCAGCTGTATCTCAGGAGACCCAAGCCAAAAAGCAAACTGCAATGGTAGTTTAATAAGAAGTTTATCCTATTGATATAGGACATGAAAGCAGAAGAAGCATAAGTTATCATAAAAGCAGAAAAGTAAGGATTGTGGCTAGCAGGGTTTAAAGAAAGATCAAGAATTTGACATGATATTGTCAAATATAACTGAGGTAAGAGATTAATTATGGTCTTTGGAGCGAGTCATTCTTGTTTACGTTGCTCTGGCAACATGTGTTCAATCAGCATTTTTCATCAGGATTGCTTTCATAACAAGGGAGGTGCTAAAAAGGAGACATCTGTACTGTGCTCACACGAACGTGCCTCAGGTGTGTTCTGCACAGTCTGGACCACTACACACAGAACAAACCTTTATGTATCTATGAAAAAATATTGACCTGGACATGTGCTGGGCACCGTAGCTGACCACGGCTATAAGACAGAAAGAAATACATGAGCTGGAAACGATCAAAACTAAGACAAGTTTTTAGGATGGTATCTTCTGGAACTAAAGACCCAGGTGTTGTGGGTACTGTAGCATTGTACCTACCCTGTAAGACTGCACCATGATGAAATCCTTTGGGGAAATTTGAATAAAGGACCAAATTACTCTTAAGTTAAATGATACACTTTCTAACCCACTTCTTATTTTAGAAACATTTAAAAATATTAAATTACCTAAATGGCTAGGGAGGGCTATGCTTAGTCATTTACTAATTGCTGGAAGAGTCATTCCAAAAATGGAAACCCCAAATGAGCCCAATTCTGACCCACTCAGTAACAGACTGTGACTACTCTGAAAAAGTTAGTTTTCAAATATGTGAAGGCTGATTGCATTTGACACTGTTCCCAGTTTGAATACATAAGGTGACCCCCAAGCCTTCCTCAAACTAATGTAAAATATTTCTCATAAATTTAGTGAGACAAGGAAGCCACAGACCTGAGCCTTCTCTGTTGCTACTTCTTCCTGTTTGTTCAAAAGAAACTCCATTAGAGCATTGCAAAACATAAATCAGTTGTGGTGGGAAGATGTTTTTTTTGAATTTGCGTAGGATGTAAAGCAGTGATGGGATTAACAACACATTCAGTCCAGTGAACCTTCTGCTATTAATAATTTTTAAGCAGTTCACATGCTTAACTTCAGGTATATGTATCTGTTTTTTCTTAATTTGTATGAGATATGCTTCAAGTCTTTGAATCATTTATAATGAAAGTATTGTAGCATAGGTTGTGACTCCACTAGTAAGGCATAAAGTGTATAGCTAATTAGCCGTTTACTACATATGCAGTTTTTTACTGTATAGCACTAATTTTAAAACTTTCTCTGTAAATTATGTGTAGTGCATTTATTCAATGTCTGACTTCTTAAAGCAAAACACCAAAAAAGAGCACATCATTGCAAAGAGCCTGAGAAGTTCCATAGGAATTTTGTGTTTTGTTTTGTTTTGTTTTAAACTAAATTAGGACAGTTCCTGTAAAGTGCCTTTGAACATATAAGCAGTGCTGAAATGGCAGAGCTGGGCCTGGGAAGGGGAAGAGGAAGAGGGAACGTCTAATGTGCCTGGGAGGGCTCTGATAGACTTGTAGCAGTGAATTAAAATCAGGATGCTAAAGCTGTTACTGCCTTCAGCTGTTTGACCCATCTTTCAAACAGATGGATGGCCAACTCGAAATGAACTGATCTACTCACAAATCAGTTCTTGGCTTGCTGGTTTTCACTCTGGCGCACTAATCTGAACTAATTCAGATTTTGTGTTTTCCTTAATAAACCATGTTGAAACCAGTGTCAGTTCAGGAGCTGATTCATGAGTGGACTGAGTGTTTTTGCCTCAGGGTTAAAAATGTCATGGGAGAGAGAGGGCAAATACCTGAGGGAGGTAACTAATCCACTCTCCAATTTTCATTGACTTCATCAACTCCTACAGCCACATTTATAAGCAGCCTGTCTGCCTGTGGATCTCAATCTGAATTTTATTATGACTCTTATATCATGGTTTCCACAGTACTGCCCTGCAATAGAAACCCAAAAGATGCCATTCAGTGAAGTGCTTTGATGAATACTCAAAGTTAATGGCCTTTAACATAGTTTTTAATAATTTGCTCTATTTCACCTATTTATCTAAGATTGATCTAATTCATTGAATCACCACAACGTTTAACAGCTGTGGCAGATGTAGAGACAGCCCCCTAGCTGATGCAGAACCTGAAAGGATTTTTAGGAAGCTTTTACTATGTCATGCTGTAAAACACACCTTGGTATTAAAAAACAAAAAGATAGAGAGAATTGAGCCTCACTTGCATAGATGCCTTTGGTTCCTCTTCTCCCACTTTCACACTGACACCGGGTCAAAGCAATCGACCCATATGTAGCTGCTACCAGCATAAAATGGAAACAGTGAGCCATATCTCACCCAATTTGGGTTTCTCCATCACTGCCATACAACAAAAATAAGCAACTCTCTTCTGCTTCACTTGCCTGAGTGTCATTCCTTCTTTATCCCCATCTTCTCCTGGATTCATGTTCATTTTGTCTTCTTTTACAGAACTGCAGGGGTTGTCCTGCTTTGCTCTTCGTGCCTTGAGATACCTAAAGGTTGCTTCATGTCTGACCTGGGAAGAAGCAATAGATGAGAAATCTGAAGCAGTCACAAAACCCTTCAGGTATTTTTATGGAAACAGGTGCATTTTATTTTTCCTCAAAACCAGGAAAATATGCAGCACCACTTCTCTGTCTGGCTGAATTAAGAAGTGTCCTGGTCCACCATTATTTTTAAATGGTATTTTAAAAAGAGCAGGGACAAACTTTGTGTTGGGATCCTTCACTGCTATTGGGTTGCATGTGTTCTTCTGCAACAATTTCTAGCTCCACATTATGAAATAATAGATACCTAAGGTGAAAAGCTGTTTTCCCCACAAGCTTGTGACACCACTTAGCACTAAAGAAATAAGCTTTGGAAGGGATGATCGGATTAATGTCAGGAATGGGGGGAAAACAACTAAAACCAAAACAACAACAAAACCCAACAAACAAACAAACCAAAAAACCCACCACAACAACAAAACCCCCAACCCTTCAAAATCCAAAGCAGATTCTGATGAATTAGGAGGGAGGCAGTTTTCAAGGCTTCAGCTAAAATTTGTGGGAAATCCAGTGAAATCCACATTTGAGTTTCAGCTGGTACAACATCAGAGCTGAGAACTCCTGTCAGGACCAGCTGATGGAACATGTAGACCTTGGTGAGGAGTCATTGACATTACAGTTAAAACTGGTACTGCATGCCCTAAAAAGAGATGTCAAAGAAATCTGGAAGATGCTGAAGTGCACAGACTCTGAATCAGAACCTTCAAATCCTTAGTCTGCTGACTTCTAATATTTGCTTTATATTGTATCTGTGTTTCTTAAACTTAGCATTTATAAGGCACATAACACTATTGAGTGAAGAACTCTGTTGATACGAGTGAGGTTACAGCTGGTATTTACCTCCATCACTTGAGCAGACCAACAGTGTTCAGACCCCTGGAAATTTGCCACTACCAGGGTAGATCCCATCCCTCTTCCCTGTCTATTGTCTTACAGCCAGCACTTGGTGTGTAAGCGGCGAAGAGCTGAAAGGTATCTATTAAAGTATTGACAGCCATTATAAACATCAGACTACCTCTTTATCTTTTTTTTTTCTTTCTTTCTTTTTGTTCTGATTTTCAGCTGTTTCATGATAAAACTGCCAACGCTTTCCCTGTTTTCACAGAGTTGAAGTATTAGGTATATTTAATGAAGTAGCCTGAATAAACTGCAAAATAGCAATTAAAGTCCTGGAAAAGACAATGAAAAAGTATTTGCTTTGTCACTGCTTAATAAGAAGAAGGGGCTGGCTCTTTCAAATTTCATCATGAAATGTTCTGATGACTTGTTACCAGTTAACTGTGGATCTTTTGATCTCCTGATTTTAGTAGACAATGACCTTGTCATCATATCAAAACTCTTCCAATTACAGCAAATGGAGAAGCACAGCTCTCTAGGGATATCCTTAGGGCAAAGTGTGTATGCATACGCAAGGAAGACTGAGAAAAAGGGAGAGATCTATAGCATCTAGGCTATTTAGGGTTTTTCTATACTAGAAATACGATTGTGTCACAGGACCCACTTACAACACAGTCTCATTGTGAAGTGCAGCTGGTAACCTTAACCTTTAAGCCTTGCTGTGGAACATAGTTACGGACCCATCAACACTACAAAATAGGACCATATTGTATTTGGATCAGGGGATAACTATGTTGTAACTTCATCCCTTGTCACGGCTGTGATTTTACCACAGACAAGGCCTTCTAAAGCCCAGTATTGTGTTATATGTTTTGTTCACTACTAATAATTGCTGCTGCTGCTGCTGTTGTAGGGGAACCACCTGCTGTGTCCCACTCTTTTGTAAAGCAGCCTCTTTCGTGGCAATAGTAGTAATTCTGGGAAACCCTAATACAGACTATTAATGCCGTTTTATTTGCTACAGTAACTGACAATTTTTTGCATAGCAAATTTCTAACTTTTTACAGGAAGGTAAAGACGAAATCTGCAAAGGAGAGTGGTTGCTATAAGAAACTATATAATTCTGGGCTTTTCTAGGTACTCATAAAAGTCAAGGCTGTTGAAGAGCTTCCTTTCAGCTCTTGCTACTGACATCATAAACTTAATAGTGACATGTGAAGGTGTAAGCCATCCAGACTGCTACCTTAATAACATTGCCAGTCTTAGGTGACAAACCCAGAAAGAGACATGAAGTCTTTTCATGTTGCTTGTCAAATCTACTAGTCTGAGATTTCGGGAAGGAAGTGACTGGGGGGCTGTGTGTCTGTATTTTGGAGAGAAGCAGGTGGTGAACTCCCGTAAATTCCCACCTTCATTTCCAAAGCTTGGGAGGGAAGCAGGAAGATGCTTGAAGAGCTGCAGTGAGTCCACCTTCCCTCTGTGCTCCTACAAATGGAAGGCTCAGTGAAGACAACGGAGAGGAGGGCATGCCTTAGTACAAGCCCCACTCCATGAATAACACTTCCCATTTCTGCTGCTCTAACGATGCCCTGCAGGGCTCCTGTAAGGGAATGATCCATCCTAGGCCCTCTGGATACTCTCCAAGTGATGAGGAAGCCTGAGATGAGCAGGGGGATCTCTACAGCAATATACTGCAAGGTCACAATTGCAACAAGTCCCTTGTGCCTTCAGCCACTATAGACCACGTGCCCTATAGCCTATAAGGTGTTCAGAGGATGGTTTAAAGCTCTGGTGTGCAGCAGCCCCCTAGAAATCCTACCAGATCTTCAGGCAGAAGTGATAATTTCACTATTGTTAATCTTCCTGTTGAAGTATGTTCCCAAAGGGCAAGCTGCTAGCTACTCTATTCTGTTGTGCCCCGTACCTAGATATACCAAAGAGGTATGTATCCTGGAGCAAGTTCCCAGAGAGGTGGTGGATGAACCATCCCTGGAGACATCCCAGGCCAGGCTGGACGGGGCCCTGAGCAACCTGAGCTGGTGAAGATGTCCCTGCTCATGGCAGGGGTGGCACTGGATGAGCTTTGAAGGTCCCTTCCAACACAAACTATTCTGTGATTCTATGTGCACCATGTGCACTTCCAAGTTGTTACTGGCGGTCTTCAGTAAAAAAGAAAAGACTAAGGAGGTGTCAAGTACTGCAGGTTGTAGTTCAGCCTTGGAGATGCACAAAGATACAACAGTGGAAGGTGCCATAGGGAAAACTACAAACTATGAAATAACTGCAAATAGAACTATTGCAGTTACAAAGCTTATTGCGATACTCCATTCGTCTTCCCTTTCTTTATTCCCAGCAACGTCTGTTTTCTGTCCACGGGGTGTCCATGGCAAACTGTGTTGGAACCCTGCTGAGAGGGGCTGTTGCCTCTCCGGTCTCCCATTTGAGGTGTCTTCATCCCAATCTCTGCCTAGTGCAGTGCTAGTTGGGCTTTAAAGTCTTGAAACAGAATGAGTGTTATTTAGGCTTTAGCCAGGACTCAGATTCATAAATCTGACCTTCCGTAAGTTTAATATCTCGTGCAAGTGGATTGTCGTCACTGGTGAGTGAGAGACATCTCCAAACTGTGGTCCATCTCATCTCATAGAATCACAGACTCAGAACGGTCTGGGTTGAAGGGCCCTTCCCAGCTCCCCCAGTGCCCCCTGCCATGAGCAGGGACATCTTCACCAGCTCAGGTTGCTCAGACCCCCATCCAGCCTGGCCTGGGATGTCTCCAGGGATGGGGCATCCACCACCTCTCTGGCCAACCTGGGACAGTGTTTTATATGGAGCACATGAAGATTAACTTACTGTCATGGAAGAAAAGGTGTTAGGGGAGCAGGAGGGCAAGGGCAACATCGCACAATGTCAGTCCCATGTTCAGGTGGGAACGTAGCTACTGTTTTACTGCTCTGTCTTCCCAAGGGTGGCAGAGGCAGGGCTGGGAGGGAAGCAGAACTGATTTTAGAGTCACTGCCTTTAACTCCCTTCCCTGTTTTCATCTGTGGGAAGGTGATATAGAGCCTAGGGCTGGAAACACATCCTGCTCATCTCCCCCCTTCCGAATTTATGCACAAAGTCTGAGCTGTTGCTCACACCACGGCATTATCCTAGTAAAGCCCATCAGAGCCATGGTAGAGCCTGAGGGGATACACAGCTCTGCCTGTAGCTACAGCCACGCATTTTTCTGGGAATTACTGCTGTCAGACCCACTGCATCCTTCTGCTACCAACTGGCTTCTCAAAGCTCCTTCTGCTAGAGAGCTAGAAGGGAAGGGCTTCTTGCAGAAAATAGTTGCATTTGCTAATTCATCCCAGTTCTTATTACTGAGGATTACTGTCCCTTTTCCTTTCTTCACCTTTTGCATCTCCTCACTGAAGTTTGAAGTCTCTTCCTGCAATGCAGTGAAATTGCATCTCCAATATCAAAACTTCCCCTTGTAAAAAAAGAAAAGTCTGTCATGGTATAATTTATTCGTTTCTTTTGTTCAGGAAAATAAATTTATATTTTGCCAAAGACAGAAAGTAGAGCGAACAGTTCTAAAACATTCGGCATATAGCCAGCTTGGCTTCTCAGCTAGAATTTCTGTTCTTGTCTTATTTTCCTTCCAAAGTGCAATAGATCGTTTCATTTTCTACAGGCTCCCTCCTGACAGAAGTTTTCTCAAACACTGCTAAAAAGCAGCTCGCAAAGAAGTGTGATGGGAACTGGAACTGTCTCTCTGAACTTTAGCTGCCTTCAGCCAGCATAATGTGTAATTTTTGTTTTTACTGAGTACAAAGTAGCTTCACTTGTGAAAAATTGTCTTCACTCGCAGTGGAAAAATAAAAGCAGCCACTCACATTTCATTTTGCTTTTTTTTCTTCATGCAACTCATTCTGCAATAAGTGTTGTCAGGCAACTGTACTTAATACCTGCTGGAGATAGCCATTGCCTTACATGGATGGAAAGGCTAGGCATTTTCACTATCAAACATCACCATTTTTGAAAGAAAGCAAAAAAAAAACGTGGTGTTTTAATCTAGGCAGAAAGTGCACTGGGAAGTTTGTCTTTGTTTATTTCTACTTTTTTCCTGGGTAGTTATTCCTAACATATGGCCGATGTTTAACATCCTCCTTCTGTCCCCAGTCCAGGGCTTCCTTCTGCTTTGAATTTGTTGGCTGCTGAAAAACTAGAGATACTGGAATGAGTAATTGTGTGTCTGTATGGAAGGGGACCACGACCTCCTAAAACTACCCCTGATGAGCATGGGGAGAGGTCTAGAAAATGCCTCTGTTTGTGCATGTTCTCTCAATCCTGCTGTAAGGGGGGTTCTGGTTGAATCAGGAGACTCAGTGTCTGGTAACGTCACTCATTAAAGCACTTAGTCCTCTGTGCTTCTCCTAAAAGCCAGGTTTTGGCAAGCTACTCCCATAAGCAGGGGCTGCTGAAGTGAGTTTCTAGTCTCAAATCTGCCTTATGTCTCCCATAAGCAGCTCTCGGATCTGTTTCTGATCAGCTCTTGTACATACTCTCACATCAGTCAACAACACATGACAACTCTTTTATCTCGGCAATATCTAAGAAGTATTCGCAGAGAAAATCCAATACAACAAAAAGAAAAGCACTGCTCCAAGTGTCTGAAGATGAACACTGGAAAAGCTCAAACATACTCAACATGCTCTAAATCACCAGCTGTGGGCGATGTTAAAATTCTCCCTGTTTTGATCTTTCACTTCCCTGATAAAGGCATCCAGGGACCAAAACCACTTTTCTTTTGTTAGGGCATGCTGCAGATGCCCTACAATGTGGTGCTTCTGCAGACATATTGATAAAAGCCCTGTACATCCCGACAGCCTGCAATTTCCAGAGGCATTTCATGAAATGGGCTCCACAAAGACAAAATTCAGCCTTCAGCAATTTCAGTGGAGCCAGTTACAGACGCTGAAAACTGCTTCTTATGCACAGAGTTGTTGGTATCAATGCCACAGCATCAGCTACTATTGGGAACACCTTGCACCAACAAAATAGCTTAAAATAAACAAATACAGCAATAAACAATATAGGTGTTTGTGTTTTGGTTTTGGTGAGGTTTTTGTTTGCTTGCTTGTTTGGTTTGGTTTTGTTTTGTTTTTTTTTTTTTTTTTGGTTTTGGAAGTAATAATTTGTCAATGGTGTGTCTGGGAAAGACACTGATCTCTCAGGAAAAGAAAAATGTTTCAGAGTTGAATCCCATCCAGCTTGTTATTTTACAGAAAAGCAGAGGTACATTGTCAGACAGTTGTGAGAGTTTGTAAGTTCAGGTTTATCCCTGTAACTAAATACCTGGATGGCAATTCTCTGCCACTGAGTTATGGTTCATTACTCATAGGCAAAACCACTGCAATTATTTCTACCTATGGATCATTATGGTAGCTATCCAGAAGCTACTGCTTGTCTGGCATAAGATGAGCTGTTACCCTTCATGAAAAAATATAGCCAAAAATATATCTCACTGGGGCTTTGTGTTCTTTACTGTTTCCTCCTGCAATATCATTTTAATTTCCTTCAGAAGCCATATTTTCCACTTCACAGCTGGGTTATGATTCTCCATCCTTCCCTGCTTTGCCTCAAAAGTGTGGTGATCAGTCAGGATGATGCTGCTGATTATCACTGGAAAAAAGTTATTATCGAAAAAATTAAGCCATGATCTCAACCTCTCTCTGTGTTGTACGTGTTAAAATGGGATATGTCCCTTGTGGCAAAGGAGAATATGAATATTTCTGTGTCCTTTGGATACAAATCTTATCAGCGTTTGTCCTGTGTATTAATGATAATACCTTGGTTTTTTGTGGACCGCAAATCACAAAGATCTCGGTCTTTTTCATGCACTAAGAGCCCTCGCTGCCCCTCCATGAGGAGGTTTGATGATATTGCTTCAAGTTGTATGGGGAAACTGAGGCAGGTGTTACTAAGAGCCATGCAGCATGATGGCACAGAGAGAAGGGACAAAATTCAGGGCTCTCGGTGTATGCGAGGGTCACACCTGCCTTCAAATGAAGGCAGGAGCTCATGCCTCACCTTTACGGATCATTGTTTTTACTGGCGCCATCTATTTCTGGAGGAGGAGAAAGTCACAGGTTCAGATTCACGAGGTAAGCAGTGTCACCATTTCTACATCTGTCCATTAGCCGCAGGGAAAAGCTGTTAAGCATAACCAGTATGAAATTGTATCCGCCAACAAGATGCTCTTTCTGGAAATCAGGCTCTGAGTGTTTCAGCTGAAGAAAGAGCAGGAAAGAACATTAGTTTGTCAGCCATTACAGATAAAGCATTCTTGCTTTAGCAGTGGAAATATCTTTAGACTACCAAAAGCTATTTAAAGCCCAGAGTCATTGCCAAAGAAAAAAGAATTATACTTTTTGGTGGCCTTCATCCTGTTTTTACTTCCTACAGTAGCATGTACATCTTGCGGTATTATTTATTAGGGTGAAGGATCCTTTTCTGATACTCAGTGGAGCTCATTCCTCAAAAACCATGAAAATACATCGCTCATATGATTTTCAAGAGCTATTTTAATTCACCTCTGGCCCTCTGTAGCACTGAAGAGGCAGGCTTGACTGGGCTTCTTGCAAGAACAGGGGACACCCAGGAATGACAACACAGGACCTGGGTGTTTTCCCGCAGACATCAGTTGTGTTCATGAGCCAAGACAACAAAATAATGAATGGGAAAGAAATTCTGCAGACAAAAGCAGGCTTATCGCTGCTGTAAAATCTGTGTCACCGATGCTGCTGGGAGGAGAAGGGGAAGCGGGAGAGCAGAGATAGCTGCAGTAACACAAACCCTCCCCGCCACTGATGCCACAAGCAGCTTACGAGAGTCTAACAAAAGGTTGAAAACTGCTATTGTCTCCTGCTCATCCCCGAGGACAGTGACCTGCTGGTTTGGAAGGGGCAGAGAGAATGGAAGCAACAACTTTACATACAAGGATGGCCCTGCAACCCTTGTCAGGCTGTGATTTACAGCACGACAAGAATTTATTTCAAGCTGGTGGAGATTGGGGGCCCCATAAAGCTGTAAAGCCTCAACATGATGAAATAAGGTTAGTAAACTACATAAACTCTGATACCACGCGGTGAAGTATGCCTCCAGTCAACTGCAATTCACCGGTGGCATCGTGATGGATACTCCAGTAGCTCCATTTGTTTGCTGATGGATCCAACCAGCACATGCCTTCAGCTTCGTTCCTCTCCTGTTGTGCCTTCCCATCAATGTGCTGCCTGTTCGGATATGGGGCTGGGGCTTTCTGGCAGCAGACTCAATGCTAAGCAGTGGTACTTCAACAAAACCTGCTGCAGACCTCCTGAATGGTAGCTGGTCTTATCCAAGCTCCAGTGCAGAAATACATTAAAAAAAAAAAAAAAAATACAATTAAAGCAAAAAAAGAAAGAAAAAAGGAAAAAAATTCTGCACTGATGATGCCTTGTCTGCCTCACAGAAGAAAACACATCAGGTGGAAACACTGGGTTTTTTATACTTCATGCTACTGTCAGTCTGATGTTGAACAAGTGCTGTTAATCAAGAGCTCTGTAATTCATTAGGCAGAGTGATGTACTTGAAATGTTATTTCAGTATCATTGTCCAAAGTCCCTGTGACAGACTTGAAAAAGTAAGCTAAAAAGAATTAGATCCTGCATTGCAAAGCCAAGACCAGAATTAACTGGGAAAAACAACCTGATTCTAAATATGAAAATGGGAAAATCCATGGTACTTTGACACGTCACCCCAGATGTCGCTCTGTCGGCATCCCAAGTGACACTGGTCCAGCCCACAGTCTTCACAGGGAAGTGTAGGTGCTACAACCGTGCAGGATATTCCCCTCGTTGTGTCTATTGCCATTGCTGTGAGCTGTCTCATACAGCACAACCAGTTGGGTGTTTACCTTTCAATTAATACAGATCCTACCAAATACAATGACAGATGTCCTTGATATTTATATCAGCACCCAAATCTGGTTTCATTTTACTAAACCGTAAAACTGTGTGGTATCTGGTGGCAATGATTTCCACAAGCAGGTTGCACATACTACAAAACACGACTTTGCTCGTTATCCTGACATTTTCAACTAACATCCTTGTCGCATGTCATGAGTATGATTCACCTTCTGCATGCAGCCTTTTTCATGTGCATCTGTCTATTATGCAATCTCTTATTGGACTCCCTTTTAAAAAGAGGATTCTTGCCTTTTTAGTAGCTTTTCAGATGGACACGTTTTACATATTTAATTATTTCTGTTACCTTCATTGCTTTTCTTTTTACTCTTACCTTGCAATATGTTGACAATATATCTCAGGGATGTCAAACTCATTCTCACTGGGGGCCACTTCAGTCTCAAGGTTGCCTTCAAAGGGCCGAATGTAATTTTAGGTCTGTATAAATGTAGGAGCAGCTGCCCAAAATTACACTCAGTCCTTTGAAGGCAACCATGAGACCGAAGTGCCCCCCAGTGAGAATGAGTTTGACACCCCTGATATATCTGAACAGATTATTCTGAGGGAGGGAATTACGTGTTTCTATCAGTTGGTGTGGTATTATCAGTACAGAGAATTTTTTACTGTTCAACTTGCAGTATTTTATTGTGTTTTTTTTTTTTTTTTCCCATGTGAATGCCTGCATTTCAATCAGAACCTGAGTATGTTACAAGTACTTTGAGCCACCCTTGAATTTTTCCAGAACATCCTCATTTACACATCTTCATACTGAATTCCACCTGGATTTGACTTCTACAGACACAAAATTTCTCAGTTGCTTCTACAGATTCTTGCAGTCTTTCTTGTCTTGACTAACCTGAATTCTTTCTGGTTACTTGCAGACCTTGTTAGGCTTCTCTTGATCATTAGGAAACAGATTACATTAAAAATTGCACAGGACTTAAAACAACTATTATACTTTTCTAAAATAAAAATGTGTGTTTCTACTTCTCTTTCATCCTTTCAATTCAGTGTCTATTCCTAGGTCATCTATCTCATCTCTTTCATGATGTTTTTTACAACAGAATATCATTGGTTTTGTTTGTTTGTTTCTTCCTTAACAGACAACAGTGATGGGTTTTGTCAAATGATTATGTTACATTGACTACTCTGGTTCATCCGTTCTATCAATAAAATAGTAGTATATATGTTGTAGGTTACAGAATTATGATATTTTTTTCTTATAGAATCTATATAACACTTGTATGATCTATGTGCATTTGATCTTGCACTGGATGGCATGCAGCTAGGTTGTTCCCAATGGAAAACTACACCAGTAGAAAAGTTTCACTACCTTTAAGAGCATAAAAAGAAGTGAACCTGTGAAAAATAGCTTTGTAACCCTCTATCTGCAGAGTCATTAATGAGGTAATTTATAAATAAATAAGTAGTTTATAAATAATGGTGTATAAGTAACAAATCTGTGTACATCAGGTGATTCTACAATGAAATAAGAAACCTGTCTGAATTCCTTGCAGAGACCTTAGCAACAGTCACCTGTTTTAAATGCACTTAGGATTTTTAAATTGCATTAAAAAATCACCCAGGAAACATTCTGAGATGGAAGTCTTGCAAGTAGAAAGATGATTCAGAAGTACATTTTGAATCACCACCATGTATCGTATGACCTGAAATTCTATTACATAGATTTTAATGGCCAGCAGGTCCACCCTTCACATGAGTGTCTTTTCACTGTCTCACACTCACAAAACCTGGGATCTTCTCCTCTGGTACAAGTGAAACAGACAACAAACAGAAATCGGTCAGTGGTTTCAGTTTTGTCTTCATTAAGTACTGTTTGGTGGAAAAATATACACAGCTAATATACCTTACTTTCAGTGTGAAGAAATGGTTAAGTCACAAAATCACAGAATCACAGCATGTCAGGGGTTGGAAGGGACCTGGAAAGCTCATCCAGTGCAATCCCCCCATGGAGCAGGAACACCCAGCTGAGGTTCCACAGGAAGGTGTCCAGGCGGGTTTGAATGTCTGCAGACCTCTTGTGTTCCAGTTTGAACCCATTACCCATTGTCCTACCATTTGTTGTCACAGAGAAGAGCCTGGCTCCATCCTCCTGACACTCACCTTTTATATATCTGTAAACATGAATGAGGTCACCCCTCAGTCTCCTCCAGCTCCAGAGCCCCAGCTCCCTCAGCCTTTCCTCACACGGGAGATGCTCCACTGCCTTCAGCATCTTGGTGGCTGCGCTGGACTCTCTCCAGCAGTTCCCTGTCCTTCTGGAACTGAGGGGCCACAACTGGACACAATATTCCAGATGTGGTCTCCCCAGGGCAGAGCAGAGGGGCAGGAGAACCTCTCTGACCTACTGACCACCCCCTTCTAACCCACCCCAGGTACCATTGGCCTTCCTGGCCACAAGGGCCCAGTGCTGGCTCATGCTCACCCTGCTGTCCCCAGGACCCCCAGGTCCCTTTCCCCTACACTGCTCTCTAATAGGTCATTCCCCAGCTTATACTGGAACCTGGGGTTGTTCCTGCCCAGATTCCAGACTCTACACTTTCCCTTGTTCTATTTCATTAATTTTTTCCCTGCCCAGCTCTCCAACCTGTCCAGGTCTCTGATGGCAGCACAGCTTCCAGTGTCAGCCACTCCTCCCAGCTTGGTGTCATCAGCAAACTTGTTGACAGTCACTCTATTCCTTCATCCAAATCATTGATGAATATATTGAATAATATAGGTCCCAGTACTGACCCCTGAGACACTGCACTAGATACAGACCTCCAACTAAGTCGATCACCTAAGGAGCCTGTTTCGAAGGCCTGGATTCATCAAGCTATTTCAGTATTGTGAATAACTCTGCTAAGTTTTTTCTTTCATCTTTATTACACATCATTACTTCTGTACTGTAATTCTGTACTTTTGTAGCATTACTCAGTTCCTCTCTTGAGGCTCTGTGAACCCTAATCTTCTAAAGCAGGGTGTTAAACTCATGTTCACTAGGGGCTACATTGGCCTGTTCTAAAGCCCCCTTGTGTCATGTCCCACCAAGAGGTATGAGTGGGGGGAGAGATGACTCAGGTTCATGGGTCCCCTTGATTGGAAAACAGAACACACAGTACTTAAGCTTTGTAAATAAAAGGCTTTTATCTTGCAGCTTTGCCCAACTGGCAAATGGTTTGGTGGCAGAAGGTTTTATGTTATTGTAGATTCAACTGGTAAACATAAAAAGTTTGCGACACATGTGGGGCTGTAAATCTAATGTTACTATGTTGCTTATAAAAAGGAAAGCAAAAGAATAGAATTATAAGACAGAAAGAAGAGAGAAGGATTTCACCATCCTTATGGCTCTGCTTTATGTGTGTTGGACTTCATAGTCTCAGATCCAGTGATGTGTGGTGTCCTCTGGTGTCTTGTTCAGTTGATGTAGTGAGACTGGTGGGTGCAATGATCCTCAGGATGGTGGGTGAATGCTGCCAGTGCTTGCACAAGGTGGGCCTTTATAGCCCTCTGGTTTGCCCGCTTGTGGAATTTTTGGTCTTTTGTGGAGGTTTTATTGCAAAAGATAGAAACGTCTGAGTGAGTCATTGCGTAAGATGGACAAGACTTGGGCCATCTTGAAGGGTCATGGCTTTTACCTTAGTGCCACATTGGGCCTCTCAGAAGTCAGAGCTACCTGTTCTCCAACATGTCCCTGACCTCCTGTATCAACCAGCCGGCCTCGTTTGTGGCTCATTAGCTTGTCGTTGATATGTAAATCACAATTCACCCTATACTGAATGTCCCATCTCCTGCTCATTAGAATGTCCCATCTCAAGTGACTACAAATGTCCCATCTCCTATGGGTGGATGAACCAGTTCTGTTTGAGCCATTATCTTAGTCTCTGACACCTTGTCATTATTTTGTTTCCTTCGGTGTAGCTGTCAGCCACATAGTATTTTCTTAATAAAACTGATCAATTGATATTGTTGGCCAGTTTACTCAATAAATATTTAAATGCATGTTTTAAACATTATTCTGGCAAGAACTATGACGTAGTTTTGTTCTACTCACTAATTAATAACTAAATAAATATACATATTACAGGTCCTCTTAGATACATATGTGTGCCTGTTTGTTTCTTGCTCAGGGAAATATCATAATGGTGAAGGCATTGGAAGTTTAAGAGAGTAATTTCCTAGAATGATTCCAGTTCCAGCCTTACCTCATCCCTCAAACTATTTCTGACTATAGGATAAGTCAAGGAAATTTGGCAAATGCTTGGTGACTCCAAAAAGAAACTCCAGTGTGTGCGATCAGTAGTTCTGCAGGAAGATAATGCCATTATTGACATAAAATGTAATTTTTTTTTGGTAAAATTAATATTATATATGTTATATAAATATGTCTTTTTTTTTTTTTTTATTCTAAAAGAAATAAGGAAATAGTTTTGTGTGTGTGTTTGTGTGCTTTTTTAATGAGTTTTTTTGGTTGGTTGGTTGGGTTTTTTTTGTTTGTTTTTTCTTCCCCAGGCTTTTTATTTGCTACTGAAAATGAGTTTTGTCTTTAAAAAACCTTTTATTTTGATAAGAGTGATGCTAGATATTACTTCTACACCATTTGCTCAGCACTTCTTTTTATTCAATTATTTAGCAATGTTAAGTGAAACAGCATTTAGTTACTAGGTTTTCTACAGTATGATTTGCTGAATCAGAGGTGATTTGTAGTCATCAAATAAAATTAAAGTGGTGTATAGCTGGACTAATTCATTATGTTTACCATGGACGGTAAATGTTCTTGCACATAATCATTATGTTATAACTGTAAAATCAGATACGATTAAAGAGCAAATATAGAAAGGGTGTATTTAATAAATCACACACAAAGGGCTCACAAACTTGCTATTTGAAGTGGACAAAGTGCGGAAGTGGTTTTGCCTGTGAAGAAAGCCTATCTCTCTATCCATCCCTCTATCCAAGGTATTTCAGGGCATTATCATTTTGGCATCAACGTCCCAATTAGTGACAAGAGCTATGGAATGAGCTCCAGTTTCCATTAAATTTCTGTTAATGGCAGGAATGAGTTTATTTAGTGACAATAAGTATGATGTTGTAAGTGTCCACTCCATAAAGTCCATGCTTGTACCAACGCCTGCATACAAACGTTGTATTTTTTAGACCCATAGTTGGGGCATTCATTAAAACTTTTCTGCATGCGGATGAAGCTCTCAGTCCCTGCCTTAGAGTTGTGAGTAATTCCCAACCTCAAGTGGCAGCCGTGTGGCTGGATGTGTTGCTTCGTGGAGATGTTTCATCAGGCATCTGAAATGTATTTGACATTAGGGACTATTGAGAAGTAGCCTTTGTTAGCAGGGTGGGTTTAGCTGCGGCTTTCTCACAGGTTTATGTGTTTAATTAGCTGGGAGAATGGAGGGGAAGAGTGGGAACTGGAAGCAGAGGAAGGCTTGCAAAAAAGCCAAGAAACATGGAAGTGTGGTGCAATTCTGAAGGTGTCAAATAGTATTAAAGAAAAAACAAAACAAAACAAAACAACAAAAATAACTAACTTTTCCCTTGCACGAGAGAGACTTAGTTGCCTTTTCACCTGACTTTTTACGCAGCACAAATTTTTTGAGTCTTTAGCAAAATGAAATACACAGCGCACAGTTTACACCAGTGTGCTCAGCTTCAAGGAAGTTTATTTGTGCCACAGCTGTAGATTCATCAGGAAAATAAACTGCACCTCCTAAGATGTAAGCTGTTCCTCCTCCTGCAGCTCATGGGTTACTGGTTCAAATGATATGAGTCAGGACGGAAAATAACATGAACCGAGCTGGGTGAAATATTCACAGCGCAATGTATGCACCTCTGAGCAAAACGCATTCGCATAATTGAAACAGTTATGCTCAGTGATGACTTCATCATCATTTGGTATACACATGCAAATACAGGACTGTGTAAAACAGAAAATGAAGTGAATCTTCTTTTTCATTGCTGCTCAGTTCTATTTTGAAGTGCATTAGTTATAATTCGCATGACAGTTATTTTAATTTTCCTGAGGGCAGAGAGCACTGACGGAAGTCATTTGGCCCCATTTTCATATGAGGAATAGCCATATCTATTGTCCTTTGCACAGCTGGAATAAAACTCCAACAACAGCAGAAAGCAGCAACCCATGCAGCCACACAAACGTAGCAGAGGAACTGAGTTAGTTCTCATTTATCTTTGAAACAGAGCTGTGAAAACAATTATTTTGCCAGCCTAAAGAAGCACCTTTAGTTTAACCGACTTTAGACCCTGGGTTTTGTTGATCCAAAGTGACATTTCAGGGTTTTCTAAACTATGAAGTCCCTCCTGCTAGAGAGTCCAGCGCAGGGCAACAAAGATGCTGAAGGGAGTGGAGCATCTCCCGTGTGAGGAAAGGCTGAGGGAGCTGGGGCTCTGGAGCTTGGAGAAGAGGAGATTGAGGGGTGACCTCATTAATGTTTGCAAATATATAAAGGGTGAGTGTCAGGAGGATGGAGCCAGGCTCTTCTTGGTGACAACCAATGGTAGGACAATGGGTAATGGGTTCAAACTGGAATACAAGAGGTTCCACTTAAATTTGAGAAGAAACTTCTTCATGGTGAGGGTGTCAGAGCCTGGCCCAGGCTGCCCAGGGATGTTGTGGAGTCTCCTTCTCTGCAGCCATTCAAACCCGCCTGGACACCTTCCTGTGGAACCTCAGCTGGGTGTTCCTGCTCCATGGGGGGATTGCACTGGATGAGCTTTACAGGTCCCTTCCAACCCCTCACATTCTGGGATTCTGGGATTCTGTGATGAGGAGAGACATAGTAGCATCAGGCCATCTAAAATCTCCATTTCAAACATCTGAGGTATTTTTATCAGTTTTCCAAAGGAATACCTCATCGTGAGGGATTAAAATAATTAAGATTTCCGAAGCATTTGGAGAAGAGGGAAATCAATTTAAGCAAATCTTCAAACCTTCATTTTTTCTTTTTCTTCCAACCTCAACCATTCCATCATTTGGTGATGCCACAATCACCACCATCCTTCCAAACCCCACTCATTTATTGTTGTTTTTTTTTTTTTTCCACGACAGCTTACCTGCCCTCAAAATGTCAATGTATAAAACCCTTTCATGAAATTCATCCTCAGTTTTAGGAGCCTAGAAATTTCTGCTGAAATACGCTGTCAGGCAAGTCTTTTTCAGGAAAGCATGGGACCAGCTCTTCTCCCAGGCAGTAAGACAATTTGTGTTAAAAGAGCTTGTGACATCAGATATGCCAAGAAATTTATTGATTTTTAGATGGACAACTAATTCTGTGCCCTGATGCAGACTGATTAATAATCCTCTATTGATTTTTTGGTTTTCTTTACAGTAGATACATTTTTCAGCTGAAACTAACTCTCCTTGTCTATCTTGGATGCGTGCTACTGATGCCATTTCACAACAGGTACATAGAATTTGATTTCTCTTACCTCAGGCTTCGTAAGTGGTTATGTTTTATTTCTCTTTAGTCACAAGTATTGACTTCAAGGCGCACCAGTGCTGTAGCAGAAATAAGAGCTACCCGTTGCCCATGCTGCAATAAAAACAGTGTTGGGACATGGTCCAATTAAAAAATATATATTGAGCTTTATTTTTGTTGCATTTTTGTTCATCTAGCCATCTCATATCCACAGCAAACCAGGAACTGGTGCATGTCCATCTCCAACCTCTACACATCCTGTATTTAATTTTCGGTGGCCATCCATCTCCAGCAATTAGCCATGAGCCAAATGGATCACACTCCCTAGACCCTGGGTCTGAAGGTGCAGATGCTGATGCAGATCACTACGAGCAAGAGATTTTGACAGTTTTACTCATACCAAAAAGACAGTTCTGCCTCCACAGCTGTCTATGGTGGAGATATGCCTGCAAGCTATGTGATTTTGATCTTTTTTGATCAGACTGCATATGTGTTTCGGTTACTTTCATGCCTTAATTGACCTGCTTATTCATCACTTAACAGAAATAAATTGTTTTAATCTGCTCCAAATCTTTCCTGTGCATCAGCATTTCTCTGGTGAATCATTATGATATATTCAGGCAAAAATCAGAATGTCCACATTATTGAATGGTCAAACACAAGAAAATTCAAAGATAAAAATGAAGTTTAAAGGCTTTGAAAAGGAAAGGCCTTTTTAAAGGAAATAAACAAAACCAAGACCAAAACCAATAAAACCTTTATTCTCCAATGTATTTTCCTTTGTCCAGACATTATTTTGGAAATATTATGCAGTAGTATGTTTTTGCAAGAACCTACTGGATTCTGACCATGTTGGATATACTACAAGAACAGTTTTCCTTTCTGATTGTTCCCCACCCTCTCCTCCAATTTCTTGAAGATGGAACAAAATGAAGATAGAGAAAACAAATAATAAATTATTGATATAAGCCATGTAGCTTAACACACTGTTGGAAGGTTTTTCAGTAAATGGAAAAAATTAGAGGTTGGACATAAGGAACCCCACAAAAGAAAAACACACACAGAAAAAGTATCTGAGAGTGTGAAATTGCTGTTTTTTAGGTTTAATTTAAACCAATTCCTTGTTTACCAGTTCATCTACTCTAAAAATAACATTTTGGTTTTTGGCTGCTGAGAGTTTCTTCAAGTTTTCAAATCTTGTTTTGAGATTACAGTGATACAGAATTGCATTACTTCTACTAATCAAACATGTCAGCATACTTTCAACACTTTTTAAAAGAAAAC
Organism: Patagioenas fasciata; assembly: GCF_037038585.1. Classification (NCBI taxonomy): domain Eukaryota; kingdom Metazoa; phylum Chordata; class Aves; order Columbiformes; family Columbidae; genus Patagioenas; species Patagioenas fasciata. The sequence continues at coordinate 4,601,281 of NC_092560.1, forward strand.
TTACTATCCATGTTGTCCCGAAACGTGTTTCTGCCTGAATGACTGTGTTTTAAAAGCTGATATTTAGGAGGCTTCTCATGATCCTTATCCTGTTGTAGGATCCTGAGGAGTCCCCAGCATCCTCAGTGTGCCCACAGAAATCACTTAGGACAGGTCGCATAAACAGAAGGTCTCCTCCGTTCCTGGATTCTCCCCCAAAACTCATCAGTTGTGGCATTTTACAGCTGCTCTCATTTTCCTCCTATTTCTTTCCTTTCTTTGCATCATGTATTACATGTGCAAGACAGATAAACTGCACATTACATGTTTTTCAGCATTTTCTTCCTGCCCCTCTCTTTTTTTTCTTAATTTGAAGTGTATGAACTGCCTTGTTAAGGATTTCTTTGTATTGGCCTGATTGGGACAGAAGATTTTTTGTAAGAAGTCAGAAAGGGCCTCGTTTGTAATTACACTGATGAATTAACACATTGAGACAATTGTTTGCGATAGTAACGCATTGCTGTGCTGGAGCTGCCACCAGCTGGAACCACTTTTAACACTGGTGCTGAGAAAATTATAAAGGCAAGATTGGCAGGCGAAATAGAAAGCAATAGGTGTGGAAGGAAATTAATGGACAGAGAAAAATACCCAGACTAATTAAGTAAGAAATAAGGCACCTTTACAAATGTTTTTCACAGCCTCAGAGAAATAAAGCCTTGAGTTTGGCAAAGAATTAATACATCAAAAAAAAAAAAAAATCAGATCAGCTGATTACCTAAGCCAATGTCATCAAGGCTCTACTGTATTTTGAAATATCTGAACTAAGTTAATACAGACTAGGAAGACATACACCATATTTGCCTGTAAAACAATAGCACATAAGGTTTCTTTCAGGTCTGCAGAGAATGCAGCATTTCTTCCTCATGTCCAGCCTGAATCGCCACTCCTTTGCCTTAAAACCATAACCCCTTGTCCTACTGCAACAGGCCCTGCTAAAAGGTCTCTCCCCATCTTTCTTATAGGCCCCTTTTAAGTACAGAAAGGTTGCAATAAAGTGTCCCTGGAGCTTCTCTTCTCCAGCTGAACACCCCAACTCTCTCAGCCTGTCCTCCCAGCAGAGCTGTTCCAGCCTCGGATCATTCCTGTGGCTCCTCTGGCCCCTCTCCAGCAGCTCCATGTGTGTCCTGTGCTGAGGACCCAGAGCTGGACCAGCACTGCAAGGGGGTTCCACCAGAGCAGAGCAGAGGGGCAGAATCACCTCCCTCCACCTGCTGTCCACACTCCTTGTGATGCAGCCCGAGACATGATTGGCCTTCTGGGTTGCAAGCACACATTGCCAGCTCATGTCCAATCTTTCATCTACCAGTACCACCAAGTCCTTTTCCTGGGGGCTGCTCTCCATCCCTGCATCCCCAGCCTGGATTGATACTGGGGGTTGGCCCAACTCTGGTGCAAGACTTTGCACTTGACCTTGTTGAACCTCATGGGGTTCACATGGGCCCACTTCTTAAGCTTGTCCAGGTCCCTCTGGGTGGCATCTCGTCCTTCAGGTGTGTCAACTGCAGCACTCAGCTTGGTGTCATAACAGATAGAGCAAGTGCTTTGAATAGTAGCCCTGCTGTAAGACAGATCTCTGTTCTTTAGCTGAGAATCAAACATAAGGTCTCATGTAAACATTATTTCAAGGACCTTGGATAAGAGGTAAGGACTAGTCTCCACATACCACTCTTATGAATGTACATGACACAGCAAGATGTGGGGATAAAAACACAGTGAGAGTTCCTTTTTTTCCTTGCCCCAAACAGAAATGATAATGTCCATCATTTTTCTTGTTAGCAAATACAAGTTGTCCACCTTCAAGCCAAAGAGGATGCAAAACTGGTGGTTATGCTGTCAGCTTTCTGTCAAAATATAGGCTTCTTGGAAGTGACCATCCCTATTATCCCAGATATTAACCAGGTATGAATTAACACAGGGAGGAGCTAAACTAACTCAGGTGAGATTTTGTCTCCTAGATGTCCTTCACTACACAACACTCAGTAAACTCCTTTATCACAACAGAGTAAGAACAGATTTGTAGTCACATGTTCATCCTATTCTTCCGTTTTCACTCATGGTTAGATGGCACGCCTTTCCTCTTGACACACATCAATGATTTTGAACCTAATAATTTTAAATTTCCAAGCCATTATTATAGTTTACATTTTTGGGTGATATTTTAGTAATAGATAGCAGAGTCTTTCTACTACTCCTCAAAACATAAGTAGTACCCTATGAAGAATGTTCTGTAAATGTACTTAGAGATATACAAGCTAAGGAAGGAAAAAAAGTAGATTAAAATATATTTTCTTCTACCACTTCAACACAATATATAAAGAAGTAAAATTATAAAATGATGTGATCTTAAAACTGTGCGTGTGGATTATTGAAAACTAGAAAGGTGCCATAAGTACCCAGGTTGACTGTGGGACTCCTTTCAAAACAGTCATTTTAACATTTTTACCTCTCCAGTTTACCAGATCAGACCTCAGTCATGTTTGCTTCAAGAAGGAGGCCTTTTTCTACCTTCTAAACAAGTGTCACCATCAGTCTGTGCCTGAAAATACCAAGGGATAGCAATGTACCAGCTCTCCTTCCACTGCTGGTTTTCCAGAGAAGTACCTGATGTCTCTCTCAGTGAAAAAAAATAGTGGTTTTTTTACTTGCAGGTGGTCAGGATTGAGATTGCTGAGGAACAAGTTTTGTGCAGCAAGGGCTGAGAGTAGCTGTGGGATAGAGTTCAGAGGGTTGTGATCAACAGTGCAGAGTCTGTTTGGAGGCCTGTGGTCAGCAGGGTTCGCCAGGGGTCAGTATTAGGTCCGGTTCTGTTCAACCTGTTCATCAGTGACCTGGGCGAAGAGTTTGAGTGCACCCTCAGCAAGTTTGCTGATGATACCAAACTGGGAGGAAGGGTTGACACACCAGAAGGCTGTGCTGCCATTCAGTGAGACCTGGACAGGCTGGAGGACTGGGCAGAGAAGAACATGATGAAGTTTAACAAGGGCAAGCATAGGGTCCTGCACCTAGAGAGGAACAATCCCAGGTACCAGTATAGTTTAGGCATGGACCTGCTGGAAAGCAGCACTGCAGAGAAGAACTTGGGAGTTCTGGTGGACAACAGGTTAACCATGAGTCAACGATGTGCTCTTGTGGCCAAGAAGGACAATGGTACCTGGGGTGCATTAGAAAAACTGACCAGCAAGTCAAGGGAGGTTTGTCCTCGCCCTCTGCTCTGCACTGGTGAGGCCACATCTGGAGTACTGCATCCAGTTCTGGGCTCCCCAGTTTAAGAAGGACAAGTAATTACTGGAGAGAGTCCAGTGGTGGGCTATGAAGATGATGAGGGTCCTAGAGCATCTTTCTTATGAGGACAGATGGAGAGAGCTGTGTCTGTTCAGCCTGGAGAAGAGAAGCTGAGAGGGGATCTCATCAATGTTTGTAAATATCTCAACGGTGGGTGTCAAGAGGATGAACCAGACTCCTTTCAGTGGTGCCCAATGACAGGATGAGGGGCAACGGGCACAGATTGAAGCATAGGAGGTTCCATCTGAATATGAGGAGAAACTTCTTTACTTTGAGGGTGCCAGAGCCCTGGACCAGGTTGCCCAGAGAAGTTGTGGAGTCGTTCTGGAGACATTCAAACCCATCTGGACATGATCCTGCGTGTTCTGCTCTGGTGAACCTGCTTTAGCAGGTGGGTTGGACTGGATGATCTGCAGAGGTCCCTTCCAACCCCAGCCATTCTGTGATTCTGTGATTATTGTCTTTCCCTTGACAGAAGGAAGCAGTGTTTTTCTATATATCAGTGGGCTATTTTTTTTTAGATATAGATACTGACATCTGAAACTTTGTGCAAAATTTTCTCTAATGTCTTTTACTCACACAAAAAAAATTACATAAAAATTGGTGATCAAATGAGCCACTCACCTCACCAAGCAAAGCATTCTCACCTTTTACACTTGACTCTAACAGCACACATTACCGGATAACTTAATTCAAATTCCTAGAGATATTATGCTATTTCTGCTCTTCTGTCCAGTTTCGTCCCATTTTAATAAGTCTAGCCAAAAGATAGATCTTAACTCTTTCTGCTTTTCTTTTAAGATACCAACTTTTGCTTCATAGAGCTGAGTTGACGTCAAAGGTCTGCAAGAGAGTTGAAGCCCAAAACTGCTGTGGATTTCAACAGGAGTAAAAGATTATCACCTGGGAGAAAACATACCCTGCAAACACAATGCTTCATTGATTTACTGTAATTTCAAACCAAAACACACCCCATCCTCCAAGTACTGTGTCTGTAAATTCATATGTTTAAGTCACTATTTTGCCTCTGACTTCTTGTGTGTATTTAGCATATTAGCTCTGTCTGACAAAGTATCACACCTCAAATGTTACAGGCATTCAGTACAAGGTTAGACTTCATTTAAAAAACAATGCTTAACTGATTTTTCATGGATTACTATCTTGATACTGAAGAGATTGAAGATTTTACTGTGACTTCTAAGGACAATGGTGATGGTAGAAGTGCAGAAACAGAGATATAGACAATCATACATACAAGGAAGATAAACACCTGTATGTATAGTACTTAGAAGCAATATGGAACACATTTGGAATTTTTTTTTTTTCATTTTCTTGCATTCAAATACTCAGCCAGTAATCGTTTTAAGGAATTTGTACAAAGTGACGATATTGTAACTTAATGATATTAAATGACTCCTCCCAAGATATTGAAGAAGTCTACACTTCCCTTACATTATCATACATTAGTAACAATCCTAAGTAATTGTAATGTAGGAAAATTGAGTTCCTTGACTGGAACAACCATCTATTCAGCAAACAAGAGCAGCTGATAAATGCTTTCTTGTCACCAATATTCGTGGAAAGGGAACTTGAAGAAATTTAGAGGGCGAATAACAAAATAAAAAATGTGAAAAGCATTAATGTGATGCTAGAGAAGAAAACTGAACAGGCAGTTTTGAATGAATGTTTATAGAAGTGTAAGCAACTTCATATAATTTATTTAATAGAGAAAATTAAATGCATAAATTATGCTAATAGGATGGTATAGTTCAGAATTTAAACATAGGAGCTGGAAATTGAAGTTATGTTTCATGCTGCAACTGAATATGGGCTCTTCAGGCTGCACTGACTGAAAGTCCAAGCAAAAGAACTGTTATACACGAAAACACATATATTAATTTATAGGCTTCGTTCACTTCATGCATCAAAATTAAAGTTTATGTTGGTAACTTAACATTTAATATCTTTTACTTTATCTTATGTTTAGCGTTCAGTTATATAAGGAACATTAAAGAAGCCTGCCTTCTGAACCTAGATGAGATAAGCTGAGGGTTTTTTATACCTTGGGTTATACTAATTGAATTCCAATGTGTTGTGTAGGAATGCAGGCATTAGCAATATGATGTCCTGAGAGGAAAAATATCTGATAAACCTTACAATCCACCCAAAGCTACACGTGGATGAGGTGTGCTTCCCTTAGCTTGCTAGATTGAACAACTAAGTTGATTTCGAAGAAAATCACCTTCTGACTCCTGGGGTAGAAGCTGCTGGCATGTGTTGGGTGGGTGTCTCCCCCGTGGAGGAGCTGGCATCCAAAACACCAACGGGACACTGGAGGTGTGTTTTAGGAAGTAACATGAGTGTCCTTCTCAATGGGAAGTAGAAAGAGAAAGGAAAATGAAGGGGAGGAGCTCAATCACCAGCATTTTGGTAACCAACACCACGAGATGCTTAGTCCTGTTTGAGAGCACATCATGAGGTTCCTACTCCGCGTGACTCTCTGGAGAGATCTGATTTCCTCTGTGGAGTGTACAGAGAGGTTAAAAAACCCTCAATCCGTGAAAGTGCACAGTGGGAATTCCTCTGAAAGTTCATCCCTTCGCTGGATCACCTCTGATGAAAACTGTTTGATTAAACTTTTATCAGTAAACAATGCACATGTATTTCTGTACACATATAGGTCTGCATATATGTCCTTCTGCAGATTTACCTAAAAATGGGAGTGATCCTGTAGAGCAATTCTTACTAGCTAGAAAATGTGTAATAAAGTAATGGAAAGCAGCTTAAAAAAGTTATACGAATTCTGTGAATGCCATTAAGATAATTTAGTGACTATATTTAAGATCTATAAAAATACTTCCTATTTTGATAGCCTGCATTTTACAGTAACTCCAAATACATATTTAATCGACTTAAATATCTGAATACAAGAGTGCTTTCTCTCACTTCATGTTGGCTAAAACATCATCGTGACATAATTGAAAAATTCCACTATTAAATAAATATTTATGTTATTGTAATGTAATAAGACTGTTATTGTAATGTAATAAAGTTCATGGGTTTGTATAATATAGCAACAGACTCCAGTTCACTCTAGTCACTGGTGACCTGAGAGCACTAAAACTTAAACACTATTGATAGGTTAAAGTGAATGCTTGATATAAATATCCTGCTTCCATTATATTATTGCTACCTTAAAGGTAGGACAAATTGTTGAAAAGATAAGGTTAAAAAACCAACAAATTATTCAGCTTGGAATCTTTCAAGTGTAGCCTCTTCCTTAGAGGTAGAATATTTAAAATTCAGTTTTTAGAAGGACTTGTTAAAATACAACACTAAAAGAAAATTCAGCAGATAACCAAAAGTATCTCCTGTGTTAAAAATTATAATTGCTGCCAATAACTGTTAGAAGACAGATGAAAAATGAAAATACAGATGAAAATACAGTAGTTTTATGTAGTTTCCTGTCGACTAATTTACAAACACATTCCTGTGCCTATAGTTGTCTGAAACAGTTTGGAGAATTACTGCAGCTGTTTACCTAGGAAGCAGAGAAGTAGAAGACAGGAGAAATCTTGTAACATCCTCAGCTATCAGATAATATTTTCATAGAGCTCTTTAGGGAAGACAGACTATGCAAAGCAGTTGCTGATAGTTGAATTACCAGATTCTTTTACAACCAAAAGAACAATGTTAGATGTTCCTCCTGGCAGCACAGATCTGCCTATAAATGGGTAATCATTAGTATAAAACTAGGATGTAACATTTGTGCTTGAAAAGTCAAATTGAATGAAAATACAATTAGCCGTAGATTTCAGCCATTTAATTATTCATCCTGAGCAGCATATAAAAGTGTAAAGCTCTGTGACTGGCAAGCTGTATTTATAAAACCTGTTCAAGATATTTAACTCTCAAGCTTAGCTGTAATTTTCACATTATGACTTGAATTTCTCTGGCTTAAATGTCATGTCTGTGTTATATATAGATTTTATCATTATCAAATTTTCCATTAACAATTTGTGTAAAAAAACTCAACAACAAACAAATACACAACAAAATAGATAGCAGTAAAACTTAGCACTTTGGTTTTAATTTAAATAGCAATTAACCTCTGTAATTTTTAGACACAGAAATGTACAGTTAGCTTAATAAGGGAGGATTGTAACAGTATTTATTAATTTTTTAGATTAATGCCAGTTACAACATGAAATCACAGGGTAACCTGATGGACTTGACATAAAGAAGGTAAACAAATGAAAAATATTAAATAGCAGCAAGGCAGCTATTACGATAAGGATAGTGTAAATCAATCAAAAATTAATTTAGACATAAACATGACTATAACATAATTAGCTCAAGTATTTATAACTTTTTCAAAGTATAATTCTCCCATTATTTTATGTTGGTTTATCTCTTCCTTCCCCCATCCCCCGCCCCCAGGATTTTTTTCAGATGTTTTCAGAACACCACTGAAATATACCAAATATTCGACAATAAAAGCTGGTTTATTTCTGATATTCATAGCATGAAAACATTATTTTTAATACTCTAATTTTATTTTACAACTGTCAAAACAATTTTTAACTCTGAATGATGGGTTCAGAAATTCTATAAGAATTTCAGCAGTTCCAGAAATATGTGTTTGGTTACTGAAAGAGAGACTTTTTCATACAGAATAGTGCAACTCCCTCAAATACGTCTATTAATAACTAACAGAAAAACTGTATTTCTTTGACAGTGATGAATAACAATATTAGTTTTTAGATTGTCATGATCTGGATGATTACTTGATTCTTCAGCCAAAATTAATTCAAAAGCAAAATTTTGACTCAGTTTATTGAATTTGGGAATCATCTATTACACAGAAAGGTGGTGGTGTTTAAAAACAGATTGTTTTAATCCTGATTCTGCTTTTATTTCTTGAACTAATGTCGTTGATTCAGGGAGCCTCTCACTATGAAAAGGAGTACCTGTAGACCCCTGGTAAGAAAAAGAAAACTATATCTCAAGCAAAATAGTTAAAAGAAATAAAATATTCAGAGGCTGGCCCAACATTCTCTGTTATCAGAAGAAAGATACCTATAGGATTAAATGTGTGCTTGTTCATGTTTCACCATTTCCTCCCACAGCCTGAAATACACTATCCTTTAACTATAAATAGGTCCCTGATAGTAAATTAACGTGTGGCCTTATTAAAGAGTTCTTCTCAAAAGCTGGCAGATTCAAGATGTATAGAGGGAATTTTTGTAGTGAGTTTCATAAATGGGTGACACAACAGGCAAGTGACAAAAGCAGCTTAAAATAAAAGAGGGGTTTTAAAAACAGGGTTTTTTCGTTGTTTACCAGAATCAGTCTTTACCAAATAATTTCAGTTGTTCCATTCACACAGTTTGTTCAAAGCCATCTTTGTAATAACTAAGGGCATCTTGAAGTCAGTGGCAGTTGCGATAATTGCTCGGAATGGCAAAGAAAAAGTCAACATGTAAAAATCCAAGAGTCTTAACCTTTTTTAATGTGATTTCTTGCAACAGCTTCAAAGACGAATCACAAGCAGTACGGGGGCAGCTACTGGTTGTCTGTGATTGACAAAGCTGGTATAATTGTATGGTTTTCTCGTATAGTGGTTTAAATGAAAGTAAATAGGGTTTTTTTTAGTTTTTGTGTTTTTCTTGTTTTGTTTTGGTTTGGTTTGGTTTTTTGTTGGGGTTTTTTGTTCATTTGATTTTGGTTTTTGTTTGTGGGTTGTTGTGGTTTTGTTTTGTTTTGTTGGGTTTTTTTAACACACAGAACCCAAAAAAACCTCAGACAGACAACAACAGGACAGGAAAACTGAGTTGTGTTCAGAGCCCGCTGATGAAAGCACTGTTCTCTGATCCATGCTGCTATTGTTGGTTTTAGTTTAGCTCCCTCTCAATCAATATCTAACGGGGCATGATTTAATAAGGTTTTATAGTCTCCAAGAATGGGGGGAGGGCAGTTGTGGTATTGTCATTCATCAAAGGGGGCCTTTCAGGTTTCTTTGCTTTCACCTGCTGGGACCCATTTGGTCTCTTTCAAAGAGAATGCAATGACAAAATGAATGAGAAATGCTAGAAAAAGAGTCCCTTATTCTACCCAATAGTATAATCAATGAGTACTTGTAATCCCTATTGTACTTCACAGAGGTAGTTGTAAGACAATTAAGTCTTGCTTCTCGGGCAAATGATTTTGGTAGTTAACCTGAAACAGCCAACAATATTGTAGAGCATGAATGCATCTGAAGCAGTGATGTAATGGGATACTGCTTAGCTAGAAAAGCCTGGTGGTTTGCTTTTTTTTTGGTAGCCTGGAACTTCAGTAAGCAAGAGAGATAATTACAGAAAAATACTGGAGAAAAAACAGAAAAGATTCTAAACTTAATTTTCAAAGATGTGAAAGGGGTGAATAATCTTTATATATGCACTTTTAAGTGCACAGTTTGTATCTTAAATGTACAACGAGAGTCATATTTTTATCACAATCTGAATTCTAAACGGTGGCTTAATAAATAGCAAACATTTACATAGTTAACATTATCTTGATGTGACAACCAATTTAGCTTTAATTTCATTTGCATCAACTAAATTCAATTCTGGCCTTTTTCCTCCTTACTGAATTGCTTGCATGTCAAAAGCTTGTACTGTTCTGAAGAGACATGCATTCACTCTGTATTCTGCATTATTTGTCCACCTTCTAATGTGCAGACGTCATTCTCTGAAAAGCACTTATCTCCTGCATCATGTCAGTTTATGTATTTCTCTCTTAAAAAAACTGCATTTTTGCTATCAGACTCACTCCTGCATCATTTACATATTTCAGCAGAATTGTAAATGTTTTGTGCTATAATTAGAGTACTCCACAAAACAGAAATGGCCAAATAAGAATCGTTATGCCCAAGACAGCACAGGCAGAAGACACCAGATTCAGCAGATATATTTACACCCTACTTTTATATATTATATAATAAAGGGAAATAAATGTTATTTGCCATTTATAGTATGACATATCGCTAATGTGAGCATGTAGACTTCTATTATTTTAAACAGCATTTGTATCAACAGTTGAGATTAGACTGCTAGTTTTCACTTTTTTTTCACCAGATTTTAAAGAGAAAAAGACAAAACTGAGTGCTGACATGGTTTAGCACTCTCCTGTTGGCAAATAGCTCCATTCTCTCATTTTTTCAGGATGTAAGAGTGTCTCTTTGGCAAAATGTTTTTGATACTCAGACACATGAGACGATGCTTTGCATCGATAAGAGACAGTGCAATCCACCTTATGAAAATGATCAGATTTACAAATATGTTAAAAAAAAAAAAATAGTAACTTTTCCACTAAATTCTACTATGCCTATTTTTTTAGGAGGTGCAATCTGAAAGAACTTACGGAAATACAGCAAGATTCTTAAAGCCCTTCAAGCATTCTCCATGAATGCCACTGGAAAGATTCTAATCCTTGCCAGCTTTCCAGGTTCCACATGACTATTTTGTGATAAATCCCATTAATGTTGATTAGTACTTTGAATTATAAATACTTCTAATCTTGTCTTAAATCTAAAGGTCCATTGTCAGGGGAAGGCCACATACTACATTTTAAAATTGTCATATGAAGCACCTATTCTTTATAAATGCTGTCCTGCAAAGCAGAGCTGGGACAAGGGAGAATAAAAACGTAATCAGCTGTGCCCCAACTAAAAGGGACGAGTCTAATTTTGGGCAGAGAGCACTGAAAGTTTCTGGTTGGCTTTGACTAGATATTATGCTAATATTATATACTGTTGAGTAGGAAAATATGTTGCATGTGACATAAAGCCCATAAAAGAAGAGGGATGCTCTTCAGTAATGGTTTGAAGAAGAAGGTAGAGGGACACCACGATGGGGATTCACGGTGAGGAAAACCGTTGCCCATATGCACACAACTGGTGATGGAGTTGTCAATGTCATTCCCCTCTCCCTTTCATAAATGTCCTTTGCACTGAAAGTCCAATTCATTATCAGTTGTGGCAGAAGCGTGATTTGGTCTCCGGAATTGAACCGACACTCTCTGCCTGAGCATACCAGTAGACAACCCGTTAAACCAAGGTTTAACACAAAAAACTGTGTCTTTTGCTGGCAGTCATGGTTTTCTGTACAGCTTCATTTTTAGATGAAATAAATATACAATATAGTGTTAACATTTTATGCTCATGGTAACTAACATTTGTTACTGTACTTTTGTCTTTCTCATTCTAACATAAGGTGTATAAGTGGCACCACGCAGAAGTCAAGTGTCATTCCTTAGCATTAGATCTGGTGTCAAACCCCAGGTCTCCATTCTTTGAGTCTCCTCTGTATGAAGATTCTCAGATGATACTTCTAAGAATAACTGGCCATATGTGGCCACAGCACCACACCAGCCTCATGAAAGGCTCATCTTTATCACTTGGCCATGGTAATGCTGGATGGGGACAGCAGCCAGCTGTGCTCTCCACGGCTTTCACCAGCAGCAACTGGAGAAATCATTCCTCTAGTCTTCTTTGTGCCCCATTTTTGTGTTTGTTTGGTGTATACTTCACCTTGTAAAGAGGAGACACTTCTCTTCTGAAGCTCCTCAGGCATGGCTTAAGTGATGTGGTGGAGGGAGGACTCTACAGCTTCACTCTGACCTGCTTGGTAAATAAAGGCTACACCAGTAAAGATGGGATGTTTGTAGCTTTGTGGTGGTGGAGAACTCGGCTGGCTAATCAGCAGAGACAACATTGCTGGTTGCCTGGCATAAAAATATCCATCACAGGAAAAGCAACAAGAGTTGTCCCACTCTCATGTTTTGTTTTGTTTTGTTTTGGTTTGGTTTTGTTTTGTTTTGTTTTGTTTTGTTTTGTTTTGTTTTGTTTTGTTTTGTTTTGTTTGGTTTTGTTTTGTTTTGTTTTATGTGGTTTGGTTTGGTTTGGTTTGGTTTGGTTTGGTTTGGTTTGGTTTGGTTTGGTTTGGTTTGGTTTGGTTTGGTTTGGTTTGGTTTGGCTTGGTTTGCTTTGGTTTGGCTTGGTTTGCTTTGGTTTGGTTTGCTTTGGTTTGGTTTGCTTTGGTTTGGTTTGGTTTGGTTTGGCTTGGTTTGGCTTGGTTTGCTTTGGTTTGGCTTGGTTTGCTTTGGTTTGGTTTGCTTTGGTTTGGTTTGCTTTGGTTTGGTTTGGTTTGGTTTGGTTTGCTTTGGTTTGGCTTGGTTTGGTTTGGTTTGGCTTGGTTTGCTTTGCTTTGCTTTGCTTTGCTTTGCTTTGCTTTGCTTTGCTTTGCTTTGCTTTGCTTTGCTTTGCTTTGGTGGCAGCCATTTAGTGGCAGCCAGCTTCATTATCTTATTTTCTTCTCCCGATGGCCAGTCTGAGCTTTGCTGGAGACCAATGGCCTTTGGCAGCTTGCAAGGTGGATGAGACTTCAGAAAAATACACGTGGAAAGCTGCGAGGTGAAGACTCTTCAGGTGGCTGTGCGTTGTTCTTGAGGGCAGCATTAGCACGTCTGTTGAGTTTGGTTGGTGTGATGGTGTGAGACGAAGAAAACACAAATGCTCCTGTGCATAGAAAAAAGTTCAAAAGCATTAATTATGCCCGGTAGTTTTATTTTCTTCTTTATCTTGCATGTTAAGGGTGTGAGATACTGTATTTTAAACCACTGGGAAGCTACTGTAAACTTAACTTTTTCTTTTGCAAGACACTTTCATCTCTGTTTAAACACCTGTGTTTCAATACAGGTGCCTTCGGTTGTATTTGACCCACAGTGGCTGGCTGGTAGCTGGCTGAATACTCTTCCTTTACTGGACTTTTATGTTATTTTGGTTTTAATAGATATTGAGATGTTTTAAATAAGTTGAATACAAGGCTGTAACACTGTTCCTATATCTCAAAATAACAAGAAAAGAAAGATTTTTTTTTTCCTAATAAAAAAGCAGCATTTTGTTCTTGGTTTATATATTTTTTTTTCTTGGAGAGGCAGGTACTGATTTTTTTTTGTGGAGCCGCATCAAAAATAGAAGTTTAGGGATTAACACAACTGTATGCATTAATGCACAGCACAATAGTATTTAACATATGCACTTGTTAATGTTTCAACAGTAATTCAGCAAGATAAGCTAACCAAGATCAAATCACAAGATCACGCAAAGAAACCCAAAGGAAAAGAAAAACAGTAATCCTTATTTATGTCAGTGTGTCTGCTGTGCAAATGTAGGAGGGAATGTCTGTAGCCAGAAGAGAGATATTTCAAATAAACAAGTCTATTTGTATAAAAAGTATAATACACAGCAAAACATCAGCCGTTGTAGAACTCATGCTATTTGTGTACAGGTGCAACAGAAGGATTCTTTTATTTCCTCTTCATAGCCCTACCTGGCTTTTAAGGCAATTTAAACACAATTTCAACTCGAAACAAATTTTTTATAAAATCGCCATTTTTAAATTGCATTTCTTGACTTGTTTTTGTGCATGCACACAGACCTCGAATGGCTGCTGGCTTTGCTAGAAATGCCTGATGGTTTTTCCACAGCAGACTGAGACTAACTGGCTTGCCGGGCCACGTAGTTAAACCTCACTAAACTGCTGCCTAGGAATGATATTCACTGATAGGACTGAAAAGATACAGGTTATGTTTGTGGAAAAGTCGTAGATAATTCAAGAGTGCCTGATGAGTTGTCATCACAGGGGTTTTCTTTTGAGGTTTAGTTTGTTTTACTCTGTTTTAGGTGGAGATGTTTCATCTGACAAAATTTAACCTCAAGTTCTTTCCTGTACAAAATTCTACGCAAAGCTTCACACAGGCAGTAGAATTTCCTACACTGGGGCCATATTCCTCATATACTCCAAAGGAATTGCACTCACTCACACTTATTACAGCTTAGAACTTTCCACCATGTCATACTAGTGATACAAACCTGGTTGTCACACAGACATTTTGGCCCTTCAAAGAAACCAACTGGGCTGACTCTGACTCAGATCTGTGAAACATTTTGCAAGACTCATCACATTAGTTGTAGTAATACAGAATTCTGAAGTATAAGATACTAAAATAAACAAACCAACAAACAAACCCTAACCAACCCAACCAAACCAAAACCAAAAAACCACGCAAAACACCAACAAAAGAAAAAAAGAAACAAACAAACCAACAAAAAAACCCAAACCAAACAAGCAAAACACACACAAAAAGGATGACCAAGGAAGATTACTAGTTCGATAAAAAGTGTAAACAAAGAGTGGCCTACACTGAAAAACAATGTATTCAGGAGACATATTCAGGGTCTGGGTTGCACAGCAGCAAGACTCATCTCAAGGTTTTCACGGCTGTGTTGTTTTGCCTATGAATTACACATAAATTCTAAATTTCGTTTCTGTTACAAGATATGGCAACTTTATTTAAAACATCTTTGAGAGCAGAGAGCTTCCCAAAAAACCACAAAAGCGATATCAAGCATCCGCATTATAATCCAAATCTCAGAATTTGCTCTGCCAGCATAACAGAAGTTTTGCACGGGACACAAAAATCTCAGCGTTGTTTTAACCAGGTTACAGGTATATGTGGTTTGAATTATCTTTGATAGAACCATGTGAAATTAATGATTTAGCAATTACAAACATTTCAGCTTCACTTTAGAAAGAAAACAAAATCCTAGCCTGAGTCCAAAGCAAAAAAAAAAAAAAATTGTTTCATGTAGCTTTAGAAAATAGAGGTAAATTTATAAATTTTTGTGGATGACATGAACTTGTATAACAGCAAACCAGAAGCTAGGAAGTCTATTATAACTGTATAAACTTAACTGTACCAATAGCATATGAAATAAATCATATTGCTCAGTCGCCTAATGTGCATTACGTTTTTCGAGAATATGTAATTTTTCTACAAGAGGTTTAAAAGAGTTTCTTAAAATATACTCCAAACTACAACAGATTTATCATTCATGCAGAGCACAGAGGCTTAATTTTGCTTTTTTGTTTTCTGCTATTTTAAATCAAGCAGTTATCCAGGAGATCAAAAAATGGACATTTTGTGATGGAGGAAATGACAGTGCGTACCGGAATTTGGTATTTTTTCATGGAGTAAAGGTGCAGATAGTGTTAAGAAGCTTATTAGATGTGTTGCAAAAGTGTAAAGACAAGCAGGACGGATTTATCTCACATGTGATGCTGCTGAAATCAGCAAATCTGCACCAGGAAGGGATGGATGTAAAATGTTTGGGAGGGGGGAAAAAAAATAAAAAAAAATAAAAAATAAAAAATAAAATTAAATTAAAAAGAAAAGCAAAGCCACGCATGTTACCTTTTTCCGGCAGGGCTGCGCGGCGCTGCGCGGTGCGCTCCTGCCATCTAGCGGCTTCCGCGGAGCATCGCGGATGCGCGTCCCGTCCCAGCACCGCGCCCCCCCGCGGAGCTCCCGCCGCTGGTGCGCAGGTACCGGCCGGGGGGATCACAACGGAAGGGTTTGGATAGGTTGGGGCAATTTATGAGTAAGTAACGAAAGAAACCGGAACGGAAGATGGAGGGAGAGAGGAAAAGAATGAAAGAAAGAAAGAAAAGAAAGAAAAGAAAGGAAGGAAGAAGGAAAGGAGTAAAGCAAGGAAGGAAGGGAAAGGGAAATGGAAAGGGAAAGGGAAAGGGAAAGGGAAAGGGAAAGAAGGGAAAGGGAAAAGGGAAAAGGGAAGGGAAAAGGGAAGGGAAAGAGAAAAGGAAAGGGAAAGACGGGAAAGGGTAAAGGGAAGGGAAGGGGCAAAGGGAAGGGAAAAGGAGAAGGAAAAGAAAAAGGAGGAGGGGAGGGGAAGGGGAGGGGAGGGGAGGGGAGGGGGGGGGAAGGGGAGGGGAGGGGAGGGGAGGGGAGGGGAGGGGAGGGGAGGGGAGGGGAGGGGAGGGGAGGGGAGGGGAGGGGAGGGGAGGGGAGGGGAGGGGAGGGGAGGGGAGGGGAGGGGAGGGGAGGGGAGGGGAGGGGAGGGAAGGGAAGGGAAGGGAAGGGAAGGGAAGGGAAGGGAAGGGAAGGGAAGGGAAGGGAAGGGAAGGGAAGGGAAGGGAAGGGAAGGGAAGGGAAGGGAAGGGAAGGGAAGGGAAGGGAAGGGAAGGGAAGGGAAGGGAAGGGAAGGGAAGGGAAGGGAAGGGAAGGGAAGGGAAGGGAAGGGAAGGGAAGGGAAGGGAAGGGAAGGGAAGGGAAGGGAAGGGAAGGGAAGGGAAGGGAAGGGAAGGGAAGGGAAGGGAAGGGAAGGGAAGGGAAGGGAAGGGAAGGGAAGGGAAGGGAAGGGAAGGGAAGGGAAGGGAAGGGAAGGGAAGGGAAGGGAAGGGAAGGGAAGGGAAGGGAAGGGAAGGGAAGGGAAGGGAAGGGAGAAAACCTTCTAAATTTGTCCCAGAGTGTAGTTAAATTTATAGGAATGTCTTACCATTTTGTAAGAAATACACCACAATTTACAGTCAGGAGGGTAGAAGCACACCCCACAGCACTCCTCACCTTTGTGGGTCATTAATTGCTACTGCTCACGGGCAATGCTCAGTTTCTGTGTTTAACAAAAAATGACAATATCGGTGTAGTTTTACAAAATACCCACTTTTAACTAAGAGCTCTGTACTTGAGTTTAGAGCAGATATATAATGCTACATACCCCCAGTATTTGTTCATGAACCAGGATAATTAATTACATCTCAAATACCTGCTCATCTTGGAATCAGAAGATTCAGAGCCAGCTGACATAGATGGCTTCCTAACAGGCTTTTTGTTTGTATTATTATCCTCTCCATGTGTTGGCACAGGAGTTTATGGGCTGGACCAAACTGCAGATCTTCATGCCAGCTGTGTGTTTCAGGCTTTAATCAGTAACAAAGACATCCGTGCTCAGTAAATAACAGAGAGGAACTGATTGGCTTCACAGAATAATGTAGAATAATTAACTTTACAGCCTATTTGTGGATCTAAGGTACTGTTTCTGCATATCCAGAGTTATTTATTTTTCTTCTCGTATCTCCATCACTTTCTCCTTCAGCCTTGTCCTGCTGGGAGCTCCACTCTGACCCAACCTGGGACCCGAGTGTTTTGCTACAGGCCTCTGAGCTGGTTAATGACCTTTTCCATCCCTTTGTCACATATATACATCATTTTCAGGTCTTCTTATGTAACCTTTATTTCCTAATATTTGCAATTTTTCCCATCTTACAGCATTACAAAAGGCTGTCACAGGTGATAATGAGGATTTTATATGCATAAATAATTATTATTATTGTGCAAACATACACCATAATAAGGAAATCCAGATAGTACTAATTATCTGTTAAATAAGCAACATAAGAAAAGTTGTATATGAGTCCTGCTGTAGAACATCAAAATCTGCCCAAATCTCTATCTTCAAGACTCTCAAGCAGTATCTCAGTCTGAATACTGAAATTGAGGTGAGCAATTCTCCTGGTTTTGTTAAAGAACAGGTTTCTCTTTTAGTGAATTTGCCTGTTAGCTAAAGCCTTCATATTAGCTGCATTTTCCTGGAGAACAAGATACATGTTTTGGTAAACATAGCAATGGAATGTGAGGTTATTGATAAGCACAGATTCACACCTCGCAAGAGGGGCAACGAGAAACAGGTGACCAAGAAACTGACCAACAGAGTATAGCATCCCATTCACGTGAATACCTCATATAAAAGTGGGAGATCACGAGGATCTCGTCCCTTCCTTTCCCTTCTGCTTATGGCCAGCATTAGGAGAGGACCTTGCTGGTCGTCCCTGCGAACTGAGGCCTGGTGACAGACTGAATCCAGCTCCGGTTGGCTGCAGAGTCCAGTCCAGGACTTTGGGTGCCGGCTCTGCAATTGCTGAGACTTTCAAGATTGGTTTTGTGTATTTTGTATTATTTTCTCTATTCTTATTAGTAGCATTAGTAAAACATCTTTAATTTTTCCAACTCTCTTCTCTCTGTCCTTCTTTCCCTCCCGATCGCCTGTCCTGAGTGGGAAGAGGGGAGAGGGAGGGCCTGAAAAGGGGGAAAAGGAGGTTAACAATACATCTGTCATGGTTTTATTGTCACCCCGCAATCAAAACCCTCAACGGCAATATAAACTTTTTCTACTAGACATGTTCAAAACAACAGCAAGGAGATGGCAGAAAATTGCAGGACCAAGTCAAAGAATGGAAGTACCATCTGCATTGTGAAAATTCCCCAACAAATAGCTGACTGAAAATATCCCCAGATTAATTCTTTAGCCTGGAAAACTCAGCACTGCCTTCCTTCATAAACTAATGCAATGTCCATTTGTTTCGCAAATTTGCTTCACATGACTTTTTTTCTTTTTTTCTTCCCTTTGGATTTCTGCAGAGCCACAGAACAATCTGCGTGTTTGCTCTGGAGCGCAGAAGTAAAACCTAGCTATGCTGAATAAGATTTTTTGCATTAATTCCAAAAGGATGCAAGTGCTGGTACTTTTATATCAAAATTATGTGCTGTACTTTGAACACCATTCCAGGTGCACCAGAATCCTACTGTTGCTCTGCACATTTATTTGCATGAAACAGGGAGAAATTCATTATTGTTCCATATAATCCAGATGTCCACAAATTTCCTTATATAAAACTAGAAAACCGTTTGTTATAGAGTCGGCTCTTATTCTACGACTGAGTAGACTTCAGTTCCTCAATGAAACGGGAAAAATGATTTGTTAAAGGTCAGACGCTTGGTTTTCTATACTTTAGGTCCTTGGCCTTCAGTATTTTTCTTAAGACTATGGCTACTCCAAGATTTTTTTAAACGAGAACCTAAAGGGTTGCTCCTGCAAATGTTATCAACTTAGGTTTACACAGCAAGGTCCCTGTCATCCAGCTTAGTGTCTTCTGCTATTCCTAACACCTCGTCTGATTTTCACACACACTTTCTGCATCTCCTGCTGCTCCAGAGCACCCTTAGTTCCACTCTCTTCTCCTCCTTTCTCGGTTCCTTGTTAAAATAAACAGAAAACCCTTTTCCACCCCTATTAGAGTAGCTGCTTTCCCGTCGCAGGTCCTTCACTTTGCCTCTGGGCTGCCTTACACACAATGCCAGGCAAGCTCCTCATTCACTCAGCGGCTCAGAGCAGCATTGTGCGAATCAAAACACGCTAAATGACAGATGGCTTGTGGCAGTTTAATGAAATGCCTAGTCACCGAGCAGCCTCGCTCTTGTAAACTACAGTAATGAACTGGCTATTGTGCTGGCTGCAGTAATGAAGCAAGAGCCGGCGGAGCTGCTCAACCTGTATTTTGCAGGCTCTATACTGAGGAGACCCAATGCAGAGGTTCCTCCTCCAACTCCTGAGCCAACAGCAACCCCACACAATCCAGTTCCACACAGTAGTTGCTGTTTTTCATCTTTGTCATCACTATAAATTTATTGCTTCAAGTTATACGTATTTTCCTTAGGTGCCTATGGTACGTCCCCACACCCTTCATGGTTCAGAGTGAAAACGAACACTGTTATGTGACCTGGGTAGCCCATGTGCTACAGAAGAACTCTAGAAAGGGCTGTCATTGCTGTCATCACAGCAAAATGGGGGTGGTATTCTCACTTCCCTGTCATATTCTGCAGGTGGAAAAGGTACAACAAGGTTCAGTTGCTCATTTCTATCTGTGCTGTGTACAGTATCTGCATGCACCTCTGCATTTTCTGCTCTTGTTAAGGATTTGAATACTGTTGATGCAACTTTACTAGATTTATATGACCGTGAGTCAGTATTCACATACCATGGTGATAACCAATTACAGCCATCAATCAAACCCCCACCACAGGTGACAGAAGTGGCCCTGGTGACTTCAACAGGGGAAAGATCCTTGCTCTTGCATTTGCAGAGAAGCTCAGAGATACAGTTCAGTGCCATGGTTTAACAAATATATATATAAAGCAAAGCTCAATACTTTCTGAAGCATCTTTGAAACTGATACCCTAAGTGACCTTGGGAACACTGTCTTTTAAATTACGGCTTTTGGGTTTTTTTTTTTGGCCTGAGTTTAAACCTAGTGGTGTCCCTGGTTGAAATCAATAGCTGTGCTCAGTGTTAACAGAAACACGGTTTCTATAGGAATTGTATTTGAGTGTGGTTTTGTGTGCACACTCTTGTATGAATATGCTAGTTGTATTTGATTTCTCATGGGACACAGCATATTTTGTTTTATTCCAGTCAAATGGTATTATAATAAAAGCCTGGTTCTTGGTTTATTAATACTAGCAAGAATCTTGCCATTGACTTCAATGGGAGCAGAAAATGTTACATTTTCAATATTACAAATCATGACTGTGAAAAGCCTTCTTTCACATCCACATTGATACTCTAGGGCAAAAAAGGTAAAACAGACAAAAAAAAAAAAAAAAAAGAAAATGCAGTTTTACAAATTAATTATTTACCTAGCTTAAAATGACCTTAAAGAAAGGAAACTAACATCAAAACAGGTTTTGAAAACATAGAAAGATAAATTCAGGGATACCTATCTAAAGTTATGTAGATCATAAATAATTTTCACGTTATACTTTTCAAGTTAGCATGCTGCTTGCATAGATTAGTCCATGCCCATCACGTGGCTGTACATATTACTGCCTTCCAGCTTGCCAGGAAAATGTGTCTTGAATAGCTCATGGTGGTATTGGTCAAGTCAACTTGATAATTATTGACTTTTACTTTTTTTTTCATCTTTTTTCTGACCGAGGCATTTTTTCAGAGTAGCTTAGTAAGGGAACAAATCCCTATGGCCCTAGCCCCCTATGTTTCCTTCTGACTGAAGGTAACAGAGGAACCCTGCAAAGCCCCCTGTGCACAAGGCATTGCGCTTGTGCAGTGAAGACCGGTCCTGAGCGTGGGCAGCTGCTCTTGGGACAAGGGCTGGAGATGGGAATATTGGAGAAGAATGAGATAAAGAGTTTCATAGCACGGTTTCTGTTGTTGCTGGTGTGCTCAATTATCACAGAATCATATAATGTCCTGAGTTAGAAGGCACTCACAAGGATCATTGAATCCAACTCCTGTCCCTGCATAGGACAAACCTACAGTTCACATCATGTGTCTGAGGACATTGTCCAGTCTCTTGTTGAATACTGGGGGCTGTGACACCTCCCTGGGGAGCCTGTTCCAGTGTCCGGCACCACCTGCTGGAATCTTCTCCTAATGTCCAACCTAAACCTCCCCTGGCACATCTTTCTGCCATCCCCTTGAATCCCATCATTAGTCACCAGAGAGAAGAGCTCAGCACCTGCCCCTTCTCTTCCTCCCCTTGTGATGAAGCTGCAGCCCCATGAGCTCTGCCCTCAGTCTGCTCTTCTCCAGGCTGAACAAACCAAGCGACTTGAGCTGCTCCTCATACAGCTTCCCCTCCAAACCCTCACCAACTTTGTGGCCAAAGCATTTAGCCCACCAACACTGATGCCCACCTTGCTCTCATTATCAGCAGCAAAATTTGCTTCCACTTGTATACCTACTTCTATTTTTCTTACCAAGTCTCAATATTGAGAAATGTACAGTCATCTCACTGTGATAAAGAGGGCCGTTTGAAAGACTTCACAGAGGCTCTGTACTGTGAAGGACCGAATTTTCATTGAATGCCTACATTTTCAGATCTTTTTCTTAACAGAAGTATGCTTTTTGAATGGCAGGTTGAAACTGTGTGTTTTCTTATGTCACTGACCAGGAGTATATAAAATATCAGAGCACATTTGTCCCAGGGGAGGGACACAACCAACTCAGAGGTGCGTCATTGTGGTGATAGAGGCTTCACATCCAGCCCTGGCTGGTGTCCTTCTCAAGCTCCGCTCACACAGTGCACCTACAGAATGGCCAAATTAAACCAATTTCTGAAATCGTTAGTTCCCAAATATATTCACAGGATTGACTCTCACGATCATCACACCTTCCAAACACTGCCAGAATGTTGACTCTGATCTGTTGTTTTCCCTCTTCTCAGATAATTTAAGTGTTGAAGGGCACCATCGAAAAAAGATGTATGTGCAGATTGCAGGAAGAATTGTGGGCTTGCATTTGTGCATACTTGGCAACAAGGTAAGGTGCAGTAGCTCCCTGGTCCTGCTAGAACATCTACTGAAAGTACAGGATGCTGCACAGACAGAGAAGATGCCTAAAGAAGAGTAGACGGATAAATTTCAGAAAATTTGTTTTTTACAGATATTTTAACTCCTCCAGGACACAATACGTTTTGGTGAGTTTTACAAAAGTGAGTTTAGTTTCACCTAAAGAGGTGGACAGTTCTGGTTTTAGACGGGTGTCGGTTACCTTTTCTGGTGAAACTGGTTGTGTTTTTACAGCAAGTTAGTCAACCTTTACTAGTTTCCTACTGAAACCCTGTAGTAGGTTAGTGCAGAGATGAGAGATTTCCGCAGTCCCCTGCAACAGCTTGGGAGACAACCCCTGTAATCTCTCCCCTGCATCAGCAGTGAAGGTGGCTTCATGTTCTTCTTCTGCACAGACCCCTGCTGTGCCGAGCACCGCGAGGATGAGCAGGGAAGGAGAACCTCAGCATTTCATTTGCAGAAAACTTGCATGAAAACTGAAAACCTCGGTTGAGCCTCACCATTGTGAATCTCCATCACCTGACGGAAAGGCAGCTTGAAGAAATAAGCCTTTTACTATTGATTCTGCAGTAGCTTCTGAATGATGCTCTGTGTGACCTTGAACTAATGTTGCACGACAATATTTACTTTTATCAGGGTATTCGAGATACACTGGGAATTTCTGCAATGAATTTAACTACTGGGATAGTGAAAACACAGATTGTCATAGGATTAATTTTATGTGTAAAATTCTGCTTTCAGATCCATGCCTTCTTGGTTACCAGTAAAATAAATTTCTTCTGCTAATCTCTTGGCTCTATTTTTCTCATAGTCCGTATTTAAACACAGAAGTATATATAAAAAAAAAAAAGGTGACAAGCAGGGTCAAGAATAGAAGCAGAAAAATACAAGCACTGTAGTGCTGGAAAAAGGGAAATTAATATACCACTGCTTTTCTAAAATGTGAATAGATATATGAGTTATTACTTTTTATTTTATTTGTGCAGGCATTCTTACGCTTTCTTCTTCTGAAACATTTCTCTTCATGAAGGTCTTTCTAAAGTGCTTCTATTTGCTACGTGCTAAGGTTTAGAATATCTGCAAAAGGATATCATAAGTGGAAAATAACTTGAAACTGTCTTCTGCTCTAATATATGCCTTTCCTCCCTCCAAGGAAGAAGTTACCTTTAAATACAATTGCATAAATATAATCCCTTACAAAATGTTTCATACACGGGCGGCAGTACAGATAAGCAGCAAAATATCTGACATTATGAGCTTAAATATGTGCTCTTGATTCATCACATGTTAAAAAAAGAGACTTCCCTGGATCCTTCTATCTAAATCTCTGATTCTCTGAGGTTTGACAAAATTCAGGAGTATTCCCACTCAATATGTTTTCTAATGGATGGCTCCTTTTTTTTTTTGTATTTGTTGTAAGATATTTGTTGCAGTACAATAACTTTGAGCAATCACAGCCTGTTCCAGGATGGCTGGGAGGTGGAGCCTGAGTGGATGCGAAGGGGACAAAGGGCCCAGGACAGGCTGCCTTGTGTCAGATTAAAGTTTGCCCAAACTGGCAGTGGACTCTCGAGGGACCAGACCGTCAGTAATGTGACCCTTTCCTCCTCATACTGAGCTGTCCCTTGTCACCCTCTGGCATCCGGCAGCCACCAGCTTCCACCCTTTTTTTCCAAGTGTTCTTTCATTGTTTTCATGCCCTTTCCAGCACAGAGTGCTCAGAATTGCATTAGATGCTCAGGATTATGGAGTACCTGTGAACGTGACTTGAAAAAGCTTTTTTGTATTTTGTTTTTTGGTTTGTTTTTTTTTTTTTTTTGTAACTCATGTCATAATGATTACAAGCCTCTTAGCACTGAACACCAGTGTCAGTAATAATGTAATCAGAATGAGCACCTGCCCCTGGAAGTAACACAGACTCATTCACACTTCCTTCCTCCCTTTTAATGACCTGCTCTGCTCATGAACACGTAAGACAGCACAAATGTTTGAAAGGAGAAGCTACACTATGGTGAACACTGATTTTTTTACACATTTAATCTATTCAGTTTTTGAGGAACATAAAATTATTCTCTTACTGTGTTTACTTTTCTACAGTTTGAATTTTCTTCTAAAATGATGTGATATTGCAGTTAGTTGTGCATTCCTCTTGTATTAATTATTATTCCTTTATAATTTGTGGTCATTTGGACTTCCTTTCCTTTACTACAAGAACTAGTACTTTAAAGAATTTCTTTACAAACTCAAGTGAACTGCCTGTTTATCCCCCATTTCATTTACCCTTGTCTCTTGGCATCCCCATTTTGCAGTCAGGTCTACACTTGACATCTACATTTGAGCTCACTTTGAAGCTGTAGCTCATTTCAATTCTTGCTTCTATTTGCTGTACTTCCCTAATACATTCTTGTGCTTGACATAATTAAAGTGGCTAGTCTCCATTTTCATTATTTTGCCATTTTCTTAGCTTCACAGTTGTCCTCCTGCAGAGTGGTCACCAAGAAGGTCTTACTAAGATAAGTGGTGAATTTTATGCTATTCAACATGTTCATAAATGATCTGGAAAAACTGCTGAATTGGCAGGATGTTGGTGAATTTCAGGATATTTAAAGCTAATGCTGATTGCAAAAACTTGTGGTAGAAAGGCAGATGCAAATTATTGCAAAGTAATGCAAATGGCATGAAAAAGAATTGCAATTGCATGCGTACAGTGATGCGCTGTATGTTAAACACTAAAACACAGGAAACACATTGGACTCAGGGCAGATGCAAAACCACAAAAATATATTTAAAGGTATTGGGAAAGTAATAACTAAATAAACCAGACAATATTATCATGCCATGGCTTAAACTTCTGCTGCTCCTGTATCTTGAGTATTCCATGAAGTTCTGATTCTTCAATCTCAGAAAAGGTGTAGTAGAACTAGCAAAGATACAGAGAAAGGGTAAAAAGTCTCATCAGATATGAAACAGAATCTATGAAAAAAAGATTAAACAGACTAGGTTTCTTGGCTTGGTAAAGACACCTATACAAGTATGAAAGTTAGAGAGAAAATGAACATAAAAATAGATCAAGATAACTGTGAGATTCACTTCCATGGAGGTAAAGTGAAGCAAATGTTCAGGGGACTTATTGTGTTGAAAGTATTTAAAAAAAATAAAAAAGATGTACAAATTGATGGAGGGTTTCACTGATGGCTATGAAATGTAACAGTCTAGACACAACCCTACAACCCCTAAATCAGAATATTTTAAAATTACTGTTTGTGGAGATAGTATAGCAGAAAGATGTTTACACACAGACGTGGCTCTGCCTCTTATGTTTTTAATACTAACTTCAAACATTGCTGGCAGAAAGTGCCTTCGTCTGTGCCAATTAAATTTTGCAATGTTTAAACTTCTGCTTCCTTGTGGCAGCGCCACACTGATGCAGAGACAAGTTAATTAGCCCAACACATTTACTATCTTGAGCACCATGCTGCGTCTTACCTTTAAGATAATTATTTTGGGGATAACGAATCAGCCATAGAAAAGTCTGTACAGTTTATGAATTCTGTTTGATTTGGGGAAAGTCTCTCAGTGTATGCTTTTCAGACTGGAATCACTATTTTGAAAGTGTGCTCTGCCTGCCTTTTCAGTTATGACCATGACTTTTTACTTCCAGACTGATTTAGTAAAGGAATTTCAGCAAAATCATATTGATCCTGTGCTCCTGGTGAAGTTGTTTTTAGACAGAGCTGCCAGCCAGTCTAGACAGAATTAGTTTTAAGACTGAATCACAGAAGTAACAAAATTACCCATTTGCGGCTTAGGAATTACAGCTGTTCCTGTGTTTTCTAAAAAGAATACCCTCAACAATCTGGAAAAGGAAATGGTGTCAAAAAGAAATAGGAGATACCCCATATGAAAGACAGCAGGGCTCTCTAGGTAATAACGACAGCTATGCCAAAATTCATTGTTTCAAAAGATGCTGTTGAAAAAATGTGTACAAACCTTGCTTTCAGTACAGGTTTACATTTGTTACGCTCACATAATTGTATTTAAAAAGTTCACAAACCAAAAGAGCTATGTGCTTTTTACTATGATTCTCAGAGGATGGGTGAATAGAAAATCAAATTGACAACAAATGAAAGGGTGTATTCATCTAAAAGCAGCAAGAATGTAAGGTGTTAAAATGTGTCTAAGGAGTTAAAAACACAACGTCTATCTAAGAAACGTCTACCTAGACAGAAAAATAAAGAGTTTTTAAGCCCACCTACACAAAAGAGACTTTTCCATTCTTCAGGAAGGCAAGTTTTGCAAGGTCAATGATAAGGAAAATTTTGCTATTAGTAAAATGGGGAATCATGTTTAAACTACATATTACCCATATTACCATAAAGATGGGACTGTCTGCAACTGGCTGAGATTTCAGGGTTTTTGGCTTTTAGCGACACTAATTCTAGTGACAAAATTAGAAACTTCAGAATAAAAAATCATAGAAAATTTTCAATGAAAGAAGTGGAAATTTTTTTATCAGCTGAAAAATTGTGCTCACATTCTGACTATATTCTTGTTGCAAGTCCTTTCCTTCTCCTCCGCTCCATCTCTACACGCAAGCAAAGTATGTACCTAAGTATCCTGCTAAATTCTTTATCTCTTAAGGCAGTAGACTCTTAATTGCTTTGCGAGTTTGATATAGAGTCCTGTAATTTTTATATTCTACATTGATCCCATATTTTAACTTATGACAAAAGCAGTTCATCTTGGAGATAAGTCTGGTTTGTGTCTCTTATAATAAATACAATTACATGTACACTACTGTATCTATGCACATAATAAATATTAATAAATATTCTATCACACCACATAGCTGAAAGATTCCTTGCATCACTCTTCAGTTTTTACTTCACAGAAGTCTTCCTGATTTCTTTCCAGCAATGGTGATATGATGGGACGGCTGAATTTCAGAGCTTCTGTACATTCAGGTCAATTGATGAAAATTAGATGTTGGTCCAACTGATTTGCTCTTTTAAATGGGGTCTGACTCAGTGTTCATGTATGTCTTGATGCTGTGGAATTTTACACTGGATTTCTATGTTGGTTTTATTTGTCCTTCATGTTGACAAAGGGAAGTGCCATTGTCATCCTTTTTTTTTGTACTGTGATGATATAAGTCAGCATTTTAGTATCACCCAGTAGCATTTTGTTGTGTAAAATGTCAGTATTAAGTCGTTATTGTTACCTGATGACTAAACATGCAGAATGAAAAGACAGAGAGGAAACTCTCAGGTTGCATTCTCCTGGTGATGTGCAAGAGGACGTAAATGTGCCTACTGCCTGGTACTAAGGGAATATCCCTCAGTTTCCCCAGGCTTCACTGGAAAAATGCTGCTCATTATTTTTATTCAGTTCACACACACATATACAATGCTTATTTTCCCATAAAGTGGGGAGAAGTTGAAAGACACAAACATCAGGAGTTAGGCAAAGCTCAAAACTCAGAGCTGCGGCAGAGTTCAATTCCTATCTTTGCTAGACATTATAGCATTTTTATGTAGCTCAGCATTTACAACACACTTCTGTGCCTGATGGACATAACCATGTGGGTTTATCAACAGAACGAATTTTTGTACAATACACCCGACTTTTTTTGAGGCATCTTATGGGTGTAATATGGAGAGGCTACATTTTCTCTGAATACTTAATTCTGAAGGTATTTATTGTGATTTTGGTTGCATTACTTGTTATCAAGAATAACCTTTTTGAAGACAATGACACTGTACAGGGGAAAAAAATGCATAAAAGTTTAGAAAGTCAGATTTGAGTTATTCTTAAAAAGCACAGGAATTTGTGCTCTTCTAAGCAAGAGCCACGCTCTGTCCAAAGTCCACACTATACCACAGAAACTAGTTTTAGTCTAAGAAATACCATGGTCACCCATAATAGCCATTTCCCTCACACAGTGATGCTGTTACTGTCTTCATGAAGACCAGAGGAAAGTGAGCATTGCTTGATTTGAGCAAGAGACACCACACGTGGACTTTCAGAAGATATTAATTCCATTAAGTATTCACTGTGTTAAAGTTATGTGCCTTACAGTGCTGCACAATTTCTGTCACACTTCCTGACGTTTGCGATTAGTAACTCAACATCTAGATAACTGCACGCGTGGAAAATTGTTGGTTTAGGTGCAAGTCTAAATGCACAAATCCCATCAGTTTTTAGAGTGTTATGGATGTTTTTTCTTGCAGAAGTGCTACATAGGATTAGATTGCTGACTGTCCCAACGTTTGCAAAAGAAATATCATTTCCACATGATATCATGTAATCCAAAGTTATGTTCAAATCTTTGGATTACATGATATCATGTAAAAAAAAAAAAAAAAAATATATATATATATATATTTAATTACCTTTCCTCAATGGGTTTCAAAATTACATTGTCACACTTGTTTCATATGGAGGTGAGGCTAAAATGATTGAAGACGTGCAGGTTGACATAACATCTAGTTTTCTGTAAGATATTAAACATGGAGAAGATGGAAGAATGTTTGTGTTGTTTTTGGTTTTTTTTCAAAGTTTCAGTGAGCTCTTTGCTTTTCTTTTCTGATACTCTTGGGAGTCCAGCCTTGAATAAAATCCATGTTGCCTATGAGACAAATTCCCCTTCTTACTATGGAGGGGAGTGGGATGCTCGGGGTTTTGAGCCTTACTCATTCTAAGGTAGAAAGGCCTCATTTCTGAAACACATTTTAATGGGTAATCCCAAGAATCGATGTAATTTGTAGTTATCAATAGCAAGAAGCACACAACAAAAGTAAAACCTATGGTTCCCCCTGGAATATTTTCAAAGACAATGGACTTGGTATGGTCAGAGAGGAAAAGGTTTGTTTGAAATGAGCTGAAAAGGATCTCAGTAAAAGAGATGAAGTAATTGAGAAGAAAAAAAAGTGAAAAAAGGAAGTTCTTGTAACATCCAGGTTGTCAGGTACATCATCTTATTCATCAGATATTCATGATACAAAGCATAACAGAACTCCCCTCTGTTATCTGCTTCCATATTTCTGTGCTATGAAATATACCAGAAAAAAGATAACAGCAACCTAATTGGAAGTAGCTACATTACCTTAGTATTGGGGTCATAAGTGAATAATAAAAGAATGTTTAGGGTTAGGATACATTTTAAAAAAATACTAGTAGCAATGATAATAATAATAATAATAATAATAATAATAATAGGATTATTATTAATAGCAGTAATAATAATAGCAACAGCAAACAAGGAAATGGGAGGAGGGTTTGGTTTCCTTGGAGTTGAAGGGAGTGAGGTCTACCTGAAGACTAATTGAAATTTAATTTACATCTCTGATTTATTTGACTGCTCATTGCTGAGTGGCAAAAGCTATATAACAAGTGACTTACAGTATTTCTCCTTACACTCATGTAAGTTAGCAGAACAGCTCACGGTCACCCTGGGCTAACAGGGAGAGTAATTCCACATTTCCTACTGGTTCAACATTAAGGGGAATGAACCTCATTCTATTCCTTTTTTTTTGTAGTTTGTCAGATTTTTTTTTATACAGAGTAGACTGTATGACAAGTAAACACATATGTTATTTTTACCACCTGCAGCCTGCAAATGGATTCTGAACATGAAAAATAGTCAGAGTAAATGTCTTTCTTGGATGCGTGAAAAATTCGACAACAGCCCTGGAAAAGAAAGGGAACTGTATTACTGGGTATTCAGCAAGAGCTGATTTACATACTGGAGCAGATCTTGCACAAATTACACCGAAATGTAAAGGAGAAAGAAAAAAAAAAAAAGAAATAAAAAAGCCTGCAATTGCTTTCTGTCACTGTGCATGTTGATGAATCTCTGGTACATATTAATTAATGCCCTATTGTGTTTGGCAGCTTACCAAGGGCTGGGGCTGAAGACAGAGGGATCCTTTAGCCTAAAAGTAGCTTACAACACATATTAAAAAAGAAAATATTTGTATTTATATGAGCTGTGAATATTAGTTAGGAAGAAGCCTTTTTGCTGTTAATGTAATTAACTGAGATGAACTGCCATCTATCACAATATGATATCATTATTATAGTAAAATCTTAAAACCTATAGACTGAATAAAAAAAGATTTCTAGTATCAATATGCCAGTTGATGAAATAGAATATTCTAAAAAAGTCCAGTAATCCTTCTCCAATTCCACAGCAGGGGAGAGAAAATTATAATCACCATCAGAGTAAAGGAAAGTCTTTGAAATGCTCAGTGACTATTTGTTCACATCTACAAATAAATGCAATTGATTGTATTTTTTTCTTTTTGTTTGAGCTTCTTGTGAGCTATCAATTCACAGAAATATGCAGGAAGTCAGTTTCTTTGCCAACAATCTTGGCCAAAAAACCCTTCACTATTTTCAGCTAATCAATTCGAATTAAATTAACAACAGAAAACCAATTCAAAATGAGATATTCATTCATTCTAGAACAGAAACTGATGATGTGACCCTCATTCAGGCAAAATAGCACAACTTCTCAATATCAGAATTACAAAATATCAGCCCGCAAATAAGCCACAAGCTAAGAATAATTCACAGAAATAATTAATTGGTGAGAACCTTTTCTCATGGATGGAAGATGATTTGGAAACTATTTCTTATGCCTTCTACATGTGAGTACTTTGCTGAAAAAGTCCTGTCCCTATGAATAGGAGTGTTTAATGGGCATATTTTTATCTTTCCTACTTTCCACTGGTATGTCAGTGATTCCTCTTTTGTTCCATGTTATCTCCTGGTAGAAACACATAAAAAATGACTCTTCCCCTCTACCCAGGATCACTGACTTTCTATTAATTCTAGTGCTCTTGGATGAACTCACCAGTAAAAAATTGGTGTTCGTGGGGAACTGCAGCAACCCCCTTTGGTAAAAAGGGGAATTTTGTATTCATGCACACATGCACTATTCATGAAAGTATGGCTTGCAATTTGTCCATGAAATGAACCAGAGGAAAGTCCGTAGAATGCTGTGAGGACAGGAGCCACAAGGCTTCACATAGCTGTAGCAGGAAATAGTGCAGGAGAAATTAAGTGGATTAAGACTTGTGTAATAACTCTGAAGGATTCCAGTTCTGGTAAGTGGCAGGTTTCACACAAAATCAATGCAGTAGAGCTGGAAAACCTGTCAAAAATGCCCGAATATCAATGGAAAGGGTGGGACAAATAACAAACTTAAAACAGTAAACACTTTTAATCACCCCAAGGCAAACTGACTGCTTCCCAGGAGACGGAAACTTTGGCAAGGTTTGCAGGTGGAATATAAATGCTGACAACATGAGAATCTCTTTAATGTAATAAGAGCACTTATGATGTCCAGGACATCACCCTGCTTGCATCAAAATCCTGTCAGCTAAACAAATAAAGCGAAACCATGGGAGGGAGAGTTACAGAAATTAGTTGCTGTGGGCTATAGTTAATGATTGATTCGATAAGGAGAAAATCATGGTTGTGAAAGTGTGCAGATAGAATGGAAAAAGAATCACCATGACAAAAGAGAGTTTGTTCACATACATTAGAAGCTTATTTCATCTGGAAGTTTATTGACTTTTTGTGGGATCTACCCCCAACCAGCTACTGAAGATGTTCCAGACAGGATCAGGGAGATCAATCAAAACACTGAAACTTTGAAGTGTGCCTAGGATGCTAGGTAAAAATATTCAAAATATGTCTAAGACTTCATTAAAAAGAGTCTGCCTGACACTTTCCTTAAGATATGCAACTGTCTGGTGGCACTACCTCATTAAAAAAAAAAAAAGAAAAGCTGTAAAAGAATCAGTCCCTGAAGAGCTGTTGTGCCACATTATGGCCAGTCACAGGGACATTTTGGTCCTGCCTGTTATTCCACTCCCAAGCAAGAAAGTCTTTTGGACATGAACCACGTTTTCTTAATGTATTACTGTGGTTATGTCTAAGAGAGACACCAATACTTTTGGTTATTCAGACCCTGCTGTCCAAACAGGTGGTCATCATGGTATTTAATTATCTGAACTAAGCATTAGAAAATCATACAACAAGACAAGGGAACTGTCACTGGGTGATGTGAGGAGGACCGCATGGCTCAAGAGACCTTTTTTATTATAATTTTCCAGCTTCTGTGCCAGGCTTCTCTGAAAGGAAAAGGTCAAAAATTAGACTATTCTGAAGGTAATGAAACTGGACACTTTAGAAACCATTCCTTTGCTCTAATATCTATCAGTAATATTCAGGTTAAATCTCCCCTACCTTTTATTATAAAGCATCAGAGGATTTCTCTTGTTATTGCCAATCACAGAGTATTCATGGCCTACACTTGCACTTAGATCCAGGGCATATAAAACACGGAACAGCTGGAGGTGATCATCACCAGTAAAGGCCACAATGTCAAGAAAATACAAATAATACACAACTTTGTGGTGTCTCCCAGTGCACTTAGTTAGAAGGAAAAAATATTTATCTCTTTTTATGAGTGCTGGTCAAGCTCTGGCAGAAGGACTGAAGACTTGTATATTTCCAGTTCTTTTAAATAAAACCAAAATGTACACAGATCTGTTGTCAAAGCTGGCTCAGAATGACATGTTACATTAAACACCTTCTTCCAGTTAATTGCTATGAATCTCTTTAGTCTTATTTTCTGTTGCTATTCTGGATGAGAAAAAACTCTCCCATCATCTATTTCACAGTGACCTTTCCTCCAGACTCCCGAAATACACTCATATGTATACATCAGGAAGATGAGATCCAAATAGTTCTTCAAACTGAAGGCAGAATAAACACTACCTGCAGCAGGAGCATATATTTATTTTATCTAAACATGAGTTTCAGTTATGTTTTCATATTACTCAATGCAAAAAAAAAGTGTGGTATGTAGTGTACACAGAATATTCCCAAGGAATTACAGGGGAAATTTAGGCTGAATATTAGAAAGAAATTCTTTACAGAGAGAGTACATTGGAATGGCTGCCCAGGGAGGTGGTGGACTCAGTGTCCCTGGAGGTTTTTAAACTGAGATTGGACATGGCACTTAGTGCCATGATCTAGTAAATGGATGTGGTCTACCTTGACTTCAGTAAAGCCTTTGACACAGTCTCCCACAGCATCCTCACAGCTAAATTGAGAAAATGTGGTCTAGACAATAGAGTAGTGAGGTGGGTTGCAAACTGGCTTAAGGAGAGAAGCCAGAGAGTGGTGGTCAATGGTGCGGAGTCCAGTTGGAGGCCAGTATCTAGTGCAGTGCCTCAGGGGTCAGTACTGGGGCCAATATTATTCAATATATTCATTAACGATTTGGACGAGGGAATTGAGTGTACTATCAGCAAGTTTGCTGATGACACTAAGCTGGGAGGAGTGGCTGACACGCCAGAAGTCTGTGCTGCCATCCAGAGACCTGGACAGGTTGGAGAGTTGGGCGGGAAATAACCTGATGAAATTTAACAAGGGAAAGTGTAGAGTCCTGCACCTGGGCAGGAACAACCCCAGGTTCCAGTATAAGTTGGGAAATTGCATATTAGAAAGCAGTGTAGAGGAGAGGGAACTGGGAGTCCTGGTGGACAACAGGGTGACCATGAGCCAGCACTGTGCCCTTGTGTCCAGGAAGGCCAATGGCATCCTCGGGTGTACTACAAGGCGGGTGGTCAGTAGATCGAGAGAGGTCCTCCTTCCCCTCTACTCCACCCTGGCGAGACCCCATCTAGAATATTGTGTCCAGTTGTGGCCCCTCAGTTCCAGAAGGACAGGGAACTGCTGGAGAGAGTCCAGCGTAGGGCAACAAAGATGATTAAGGGAGTGGAGCATCTCCCTTATGAAGAAAGGTTGAGGGAGCTGGGTCTCTTTAGCTTGGAGAAGAGGAGACAGAAGGGTGACCATATTAATGTTTATAAACATATAAAGGGTGAGTGCCACAAGGATGGAGCCAGGCTCTTCTTGGTGGCAAACAATGATAGGACAAGGGGTAATGGGTTCAAGCTGGAACACAAGAGGTTCCACTTAAATTTGAGAAGAAACTTCTTCTCGGTGAGAGTGCCAGAACCTGGCCCAGGCTGCCCAGGGAGGTTGTGGAGTCTCCTACTCTGGAGACATTCAAACCCGCCTGGACATGTTCCTGTGTGACCTCACCTAGGCGTTCCTGCTCCAGCAGGGGGATTGGACTGGATGATCTTTTGAGGTCACTTCCAATCCCAAACATACTGTGATACTGTGACTGGAGTTGGACCAAAGGTTGGACTTGATGATCTCTGAAGTCTTTTCCAATGCAGTTGATTCTGTGATTCTGTGATTCAAGGAAGTTAACTGTGCCTTGAATTTACTGATGTGGAAGTATTTTCTTATTTTTTCCGGTCATTTTCTCTGCCTTTTACCCCTGTCGTTGTTCTACCCAACACCATCTCCCAAGGACATTATAAGCCTGATGTCATGCCCTAAGCAATCAATACGTAAGATTGACTTTCAGTTAATGAACTGTGATTGGTCTTCTATGTTATTGGGTGGATTTTTTCTGTACTTAGGTCACATGAACCTATAACGTTAGAAAGAAAGTCTCAATCAAGGTTTTGATTTTCCAAAAGATGAAATAAGAATATAATTAGACAAGCAGAAACAAGTTTCAAGAAACCTTGGGTTTTTTTATGACCAAAACACCACAGTCTGGAACATAATTTTTCAAAAAACAGGCCACTGGTAGACAAACTGATTGAGTGCATGCAAAGCAAAATTTTCATTTTGATTTGTTCATATCAGTTGAGCCTGAATGAGTAGAAAGTTTAATTGGATGGATATCTATCCAGACTGTTTTATTTCCTCTGCGGCAGGACTTTTGAGAAGAGGTTGTGATTCCTTATGAACTTGATCTATCAAGTAATCTGATTTCTTTCAAGAAGACACAACTAGAGTCCGAATCCACATGTGGCAGCTCACAGAATATGCACAAGTGTTGACACAAAAATTATTTTGAATAGGTATTTTATAAGTGTTGGTAGTGTTTCTTAAAATATTTGTGAGAAAGGGAAAGAGTACAGCAAGTAGCTACCACCAAAATAGAGTTTAGTGGTACAAAGATGAAAGACGCAGGTTTTGAAGAGCATGAGGGAGCATACTTTGGGTGTTTCAGAAACAAAGGACTCCAGTTCTTCCCCTTTTTAGTTCATATATACACATATGTATTTGGAATGTAAATAATGCGTAGATAATGTATGGCATATGACTGGCTCCACAGTTCACTATTTGCTTTCAGTCCATCTGGATAATCAGGTTCACTGTTAAAAGAAAGACAAACTCTGTCACCAACATGAGCAAAAGAAGCCTTGTTTTGTTTTCAGTGATATGATCACTGAGATTTCATACTGGATTATTAAAGGAATACTTCAAAATAAGTAAGTTCTGTTTTATATTTTTATTTATTTATGTTGTAGCTTCTCTACCATACTTGACAGTATTTTATCACATTAAATTCACAGGCAATATGCTCAGAGAAAGAGCATATCAAAGAAAGGAAAAGAAAAAAAAATGACTTGAAGAAAGTAAAGTTCAGCTTCTTGTAGAGCCTGATTTAGTAGTTTATATAAAGGTTTTAAAAGTCACCCTATTAAGCTGAAAATCATAACGTTCTGTACTTTCTTTATATTTAGGAAAAAAAAATGATAGAGCTAGGCACATTAGAAGATGCTATAGTGAAGAAGTGTGACTACATTAAAAAAAAAAAAAGATTTATATAGCCTTAGGAGCTGTGACATATAGCTCAAGTTTAGTTTGATTGGTATGTTGAGTAGTCTGTTACACTAGGTCCATGTTTTCACAGTTTAACAGTGCAGAAATAGAAGTATGCTCATATCTGTGACACTTTGAATAGTCCTAAAATATAAATTTGCAGTTAAACCTGGGATGAAATGTACACTGCTGGGATGGCCACAAATGTTTGTGTGGTTGGGGGAAGAGAGTGAGAGAGATCACAAGGCTTTTTTCGTCTAGTACGGGCAATACAGGTCGGAAAGTGAAACCCCAAATATCTTTTTCCTGAAGCTTTATTTACAAAGCTGAGCATGTGTTCTAAGCAGAAGATAAAATAAAAAAAAAAAAAAGAGAGAGGGAGAGAACATGAAAGAAATCACGATATTTAAATCAACCAGAAAACAGCATCTTGAAGTAGCTGCTGATTTGCAGGAAGCAGAGCTATCCCACTAGTGAAACAAGCATTCTGAAAATAGTGAAGATTTCTTGCACCAGATTCCCATCTGACCTATGGCTTAATAAACCACCAAAACGTCTGGGACAAGAAGGTGACCCCAGCATTAAGTCAATATATTGGGAAGGCTCCAGCAGGGTTTGTACTGGTTATTTGGTCTGAGAATGAGCATTCAAGACCATAGACATGTCCTGGGGTGCAGTTCACGTAGATGGTTGCTTGCCCGGAACAAGCAGATGTTTGTAAAATACCCCCACTGATCACTCAAGAATTACACTAATAGTTTGAAATACAGAAAATGTTTGTGCAACATTACAATAGCATTCCTCTCCTCTGCTCCTAGCACAAAATGTTCAAAGCTCAAAGAGATTTTCATTCAGAAAGACAATCTACTTCTGTGCTCCAGTATAAACTCAGGGCAACCCCTGCTCCATCTTTCAGGTGCTGCCATGGGGCCATAGCGCCTGTCACAGCTGCTGTGATCTCTTCCCACCTGAACTGCCAGGTATGTGAAAGAAGATCCATTCAGCAGGATCTTTATGATTCACACTTTCATATTCATAATTAGATGTCAAAGTACATAGTTTCATGAGCAGGGAAAGTAATGACGTATCATTTCCAAAGGATCTTTCACATATAGTCTCTCGGGACATCAGAAAGATCCTTCACCTTTATCTAACAGTTAGAAACCTCGTGGGAACTTAACACCTTGGATGCATCGGCCTACCTAGCCAGCTTAGTTGAAATCAGCCAAGAAGTTCAAGACTTATTTGGAGGGGAACAAAATAGAGAACTGAACAGAAGACAACTAAAGAGAAATATGCATGCTGCCTTTGATGAGGATTAAATAAGCTGTTGTTCTTGAGACAAACATTATAATCATCAGGACTTGAAAGTCATTGACTGCTATTCCACCACCACTGGTACCTGCATCATGTTCTCCATAGAAAGCTGAAGAGGGGATGAAATAGTTGGACGTAATTCCTCCAGATCAGTTCAGGTGCATTAGTCCAGTGCTGGTCACTGACTGTTCATTCAAACTGTAAGTAGAGGACTTCATCACTAGAGGCTTGGGAGTTCAAACCCCGTTTCCTCCTTCTCTCTGTTGTGTTTTTTTTTTTTTTTTTTAAATTATTATTTTTCTCCCTCCTTTCAATCTCCCTTTCTCATCTGATATCAGGAAAAACTTCTTCCCGGAAAGGGTTGTCAGGCTGCCCAGGGCAGTGGTGGAGTCACCATCCCTGGACACGTCTAAAAGATGTGTAGATGAGGTTCTTCAGGACATAGGTTAGTGGTGTACTTGGTGCTACTACGTTAACGGTTGGACCTGTTGATCTTGCAGGTCTTTTCCAACCAATATGATTCTATGATTTATGTACTGGATTTACTACAATGCAAAACTTACTCCCGTGTAGCTCTAATGCAGCAAACCTGGCTAGCAGGCACTGGGGAGACAAGCCTCTCATCAACACAAAACACCGGGAAGCTTGTGATTAACTACTTGTTTCAACTCTGCACATTAGGGAAAAGGTAATACTGATACGTGTGACTACTTTCAGCTTGTTGGTTTGTTTTGTTTCGTTTTGTTTTTTCATCCACAGATCCCAAGGCACTTTGCACTTCATAAATATTCCTATTTGTAGTGAGGATAGAGAAAAAGAAAGTCAAGCAAATTCTTAAAGACAATCTACTCAGGAAGAAACAGGACTAGATAGAGACTCTAGCAGCCATGTCTTTGCCCATAAATTTGTCTCCTAGATTACAATAACAAACTGACAATTTTTGTACCTTTTTCTGCAAGTTTATTGCATTGTATGCAGGCAGTGGTTGAAACCTCAACATCGCTTCTGTACAGATAATGTTCATCAGAAATGTAAAATTTATTTTGTTTTGTATTTTTTTTTTTAATTTCAATAAGCAGTCCCTCTATATGTTAATATTAATACGATTTTATTTAAAAACACCCTAATAACACTAAGGATGAAAAAAGTCATATGTCAATTCTGATTTTGTCACCTGGTTCCAAAGAAGCCCTATGCTCGTAGTTACATGGATAGCCAGAAGATCATGAATGGATGAGCATTAATTTATAATACATCTGGCTGTGTTTTGTTCTGGTTTAACTGAGACTGGAACCCAGCCTCATTCACTAGAGCACATTGGAGGAAAGCTAAAATAAGCTTTTTTTGTTTCTGAGCTGGACTGCAGGGGAGCATGGGCTTTGTTCTTGCTACAGCACCTGAGGTGCTCTACACTCAAGTGGCAAATCAACAAAGCACAAATGTTTGAGTCCACATTGTCCTTCTGACATCAGTAGGGCCTCTCACACAGCTGAGACATATTTTTCAGTGTTGTTATATTAAGATCAAAGCACCTTGTATGACCGTTTTGCCAAAGCTGTAAAACAACAGCAGAACTTGTGTTTTGTTTGGTATAATCTGGGGTTTCTTTTATTACTAAGTAGAATTTTGAGTTGTTCCTGTGTGAACTGTTGACCAGCTGATCAAAAAGGTACTGCAAATCACCAGTGAAAAATCATTTATCTTTCTTTTTGCACAAGTTCACATTTATACTGTGATGTCCATATTTTTAAACTCAGGTTTCAATGTGTATATGAAGGTCGATGGGTATCTCAGATTATAACTTAAAGAAGTAAAAAAGCATGTTAATAAACACGTACAGACACATCTACATTTCCCTGAAATATCAGATATCTATACTTTCTATTTACTCCATAGAATACATGCATATCAAGTATATTTTAGATGTCCATGGCTTTGTGTGCAGAGTATAAAAACATATTGTACATTAATGATTTATTATAGAAATACCAGTGTTTCTAGATTATAATGCATAGTAGATGAGTTGTCATTAGAAAAAAAAGAAAAAAAGAAAAAGACACATGTGTTTTCAAAAAAAAAGAAGAGAATGAGGCTGCCAAAGTGTTGCAGTGGTTTGGGTGTTTTTGTGTGCATGCATGCACCTGTGTGTCTCTATGTGTCTGTGTCTTTTAGCATCCATCCCTGCCAATCTTAGCACTGCCAGTAGGGAAAATCATATCCATGGCAACCAACTGCACCATTCCTACCCACATCAATGATGCCTCCAATCTGAACTGTCAAATATTTTATGCACATCATGTAAAATAGGTCTCTTTTCCTTATACCTCTTTGCATCTAGTTTCCGTGGCTACATGTTAATGTAAATGAGAATTGTCCATTTTCTCTCAGGTTGATTGAACACTGAATTTGCTTTGCACCTTGGCAATGCAAAGCTATGCTGTCTTGTTACCTGGTATACCACATAATTGCAAAAGCGATATTATAATGTTTAGTCTCCTTAAATTAGTCTGATAATACCAACTACCTGCCTTGTGAAGAAAATTTGGACTGTGCTTTAAAAGAAGAACATTAATATATGGCTGAGATATGCAAATAGTGTTTAATTGTCTCTCTAGAGTGTACTGATTTTCAGAACTGGAAAGCTAGTATTTGATTTGGTCCTTACAGTTAGTGAAAAAAGAGAAAACGTCCTTCATCTATCCTGAATGACAAATTAGTCATCATTTTTTGTACAAAGACCTGAAATTCCACAGATTATTCTTTTCCTACTCGGCAGGGAAAAAAAAAAAAAAAAGAAAAAAGAAAAATAAATAGCCTGTTAAGTACTCTGGGCTTCTACCCCATATTTTAGTGGACGTGCACTCAAATCTTCCTTTCTTTGTCTCCTTTGAATGGTGTTTCCTACAATAGCCTACATATAACTTGCAGTCACCCTACAAATCCCATAGGAATTTCAGTCAGAGATGCTGAGGTGCCTCAGACAAGACCTGCGTGCAGCGGTCCTGTGCCCTTTTGTCATGTGGTCCTGAATTGGGCAGAGAAGACACTTCCAGTCTCATCCCTCCAGAATCCACAGGAAGCTCCAAAGAAGGGGCAAGGTTTTGACTTCTACTTTTCATGCAAAGAAAGTTCTGGATGTTAGGACCTTGACAGTATTACCCAGTAAATAAAAAGAGCTGGATAAAAGACACAGCATCTAAAAAGACTGTTATCACAAAGCGAAGGCCTTCTGTAACTCTTTTGTTTGATTTGTAATAATAATTTAGTGTTTAAGACTTCCTTGTACACTATGAGTTGTGGGAAGGATGAAATGATTGCCTAACATGCAATTCAGCAGTGCAACCATCAAAACAAAACTGTTCTTGTTGACAAAAACAACCCCAAAATGTAACTGACAGTAAATATCCAAAAGAAAGGGGATTCCTTCCCCACCTGGAGTCCTGCATCCAGCTCTGGGTCCTCAGCACAGGACACACATGGACCTGCTGGAAAGGGATCAGAGGAGCCACAGAAATGATCCGAGTCTGGAACAGCTCTGCTGGGAGGACAGGCTGAGAGAGTTGGGGTGTTCAGCTGGAGAAGAGAAGCTCCAGGGACACCTTATTGCAGCCTTTCTGTACTTATAAGGGGCTGATAAGAAAGATGGGGACAGACTTTTTAATAGGGCCTGTTGTGATAGGACAAGGGGTGATGGTTTTAGACTAAAGGAGGGGAGATTTAGACTGGACATGAGGAAGAAATTGTTGCCTCTGAAGGTGGTGAGACTTTGGCCAGGTTGCCCAGCGCTCTGAGCAACCTGATCTGGGTGAAGATGTCCCTGCTCATGGTAGGGGTTGGAGTGGATGAGCTTTGAAGTTCCCTTCCAACCCAAACTGTTCTGTGATTCTATGATTCCTTTTGGAACAAATGCTCTCACTTTAACACTAGTGCCTAAGTGCATTTACCTTTCACAAGGTTTCAACTAATGAAAGACAAAAGACTTATTTGAAAAAGAAGTGCGCTCACAAAGTAAAATGCATATCTTCCTGTGAATATCAGTCCTCTGTCAACAGATATCACTTCATCATACCTTAGCTAGTCAAATATAATACATATACTGCTGTACATACAGCACATTACACCTGTGAATTCAGTAAAAATTACACCGGTGAGACCAAGCACTGGTGCTATATCCTCCTCTGTGGAATTAAGAAGCTCATGAAAATTCCATTCAGTTGGCAGCATTGTGTCTGGGATGTTTGTCTCCAAAAGCCTTTGCCAGGAGGAAAATTTTAGCCCTGATTTCCAAAACATCACCTTTTCTCTTCTGAAAGGAGTGTGAGGAACCTATGAACGAACTCTGCCGGCAATAAAAATCAGAATGTCATCCCGGCCCAGCGAAACTCTGAGATATGAAATATGGGATGGCCCCACTGGACCTGTCAGCTTCCTTCTGCACTTTCTGAACATCTGCTGCTGAATGAAGAGGTGGTGGGAACCCGTGCTCTGCTTGTGGCTGTTCAGGAAATCTCCTCAGCCACACATTGAGAAAGACAGGAATGTGACGGTGAGAGAAAGAACATTTGAACCACATGAGACCTTCTGTCTCTACGCCAATAGTTTAGGGATCATTTCCTACTATGCTTAATCACCATTTCACACAGAAAGCCGAGAGTGAGTTTGTCTGTGCAGTGTTTTGAAGACATGGAGCCCTAAAGCCACTTGTTAGACCAGGTTCACCATCTGCAAAAATAACAAACTTATTTCATATCATTTCAAAGAAAATCCAGATGTTCCATGGTGAAGATATTCCAGACTATCTTTAACATTCCGTGGGGATGATATTCCAGACTATCTTTAACATGAGGAGCTGTTGCGGTACTATTTAACTGCATTAAACACACCCAGGGAGCTGAATCAATATTGTGCAGTTTCACAGGTATAAGTTTTGCAATGCTAATATTTCTATAGCTTTGTTTTTGGGACAAAGAGTATTTATCAGCAATTTGTTATGAAAACACTGTAGTCTAGTCTGGTGCTTTCAAACAGATCTTGAAATATAAAGGACAGACCAGGATCCATGGCCCAAGAAGAATAAAGACTAAATGCACATAAATATAAATAACCTATACGTAGACTCATGAAGTGGCCTGGAATCACTGGAGTGCTTTGCAAAGCAGATGGGTTCTTCAGGGTCTTTTTGAATAACCAAGTGGAGGGGTATTGACCTGCCATTTTTTTTCAGTTGTAAGAAGAAAACACATTTTTTTTTTTAACATGAGGTTAACAACATTATCAAGCATTTTTGTCTTTTTTGCCATTAATAATACTAGAACATCCTTTTACAGAGTTATTCATTCTGACATGCAAAGCAGTGAGCAGTACAGATTCAATGTGCAGATCAGAAGGATCTATGTAAGAATAAAACTGCAGTTGCTCTTGCTGTTACCCACCTGCCAATCTTCACAACCTTTCCTGAACTACCATTCCCATCACCAAAGCCACACTTACATACATCACTGGGCCTTAATACTTAGGTCTCTTTGATTACCGCTTGTGTCCAAATGAGAGCTGTGTTTGGTTCAGTAAAAATAATCTGCAGTAGAGCGAATGGAAAGGAAGTCTTTTTGCTTATAAGTATATAATATCTACACACACATTTGAAAAAGCAGGTCAAATTAACAGGATCGTAAGAGTGGAAGAGCAGATACAAGATTAAGTCACTGGTACTTGGGAAAGGATATCAGTCTAGTACTCTTCACTGAAATTGATTTTTTTAAAATATCTTTAAAAGGAAAGGAAGCTACATTATAGTTTTTATTGCTGTGACAATCAGTGAGAAAGTTATATTAATTAGTTATTTTAACTCCTAATAGCAGAATCCCTGGTCTTAGTCCTTTGTCACCAGCTGGCGTGTTCCCAAGAAAAAAAATTATGTCATTCTGCTGCTACAGATATCAGATCAAATGTGTTCATGTACTTAGTAAGATAAGCGTGATCATGCAAACAGTGGGAACTCAGGAGGCAGTTTTGTAAATGAGTATTCACTATAAGTCCCAGATGGTAATATTAAAGAGAAAATGCTCAGCACTATTTTTCCCACCTTCAGCACCAGCACTCACAGAAGACAATAGGATGAAGTTTTCCATCCGTAACCATCCACAAAGACATCATTCAACTATCATTTATTTGTGCATGAGAAAACAGTTTGCTTCCTGCTTGGTCTGGGATTCTGCATATACTGAAATGTGAGAAATGTAGTCACAGATCTGAGAAACAGCATCCTCCTTCATGGAACAATCTCTATTCAAATGCCGCTACAGCACTGAAGCTTCACCAGTAGTTCCTCTGACACCAAAGGATATTCTGGCACACAGCTAAAGATACCATCAGTATGGTTTTAAAGAAGAGAGAAGCAAAGTGTCACCATAGCACAGAGGTTTGCACTAATATATTTTGCTTCAAATGAAATAAAAGAGTAATTATATTTCTTTAATTACAATACATAATTTGTAGCCAGGCAAGATGAAAATGACATTTAACTAAGTCTAAATCCATTTTCTAGAGCTAAACCTGTTATAAATTAATACATAAACAAGTGCCAAGTTTCTTGGTTTGAATGAACTTATACATACCTTAATACCCCAACCTGTTGCCATGCCATCCTCTGCTAGCATCATTATTGTCATCATCATCATCATCATCATCATAGCTTTTGACTGATTTTTGTCCTACTGTGGATTTCAGCTCATTCTTAATAAGTCTGTTTACTGAAAGCAGGTTCACATCCAAATGATGCAACAGGCAGAGTAAAGGCAATTTTACGTAACACCCTAAGGTCTTTATGGTATATCCAGCATATTTGAGCAAAATGACAAATGCTTTTTCTTTCACAGTTCGAATGGAGTGCCTCCACTGACTGAGTCAGGACAATTATGTCACTCATGAACAAATATTTTCCTCACTAGTATGGTAGGTTGTATACTGAGGATGCAAAAAGCCAAATTCCTTGATTACCTCTTGCTGATCTTTACATTGTCTGTTATAAACCTGAAACTGCAAA
This sequence comes from Patagioenas fasciata, assembly GCF_037038585.1. Taxonomy (NCBI): domain Eukaryota; kingdom Metazoa; phylum Chordata; class Aves; order Columbiformes; family Columbidae; genus Patagioenas; species Patagioenas fasciata. Next base: position 4,645,718 of record NC_092560.1, read on the forward strand.
CTTGCTTACAATTGCAATAAAACTAGTCTCATTTACACAAAGTACAGTTATATTGTCATTGAATCGAGATGATATCACCCATTTTCTTTGTGTATCAACACAAAAAACAATTCTGTTCAAATTTGATCTAAATAGTCACTTTGGCCAGGAAACATTCCTAACTTTTAGCTTGTTATACAGTCTGGGTTGCAGTGAACAGCCTGAGACTGAGAAACTAGGGACACTAAACCAAGAGGCAAAACCCTCACATAATCAAAATGTAAACAAACACGAAATGAGATCAGTCTATGGGATATTGTTAGTTCATGCATTTTGGCAAGTGTTTTCCAATCACCAGTGGTATTTGTCAGTTTCTACAGAGTTGTTACTGATTTCTTTATTGTTTGCTTGATTGAAGTTAGACTCTGCCATTAGCAGCTCTATCTTGTGTTGTTCAGAACTTTCAAATGAATTTGTCTTTGGTGTGAATAATGATATTTCCACTCTTTGAGGCAGACTGAATAGCAGTCAAACAAGGCTTTTAAAACAGTATAATGCTTTCAAGAATCAACCCTTCCCTTCCCATCATCAACTTTCTTATTATTCCCATGCCTGAGAAACCAATGTTTTCTAGACGAACTCATGAAGTTCCTAGTATGGACAGTGGATAAACATGGTGCCTGTGGGAATCTGATGAGATTGGGTGATGGAAGAAGCTGAAAATGCAGAAAGCACAGAAAACAGTTTATATATTCCAACCAGCCACAGTTATTACTGGTTTTGACACCTTAATGAAGAATGGTGTGAATTTAAACCGGTCTGGATTCATTATCAATGGATGACCATGATTCCATCAACCCCATCCTTACATGTTGTCAAAACCTTGGTTGACAATATTGTTTAAGTTCATATTCAGTAGGAATAAAAGAATCACAGAATACCAGGTTGAAAGGGATGACAAGGAGCATTTGGTCCAGCCTTTCTTGGCACAAGAACAATCTAGACAAGATGGCCCAGCTCCCTGTCCAGGCAAGTGTTAAAATGTCCAATGTTGGGGAATCCACCACATTATTTCAACAGTTGATTGATCTCATCATGAAAAATTTCCCTCTTGTGTCCAGTTGGAATCTCCCCAGGAGTAACTTGTAACCATTGCTCCTTGTCTTTTGCATGGGACTCCTTGTAAAAAGGCAGTCTCCACCTTCTTTGTTTCCACCATTCCAACATTGGAATGTGGTGATGGAATCACCAGATCATCAGTTAACTACACCCTTTTATCCCAGGATGTGTATATCTAGGTACAGTATCTACAGAACTGCAGCACAAGCAACACGATTCTTCAGCAGTCCATTTCTCATCTAAACAAATAAAAAAAACAGTTGAGAGTAGTTCTTAATGACTGATGTCAGCAGTTTCTCTCTCATGATTGTAGACATGCTAGTTCCTTTCACCATAACAGTCATCCAACTAAAGCATCTCTGATATCTCGTTTCTTTTTGTGTTCTGAATCCTAAATACTTTTGATTTTTTTATACAGTCATATGAAATCCTGAGCATGTTCAGAAATAAAATCTCTATTTTCTTCTTTCTCCTGTTTAGTAAACAGTAAATTCAGTTCACCCTTGCTCTCATCAAGCCTATTTTACTGTTTCTTTTTTCTTACACCTGCAGTGTTCCTTCTAAGCTAAGAGTATAGATAATCCAAAAGCTTATGATTTATTGATTCAAAACTATGTATTTTTCTAAGTGTTCTTCCACCTATTATTTCTTAGTAGTTTAATCTGCAAGGTTTCCCGCTCTTCATGACTTTCAAATTAGCTATACCTTTTTTCCTGTTATTCTGAGTTAGGACATATTTATAAACGCAGTACATTTACTCAGTCACTTCACAATTCATCATTGATTTCCCTATTCTGCCTCATTTATGAATAGATCTATTTATCTAGTGTTTGTACTAATATTATTGAAACCTCGTAATTTCCACAGAGTGTTACATTATTCTGACAACAGACTTTATAAGTGGAATATGTGCTTTATATGCACACTCACTAATTCTATGTCCAACCTTAAACGCAAAACCTGCCCAGGCTTACTGATGAAAATTTCTGCTGCTCTGCCACAAGCTACTAAGTTTTCAACACAAAGTCAACATTTTCATTTGTCATCCAGGCAGATGGAACACTGAAGCTCAGCTGACATGGTTTCCACACCCTCATGCCATATCATCAATGTAAATGCCCTTCATATAGGGGAGATCCCACTGACTAATGTATGTGAAGGTGTAAGTCTAGTTTATAACAATTTTTGGAGATAGTGCAGGAGGAGAGAAGAATCCATTTTGGCTTTCAGATCCTGTGTTAACTTCTGAAGGCTAGAAAAACAGGTAAACTTGCATGCATGAAAAACAGGTAAACTAAGAGTAAGTGAAACACAATCAATAAACTTTTTCTTCAAGCACTTTTTTCTACACTTTTTGGTTGTTTTTTGTTTTTTGTTTTTGTTTTTTTTTTTTTTCTTTTCAGACAATTGCCTTCTACATGTTGTGAGTTTATTTTACTTGTCTTTTTTCTGTTTTTTTGACTTCATGCTCACTTCTTGTACGTTATCAGGACTGGTTCTGATTCCCTAGTATTTTGTGAATTTGTTTCAGCACATTTAACCCAACAGACCCAAACACCAAAACCCCAGGCAGCCTTTCCAAAGAGATATGTTCAGTGCATCCACATGCTCCAAACACTTAACAGCTCAGTTTTGCACTGAGCTGGGATCTTTGATAAGTCATTTCTGATCTCCCTCATACCATCATAATTCCAATGAGGTTAAATTTATCCCAATATAAAAGAAAGAGTGAATCTTATCCTAAACATTTGAAAACCTAACAGAAAATCCAGACAATTTGCGAAAAATATTTTTTGGGGGGGCCAAGTACAATATTGAATCAGGATCCAAGTATTATACACTCCATTTAAATAATAAAGAACGATTATTAATAATGCATAATCATAACAGATTTTCTTAATTTTTGTGTTGAAACATATAAATCCTAATATCCTACCTGAGACTACATACCACTCAGAAATAAAGTCTTAATTTATTTTAAAGTCTGAGCTGCAAACCCAGCAGCATTAGTAATAAAAAATCTCATCAACCAACCGTCTTTTAGACCAAATATTGATCTGTATCTTGTATCTGATCTTATGTTGTTCTAGTTCTCCAGAAGCTTTTTTTTCTCTCAAACTTTTTGAAATGAATGGAAACTCTGCAGGAATGAGGAGCTCTGAAAAAGAAAGTCTATTTCTTTGTTACTGAAACACAATTGAATGTCAAATTTCACAGATTTTCAAAGAGTTTTATGAAATGCCACAAATCAGAATTCAAACACCAAAAAAAAAAGGACAATTAATTAATGGTGGAGAAATTACACTTTCTCCTACTGACTTAACAGCTCCCTACTTCAGCATCCAATAGAACTAGGCAGTCTTGAAGATGATCTTGATAAGCAACTTAAGACTTCAGCAACATAGAAGGGTTCAGTAAGATGAGACCTATGGGTTCAGAAGAGATACATTGATGGCCCCAAGCACGGCTTCACTCCTGTTTGAGGGATCCTTCAGCTGGGACAACATGAGGAATTGAGCTGCTGTGAATGCCACACTGCCAAGGGAATTGTGCCAAACTCACCCTCTTCATCCTGTAGAATTTTGCTGGAAAATTGTGAAATTTGAGCAAGATTGTACAATGCAGCTATGTCACCACGTCTTTGCATTTGCTTTAGGAAAAAAAAAAAAGGTGAGTTTTGCATAAAAAATGTAAGAACTGATTCTGCCAGGAATAACTTGATGAACACTCAAAAGAAACCCTTATTCCTCAGGAAAGAAAGAGAGAAAGAGAGAGAGAAAGAGAGAGAGAAAGAGAGAGAGAAAGAGAGAGAGAAAGAGAGAGAGAAAGAGAGAGAAAGAGAGAGAGAAAGAGAGAGAGAAAGAGAGAGAGAAAGAGAGAGAGAAAGAGAGAGAGAGAGAGAAAGAGAGGAAGGAAGGAAGGAAGGAAGGAAGGAAGGAAGGAAGGAAGGAAGGAAGGAAGGAAGGAAGGAAGGAAGGAAGGAAGGAAGGAAGGAAGGAAGGAAGGAAGGAAGGAAGGAAGGAAAACAACAAACAAACCCAGACGTAAAGCAATTTAGAATGCTCAAATACAGAAGTAACTCTACCCTAACACCTCAGAAAATATTGAAAAATATTTATTTGGCTCCAGTGCGGATTGAAATACAAAACAAGAGTAGGAAGCAACCCCAGAACAAAGTATTTTCTTATTCACACAATAAATGTTTGCTTCATGAGGTATCGTCAGGTAACAGAGGAACTTTGGGGTGGAAAGGTCAGAGTGAAGCTTTATGGCTACTGCATTGAACTTTGTGGTGCCCAATGTAAGAAAGAAACAGACCTTTTGGAGTGAGTCTAGAGGAGGCCACGAAGATGGTCAGAGGGTGGAACACCTCTGTTACAAAGGCACACTGAGAGAGTTGGGGATCTTCAGCCTCGAGCCTTCCAGTACCTAAAAGGGACCTACAAGAAGGTTTGGAGAGGGACTATTTATGAGGTCATGTAGTGATAGGACAAGGGGTGATGGCTTTAAACTGCATGAGGGGAGATTTAGATAAGATACAAAGAAGAAATTCTTCCCCATGAGAGTGCAGAGACAATGGCACAGGCTACCCAAACAGGTAGTATATCTCCCATCCCATCAAGGCCAGGCTAGACCGGGCTTTGAGCAAACTGGTCTAGCAGAAGGCATTCCTGTCTATTGTAGGGGGTTGGAACTAGATGAGGTCTAAGGTGTCTTCTGACTCAAACCATTTTATGGTGTTTAATTTCTAAACAGAACCAACATTTCAAAACACCTCTGCCTTTCTACAGAGCCACGAAAAGAGAATTCAGTGATTATTCATCTGAGAAAAGCAGCTTCAGTCCTGCTGGTATAAGATAATTTTTACATTCCAGGGTGGGATTTGACTGTGGGTGCAAGTAATGGCAATGAATTTTTGACAGAAGGAAGGTAAGAATTAAAAATAAATATACAAATTAAAATGTGTATCTCTTTGTCTTTATCTTTCAGGAACAGGAACAGACAACCCGTGTCACTTTCATGAGAGCTGATCAGAACTGCCTCGTCTCCCGAGATTTCCTCTCTAGCTCGTTGCAAGAGATGAAAAAGGAGCCATAATCCAGAAGGGTTTACATGAGCAACACATAGAATTTATGGTCTTTCTCTGCCAATATTCTAACCAGGAAAATAAGCAGACCAAAAAAACCAAAAAAAGTCCTATCGTTTTTTAAAAGGAAAATCTTCACATGATCATTGAAAAGCTTGTTTAACATGTATTGTGGCTGACTGATGTGTCTTGCCTTTGTTTTCTCCTGAGCAATATCCTTCACATGTAAAATAACTGTCCATAGTAAATGAATTAACACATTTTTCTCCCGTCTTTTTTTCACACAGTGGCGTGAATGTTTGGGTTCCAGGAATGACCTCAAAAGGAGGGACTCCTATGTACAGGCTAGTAAAGATAATAGCAGTAAAGCTGTTAACATTGCAGACAATTCGTACAGATGCAAGAAAAGCGGACAAAATGTTCCAGGAGAGCAGCTGCACTGAACAATAATCGGGCTTCTGATAAACATTCAAGAAGAGTTTTGACCTGAGAAACTTTTTAAAAGTGAAGACCTGAGAAAGCCTGAAGAAGGTTCCTGAGGTTATTCATGCAAATTGTTTGAAGAATTTTCCACAGTCGTCATGAACTGGTGCATGCATCTGTTTTTCAGAAACACTCATACAATCACATTTTACTTGCATGAGTGTCTGCAAAAAGTGAATTTCACATCCATGTGCACAAATATTTGAAGAAAGTGAATGGCAGATCCGTAGCTGTGTATTCATGCAAGAAAAGCCCATGTGCTAATCTAATCAGGCAAATTATACAATGCCATGAGGGAAATCTGCCCAATCACAAAGAATATAAACAGTAAACCAAGAATATAAAGAAAGGTTCATTTTTGAGCAGTTCAAGGGGAGATGGAAATAAGCTTTGCCAAAATATTAGTGAGGACATCACACAAAATCAAATTTAAAAAAATAAAATTAGGATATTCCACAAGCAGCAAATGAAGCTAATTTCATTGAATAAAATATTAATTGTGAATTATTCACTCAGCATGAATACTTGGTTTATAATTGATACTGAATAATTCATTTCTGCAACCATGGAGAAATCCATGAAATGCTTTATTTGTATTTTTAAATATATCCCAACTCTTAGTTTTATAACTGTTTGAGTACCTTGAGAGATCTAAATTATCTCCATTTTTCCAGAAAATTTATCACAGGACTGCATCAGGAAGATTCCTTTCCTGCAATTAGGATGCTCCCTCCGACAACTGGGATGAGTTCATTTGCCTTGGCCAGTTTGTGTTGGCAGATTTACAAAGGAACAATACCTCATATTCTGAGCCTCCTCTTCCTATCTTCTGCTTTTCCTTTTTTCTATATTACATTAGTGCAAATTAGGGGGGGTGTTTGTATTTTTTTCAGCATTTGGGTCTTCTTTATATTTTTGTGTTCTCACACAAATGATGCTGTTTTTTCATTGTCTATCCTACTCTTTGGCAGCAACTGTTTGCATCGGCATAAATAATAAAAGATTCATCGGAAAATGTTTTTACATAGAGTGAAAAAGAAAGCACTGGACACATTCATAATGAGATCCCCAAAATGTGAATGGAAATGAGATTTTGTGTTATACAGATGCTGTGGTTCTTTCATCCACATTCTTATCTCTGAGCAGAACTGCTAAGATGGTGTGTCTTTCTGAGCTTCTCTGAATTTGTCTTATCTTTACTGTCATTTTAAGATATTCATGTACTGGAATGAAACCTGTACAAACCCAGGGTCAGCACAGTCCAGTGCAGATGGTACAGACATATTTGGAGATGCGATTCTGCACAAAAAAAAACCCTATTCCGTTCTGGATTTAAATGCCAAACTTTGGTATTTTTTACCTTTCCTCATAAACTCACCAAACTCATTGTGAATTGCGTATGGGAAACAATCAATTAAAAACCATGGGTGATGATTTAGAGTTTCAGTGTTGGCCCCTTTGGGGCTGTCTCTTCAACAATAAAAGCCAGCAAACATCCAGAGGATGTCAAAGGGATAGATACACCTCTTTGCTGATTTCCTCACCTGCTTTCTAGGCGCTTTTGAAACGAAAGAGTAGGGACCCATTTTATTGAAATAATATAATATGTTTGGGACATAACGTGGATGAGCAAGAAATTAGCAAAGGAAAATACACAGCAGCAAAACCTTTCCCTCTGAGATGCCACTTTAATGCTTCGGTGGCTGATATCACCATCTCTTTTGACTATATAAATATAAACCTTAAAATTAGCCAAGCTTACAAAGGAGGAAAAATCTTTGGATTCTTAATGCAAATGACTGGGATCCATGTATTGTATATCTCTGCCTGCTATAAAAAAACTTAATTTTACTGGAGAGATCATTTCAATAGTCTGTTTCAAGTCTTCCTTGAAGACAGGACAAGTAATACCTTCCTGATGTGAGTAATATCAGGTTCAATTCTCCAGTGTTTGTGACATGTTCAGATAATACAGTGATAAACCACACACAAAGACGCTTTATCAGGTCAAGTTCTCACTGACTTCGATTGAAGTTTGCTGACATAAAGATGGAAAATGAATAAAAAAATATGACCTATTATAAATAGGAATTCATTTAAACCTTTTATTTAGATTTATTTAACGTAGATTCCTCAATCTATGTGGTATGATCCCAGGAATGTGGGATGGATTTCTTTTTTTCTTTTATTTTCTTTTCTCCTCCTCCTTTTTTCCGTGCACAATACCCAGATTAATGGAGCCCTGAGTTATCCAGGGGTTATTATAATGCACTGAAGTAATGAATAGTCATTTATGAGGAAAAAAAAAAAAAAGACCAGGAATATCTGAGAGATGATGCTTGAAGTGGTCTGTTTAAATCATACACTTGGATTATTTAAATATAGGTTTATAATATTTAAAAACCTTTTAGAACTGAAGGATATTAATTTCCCACTGAAGCTTACAGCTAAAACTACTGTACCACAGTTTTGTACATCAGAGCAGGATTTCAGGTAAAAATACAGTTTTGGAGAAAGACTTTGTGCAGCTAAAATATGTCTGCCCCCATAAAGAAACAGAGAATTCTGTTGTAAAATGGATGTCACTAAATATACAAGAACAGGAGTAAAACAGCTGTCCCCTCTCCCCAGCACAAGCCTGAGCTTGACTGGTTTGAACAAGATGTGACACCATGTGTGTTAGAGATAAGCGCTTATTCCAGGGGCTCTCTCCCATCGTCAGACTCTCTTTTTCATAAGCTAATCATCCTCCAAAGGGCATGAAAAGCTCTATTGTCTTTGCCACAGAGCCGAAACCACCATGTTTCAAGGTCCTTATTCTGAGTAGAACGACTACTTCTGATGCCGGTACATGCAACATGAATACGTCCCCTTCTCAAGGTGCAAACTTAAACGTTTCAGCAGAGTCTCATGGACAACACTGGCGAGACACAGATGTCTGGAGTAACATCACCGCAGCTGCTGGTAGAGCGTGAGACCTTCCGCAGCAAGATGCACCTCAACTAAAAGCTTTATTTAATAAAAGATGTTGCTCTGCTTTGACAACATCTACTTGAAGGACAAAGAAGCATTTCCATTTATCTACAGTATGGTAAATTGTCGCTGTACTTATATAACAGAATTCATTGCGTGGTTTAAGCCAATTTTAATAATTTTAATGAAAAAAACCCCTCACACACTGAAGGTATCTAAGCCAGAACTGAGAAAAGTTAAGGCTAGAGCTCCGGAGAAATTTCACTGCTGATTTTACTATTGCTCTGTCAATATTTTAATGGCACTGGCCATGTAGTAATTATTTCCTTTTTTATATAATCCAAACCTGCCTCAACAGTCACTTCACATATAAACGTCTCCTGTGAATGTATTACTCTCCAAATAAGGTGTATTCCTATGTATGCCAAAAGAAAGATCACATCACAGGATTTCTCCTGACTCTTTTCATCAATCATTTTCTCCCTTTTGGTTTCTCCTCCTCTACATAGTTTCTCCTCTCACAAATCAGATCACCACTCTACCTTACTTCTCTTCTGGTTACCCCATCTTTCTGCTCCCCTTTATCATCACATTTCCTAGTCAGGTTATTTAATCCCCAAAGAATAGAAAAGGATAGGACCGAGCCTGAGAGTTTTCTCTTCAAAGCCTCCTGGCACAAACCTGTGCTCATTTGAAATCAGGCAAATAAAAAGCTCTACAGGAACTCTATTTTTTTTTTTAATTTTTATTTTTAATCTTTATTTTTATTTTTAGTAGCACAAACCAATTAGTGAAATGTCTAAATCACACTTCAGAATTACAGAAATGTTTGAAATGCTTTATGTTTCCAGGATTTTCTAACAACATTTGCCAATTCTTTGAAATGTAGATGAATATTAAGGGAAATATTTCGCAAAAGAGGTCCCCAACTTGAATTTTTGCACTTATTTGCACTGACGCAAATGTTGCAAAATTACATACAAAGCACAATAGGTTTTAAAAAAGACGTTGTAGCCACTCATACAAACAGGACACATAAGTATGAACATGTAGGGACTGGGTCCTATCCCCAGATTATGCAAAGTGACAGTGTCTCACTGAAAACCAGTCCTGCTGCCAGGGAAGGTGTCAGGAAAAATAAGCCTAAATTTTGCTGTCAGCAACAGTGGCAACATCAGTATTAACACTATAGGATTGCTAAAGCTGTACCTTATGCAGGTTGAACAACTCCCATGCATCATAAACCTATAAAAATGTGCTTCATAAGCAAAAACTGAGTACATTTTGATCTTATTCTTCTCGTTCCTTCAGACTTGTCAGGAGACATTTTGAACGTGAGACCTGAACTTTCTTTGGGTACCTGCATCAGGTACCACTGTCTTCCCTCTACAGCTGCCAGGGTCAGGACACCCCCCATTTCAAGCCACCAAACATGGTCTCAAAGGTGCTCATACGACCTGTAGTCACATGGTCCTCCAGGTATTGGGGGACTCCAGATGAGCCCCTCTGAAAGCTGCTATTGCTCATGAAGTGTGGGAAGAAGGAAATACGGTATCCAGTGGTCCACCCTTGAAATGGTCCTGATTTGACAGACACAAGCACCAAACCCCAAGGACAAACATCTCATAATACAAACGTCACCTCCAGAATGTCAGCCAGAAATTTATTAAACCTTCAGAGATCATTTAGATAATTTTGAGGTTGCTTTGCATTATCAGTTATATTTTTTTTCTTTTTAATCACAGGGAGTATTTATAAAGATTCCCATCCTGTTCCCTCTTCCCATGCTTCAATTTCCACAAGATACACAAAAGAGTATAATATCATAAACTAAAAATAGCACCAATAGGATATGAAAATGTGAACAGACCATACTCACAATTCCCTGTTGATTTTCCCTCCAATAATATGAGATTAATAGGACAAAGGGCATTAATGCAATTCAATAGAGATCTCACATTTAAAATACCAGACTAATATAATAGCTAACACTGCTGTATCTGACTAGTATGGCATCTGTATAATATGATGCAATAGTATCCCTTGGTACCCTAAGAATACAAGCTAAATAAAATTCAGGGGAGGGGGAATTATGCTAAAGAACACTACATAGTCCTATGATTACTGACTGGGAAAGGAAAATACTAAGGATTAAAATAAAACAAAATATCTTTACATTTAACCACTCTATGATAGAGAGGCATAAACTGCAGTCATTTTTTGTGGTTCAGTTTTATTATTTCTAAATATGAGTTGTAGCTGCCGAGACTATTATTATAATCTTTATGACTGGGGCTTATGCAATATTTCTTTGCAAACAGAGCCTGCTTTTCACAGCAGCAAACCAGAGTTCATTACAAGAGGGTTTCTCTCCATTATGAAAATCTGTATTGACTTATCTGCAGAGCTGGCACCAAAGCAAAGGCAAACACAGCCTTCCACCCACAGATACAACATGCAAGTCATTGTTTTATGACACTGGAAGAGAAGCATCCTAGTGCATAGTTTCCAGCAATGTGGATAATGTTATGTCACAAGTTTTCACAGCTGGGCACAGAAAACTATGAGAAACCTAACAACTCCCAAAACCTAAATATTAGGATCTTTTAGAGATCCAATTTTTTTTTAAATTAATTTTTTATTTGATAGAACTGTTTAGGTAATTATTTTCACTTATGTGCCATAAGAAGTTCTGACAAGGTCAGTATTTTCACAGCACAAGAATTTAAAAGCTGGTCACCACGAACAAGTTTCACTGAATTCTTGTGTTCCTACTTTCAAGTCAAACTCAATATGATTATACACTTATGCTCAAAGTATGTGATACAAATACCTGCTCATTTTGGAAAACAGTCAAAGCCCAGACACTCAGGTTCATTGTCACTGTACTATCAAACCCATCAACAACTACATTCAAATAAATCCCAATAATTATTTTACTGGACACTTTTTCATAGTACAATTTTTTAAAGTCATCCAGAACTTCCCTTACTCTCACTTTGTGATCAGATAAAAACACTGTTGTCAAGAAAAATGGCCACAGGCTTCAGCTGTCAAAGAAATGTATCTGGATATAGAGATTTGGCCTGAAATTGTGTTTGCCATTGTGCTTATGTATATACTTGTAATGTGCTGATGCAAATGTTGCCTGATCTAGAGAAACATCGAATGTGGCGCTGTAGGCTGTTCTGTAAAATGTTATCACAAAATTCTCAGCTAAAGAGTAAACATTTAAATACACAGTAAAGAAGGGATCTCTTAACTACCTTTAAATTGCAAGAACATAGCATCCTGTCAAATTTTAATCATTAGGTGTTTTTAAAGTGCCTATTGTGCAAGTGTTTGGGCTTTCCTTGTTTAATTTCAATATGTGTCTCTACTGACTGTAAAATATAATATAATACTATAACACTATTTACTGCAATAAGTGTGTTTGTAACAAGAATATCAGCATTTTTAAAAGTTCTGAGCTCCCTCATCATACCAGTCTTTGAAGAGGAAAAGAGAGACTCCCTATAACTCTCATTCTCAGCTTGGTCATTAGTTTCATACGCAAGATCCGAAAATTAAGCACTTTTAGGTATAACTGTACGGTGAACTAGTTTGGGTTGAGGAGGTGTAAACATTCCAGCAACTGTATCTAAATTGTTTGGATTTAAAACACTGTCCTATTAATCCTGTTCAAGGAGAATGAAGCAGCATAGTGTATATGAAGCACAGATGTATGTATGCGAAATTATTCAAAACTTGCTGTTCTGGGTGTGATCGTAGGAGCTTAACATGTCAAAAGCCAAAGCTCTTCCAGATCTTCAAGATCATGAGTGGCGACACATGAGCCTTCTGAAGAGGATCCAAAGGGTAAGTAATCACAGGTAATCACACTGAATCAGTTTTGTTTGTTTGTTTGTTTGTATGTTTGTTTGTTTGTTTGTTCTTGTTTTATGCATACTTATTATTATCTACTTCTAAGGGAAGTTTACTTCTCCCCTCGGGGCCCAGTTTAAAGTCAGATGGAGTTCGCCTTGGGCATAGTGATCATTAAATGACTGAGTTTTCTGTTATTGGAGAAGTAAGGCATGTGGTCAGCAGAACTGCTACCTTGGGCTTCCAAAGGGCAGACTTTAACCTATTTAGGAGGCAGCTATGAAGGGCAAAGTTGTCCAGGTAGGCTGGTCTCTGTTCAAGAAGGAATTCCTTCAGGTGCAGGAGCAGGCTGTCCACGTGTGCCGGAAAAGAAGCCGGTGGGGAAGACCAGCCTGGCTGAATAGAGAGCTGCATCTGGAACTTGGGAATAAAAAGATAATTTATAACCTTTGGAAGAGGGGCAAGGTGAATCACCAGGACTACAAGGGTGGTGTGAAGCTATGCAGGGAGAAAATTAGAAGAGCCAAAGTCCAGCTAGAGCTGAGCCTGGCTACTGCTGTAAAAGGGAACAAATAATGCTTCTAGAAATATGTCAGCAACAAAAGGAGGGCTAAGGAGACTCTCCATGGAAGTAAGGTGAAACATAGTGACAGAAGATGAGGGAAAGGCTGAGATACTAAATGCCTTCTTTGCCTCAGTCTTTAACAGTCAGACCAGTTGTGCTCCGGGTACCCAGCCCCCTGAGCCAGAAGACAGGGACAGGGAGCAGAATGAAGCCCTGATAATTCAAGGGGAAATGGTCAGTGAGCTGCTGCATCACTTAGACCCAGACAAGTCTACGGGGATAGGATGATGGGATGCACCCAAGGTTGCTGAGGGAGCTGGCGGAGGTGATCACTAAGTCACTTTCAATAGTTTATCAGCAGTCCTGGCTAACCTGGGAGGTCCCAGTTGACTGGAAGTTGGCAAATATGATCCTCATCTACAAGATGGGCTGGAAAGAGGATCAGGGGAACTACAGGCCTGTCAGTCTGATCTCAGTGCCAAGGAAGGTCATGGAACAAATCATCTTTAGTGCCATCATATGGCACATACAGGACAATCTAGTGATGACGCCCACTAAGCGTGGGTTTATGAAAGGCAGATCCTGCTTGACCCTCCTGATCTTCTACAAAAGGGGGACCTGCTTAGTGGATTGGGAAAATTCTGTAGACGTTGTGTACTTAGATGTGAGCAAAGCCTTTGACACCGTTTCCCACAGCATTCTCCTGGAGAAGCTGGCAGGTCATGGCTTGAACGGGTGTACTCTTTGCTGGGTACAGAACTGGTTGGATGGTTGGGCCCAAAGATTTGTGGTGAATGGAGTCAAATCCAGTTGGTGGCTCGTCACAAGTGGTGTTCCCCAGGGGCTGTTTAGCCTGGAGAGCAGGAGGCTGAGGGGAGACCTTATCGCTGTCTACAACTACCTGAATGGAGGTTGTAGCATGGAGGAGGTTGGTCTCTTCTCCCAAGTAACAAATGATAGGATGAGAGGAAATGGCCTCAAGTCATGCCAAGAGAGGTTTTAATTGGCTATTAAGAAAAATTTATTCCCAGAAAGGGTTGCCTGGCACTGGAACAGGCTGCCCAGGGAAGTGGTGGAGACACCATCCCTGGAGGCATTTAAAAAACCTGTAGATCAGGTTCTTAGGGACATAGTTTAGTGCCAGAATTAGTTTAATGGTTGGACTCAATGATCTTGAGAGTCTCTTCCAACCAAAATGGTTCTATAATTCCATGAAAGATGTGAGGAGAAAACTTCCTACTCTAGTATGGTCCTCAGATTACTACCCATTATTGATTTTTCAGGTAATCAGCGATGATGTTGCAACAAGAAGTCAAAGAACAACCAACAGAGACTTCAGGGCCTTGAGACAACTGGTGTTATGGGTCTTTTTCAACCTATGTGATTCTGTGATTCTATATGTAACCCATATTTTTATGTAAATGCTACAATTGTAAAAACAAAACAACAGTCAGAATCTACAGCCATCAGTTTGGCTCTTCTCTGAGGAAAGTTAAGAAAGATTAAGGAAGTCAAAATGTCCACTGATTCACATTTGGCTTAAGGTATCTCTTATTCCCTTCCCAACGCAGGGAAAAAAAGGGCATTGCAGTTGCTGATGGTATTATCAGCCTGTCCCAAAATGCCTACTCTCTGTATTTATAATAGAATCTGAAGGTGAAGGTCACCTTTCTGATGGGTTTCAGGAGACGTCAGCAGTGGACAGGGCTTGTTTGGGTCTCGCTTGGGTGCTTGGACTATTTTCAGTAGCAAACACAATTATTTCCAATCATATGGAATATTGTGCCAGTTCAGAAATCAAATTAGCTGTTATCTATTTTGGTGAAAGTGCATCTATCCCACTTTCCTTCCATCCCTTGCAATGTGGAATTAATTATATAAAATAATAAGAGGAGAAGATAAATGCCAAAAAAATATGTTGGCTGTACCACAGCTGGGTTAGCAGTATGTCTTATCCTGTCCAAAGATAAGTACACAGAGAAAAGCAATAGTAATAATTAGAGGGGTATCAGTTGTTAGCACAGAGATGGCTTATTTTACACTGAGAGAAGAAGGGTCAAGACTGATTGAAATCAAAAGGGCAGAGTGGAAAATTAGTCAGTCACCCTTTTTTTGCACCTTCCCCCCCTCCCCGCCCCTCAACAAGAAAGAAATGAAATAATACAAAATAAGTTGAAAGGTAATCCTTCTCATGCACTGCAGTGGAAACTGCAGAATTCACAATGTCTTATCACCAGATCATGAGTGCTTAGCACAAAATAAAAAAAAAAATCAGTAGGATTTTTTCAAAGGAGTAATTTTGTAGGCTTTTAGCCTTTACTGCTATGCAGGTAAATTGAGCACAACGTGGAGAATCAGAGCTGGTGTCTCGGGGCAGTAAGCTGATTGCCTGCAGGCATCAGCAATAGACTCTTGTGCTCTACTCCCATAACATCACCACATTGAGTGGCAGGTGAGGTACATCAGCTCTTTAAGACCGCAGGTATTACTGTCTACCACCAGAGCAACTCACCTTAATTAATTGATCAATGGTTCAAGGAACAATGAGCTTTGCCTCTTTGGTATTACTAAATCAGAGAAGTGGCTGTGTGGTAGAAACTCCTTCCAAAGAGGTTTCATGTAAACCAGAAGAGCGTCCAGTCCAGGTACCAAACATTCCCTCTTCCCAGCCTCAGGCTTATCTGTCAGATACTTAAATACAAAAGATGAAGAACACCTCTTTAAGGCAGCTTTGACCAGCAAAATTGGAGGGTTGGTGTTGCCCACGGAATAACCAGAGAAACTACCTTAACAGAACCTTTCATTGATTGCAAGATGGTTGGGGCAAAATTAGTCGAATCTGATGGGCAAGTCACCAGAGATATGTGTTTATCTTTCCTGCATTATAGTGTCTGTATTTGAAATACCTCTGAGCTCAGAGCGTGCCTACTGTCAGAGCTTACTGACAACACCCTTAATCACCAGGTTCTCTGTATTTCCATGCATATCTCTCTCTCTCTCTGGTATTTTTAATGTATCTTGCTTCTGCTTTCAACTCATCTGCAAATCTGTCAGTTTTCTGAAATGCTTCTTTCACTCTCCCCTTCTCCATGCATGTCTACATTTCTGATGATACCTAAATAACTCGAACAAAAGGCTGAGCATTCGGTCTAAAAAGTGAGAATATTCAGTATTGCCAGCCTGTTTTGGTACGTATGAAGTGGTTTGAAAAGCTGGTCTATTTGTGTTCAGTGCTGGAATGAAGCTTTTTGGACAGCCAAAAACCTACCACACATGCCTCTGAGGAGACACTGACAACCTTAGCTGAAGCCTCATTTTAGGCTGGACTCCTGGACTTTTTAAAATTTCTTTATTAAATTCAATGTATTTTCTTTTCACTGTGTTTGCCCTGATTTTTTTTTTGAAGTATTTTTACTATTAATCTCCTAATCTTTATCCTTTACATACTGCCAAAAATACATCCATGGTATTGAGAGGGAGCTGATTTATAGATGAATTATGGCAGATTACATGAATAATAAATGAATTCTAGCGGATTGACAACTTTTCTTTGTCTTTGCTGAAAAGATGTTTCAGTTTTATACCCAGCCTTGCAGGAAACCCAAATAACTCTAAAAGACAGAAGGACAACTGATGTGGTAAAATCTATCTGGTTCAATGAATCTCTTTTCCCCACCAGGTCTAGGCACAGTAGGACTGTTCTGTGTTATTTTAGTTTATTCGTTTTAATTCCTTTTCATCCAAGAAGGGAAAGCTACTGGTTGGCATCCTCTTCAGAGGACATTAACCAGACCTGTAGGTGTCAATTCAGTCCCTGTCCCTGCCAGTGTCCCTGTTGGTCTCCATTTCTATTACTCCGTCAAACCAATGCTACTGAGAGGAGAGCCCCTGCAACCCATGAGAAAATTCGTTGTTTATCATTTACTGCTGAGCAAATCAGTTTGAGTGGTCTGCATTCCCTATTTATTCCTCTGCTCTTTGGACACCTCCATAGGGCGGGGGGGGGGAAAAAATCACTTTAACTTTCGAAAAGTTTACATCTTTTCCTGCCTCTTGGATTAGTTTGGTTGCTCAGGACACGTGGCTGATGTTGGAACTGCTATAATATTTCAGAAGATAGGTTATAATTTCATGTGGAGAAAACAAGCTGAGCATACCTCAAATGCCAGAGAATAAAAGATTCTTCCTAAGTAATTTAATTTAATATTTTAGGACTGGATTCTGAAGGTGCTGGTATAGGTTTCAAGCATTTGCCACTCTTTGGGATACAGTCCATAAAGAAAGAATAAATGGACCATAAATAGGCAGAGTTATTGTTTAGAGCTATCTCCCAAGCATCATCTGTCCTTTACAGAATAGAATCGGGTAAATAACTGTGTCAAGAGAAGGACAGGTTTTTTTTGTTTGACAACCTAAAAGAAACCTCTTCAATTACTGGCAAATATTGGTGAATGTATTTTCTCCTCAGATTTAATGATGTCTTTTTAAAATCTGTGAGACAAGCTACAAAATGCGCACACCTGTGAAAGCACCTCTAAATTGTTAAATAAGAAGTTAAGAAGTCTGAAGATGAATTACATTTTCACCAACTTTCCTTCAGAAGAGCTGCATATACATGATTCTTCCTTCCCTTCTTAAGATTTTGAATTTTGCCCGTGGAACTTGGTCTCTTTGGCCTAATATTCTCTATTTCCCTGAAAAATTATTTGTGATTTTCTTCTGTCCCCAGACGTCTATGCTCAAAACTAAAATACTCTCACTTACAGCATTCATCCCCTGTACACAGAATATTTACCTAAATTTAGCTGCAGCAAATAAACAGCAAATAATAATTAATATTGACATTTAAATTCTTCATTCTTTAGTCTTTAGGATCGATGTTGCAAGGAGAGCAATGGGAACTGCACAGGGGCTGTGGGGAGGAGGTAATACTATTCATTAATATTATTTTTTTTATTTTGTTTGTTTCTTCGCAGTAAATTTGAGGAAAAAACATCTAAGCCAGTTCCCTGAAAAAATCTGAAATAAATCTGAAAATTCAGAGAAGTCAATTCTGAAAAATCAGAATGAGATTGTGTGAAAAATTTAACATTCTGAAGTACACAAATTACACAGAATTTTGAAGAAAAACGTTACAACAATGGTAAAGTCAGAAAATTTCTAGTAAATACTTGTATAGGTTTTTTGTTTGTTTTCTTTTCATTTGTGGTTTTGTGAATTAAGATATTGGGTAAAGCTGTATGGTTCTTCCCTTAACTGTGTAGAATGTGAACTCCAGCAACATTGCACAGAGAGGAGTCAGTGCTATTGACATATTTCAGTTTGTTTAAAAAGAAATCATATGAATAAATAGATAAATAAAATCATATGGTGGCAAGGAGAATTGTTAATTATGTGATGACAGTGTTTATGTACCGATTTAGTGCATGTCCCATCATATTCTGTACATCTGCAATGATGCAAGGATATAAACATTTAAACATAATTTTTGAATGTCATGCAGTACAGTTTTGCTACAAATGCAAGAAATAATAATATTTGGGAAAAACTCTGTTAGCATTTGGAAAACATAGCAAACAATGTCATAAAGATATAAAAGCTACTTAGGATTTTCTTAAGGTGGTTTAGGTGAATAAATGCAACACTGTATGTGCCACACTTGGAATTTTTACAGTGTGAGCAGATTTCTATTGTTGCTGAGAATAGAAATCCAAGTGCTTAGGAAGGAGATGGTCCTAAGCTCATGCTGACTTTGTTGAATCTATTTTCACATCAGCCTGGGACCATATTTAACATTTATTCGTCGAGCTGTCCACTACACAAATGCCTGGACTTTGTGCACTCATATCACAACAGCCCCAATCCTTGCAGTAAAATAATTCTGGGAGATCTCCCGAGTCTGTCATCAGGCCCTATATAGTAATAATAAAGTCATTACTTATTGCTGAGAAGTCATTGCTCATTACTGAAGGCATTACCAGCTTGCACTGAAGAAATTGCGGACCCTGGCAAAACCAGAAAGTTATTCATGTAATCCTAAACTAAAATAATTATAACACTTAGCCATGATGCAGCTCTTCACGTCTCCAAAGTGATGAATGAAGATAAATTAACTATTCCTTCCAACATCCTGTGTGGGAACCCCTCTTTATATTTAGGTGAGAAAGCCATTGAAGGGTCATCAAAGTGGAGGAAAAGTGGAAGATCTTCCTTATAAATTGTCCTGTGAGGACATTCAGAGGTGGAAGGATTGCGTTTCACCCTGCATGAGGGGCAAGGACAGTGCTCGAGGATGTCTGGGAACCAACCCAGCACTGTCTCAATACCAGTGCCCACTGGTACCTGGGACTGAGTTATAAGAAGTATTATCTTTTCTTTATAATTCCCAAAGGGGCAAGAGAGCAGCAGGCAGGCTATCGTGGCAGCTTTTCTCAACCCAGCTCCCATTCTCCCTCTCTTTTCCCAGGAAAAAGGACTTAAAAGAACATCAGCGTCCCTCTTCCACAACCTAAAGGCAACCACGAACGCAATGAAGCCCACCAGAGAAGTCCAGTGACAAAAACTAGATTATGTGAAGCTGTCTCCATTGTGATCAATGGTGGAGGAGAGTACAGGCACTGAGATGTTTTCTCCAAGAATTTCCAGGCAAATCATGGCCAAGCCAAGTACTAAAAACTGCACTTGCTAAATGGAAATAAAAATTCTTCTGCTGCATTGGCTCAGGCTCAGCCTGGCAGATCTCTGCTTGACTACCCGGCAAAACAGAAAACTGACTCTAATGATGTTTTTATGTGCTCTTTGAAAAATTACACTTGAAAGATGCCTTCTCCAGCATTTTCCTACTCCTCAATCTCCAAATCAGAAAAAAACAAGAGCCATGAGATAAAATCCCAAACCAAAACAGAACATGTGAACTGAAAATATCTGCAGAGGCCTTTTAAAGTTTGAAATGTTTCTTTTTCTACTGTAGAAAACCTGGTTATTCCACAAGTGTAAAAATTAACTGTACAGAACTCAGGGATATTAGCCTTTTGTTCGTGTAGCATCATACCAATACATATTTGAAACACCTTTGTTTTCCTAATATGCCTTACTTGGCGCCTGAGAATAATAATAATAATAACTCAAGCAGTTGATTTTTAAAGAAACAAAATTCTATTAATCTGATCCACCTTGCAGTTCTGGATGGGCTAATAACTCATTCAGTATGTAAAAATGTTTACTACTATTATAACTATTTTTCTATTGTTAATATCGTGTTAGGAATTTCACCCTAAATCCTGATTATCAGTGGGTCACAGCAAAACACCTTCAAAAATACCAAGATTTTTTATATGGACAGAAAGGAGAAGAATTTGTGGAAGATTAAGTGGATGCAAATACATTACAACAGGTAGTATAATGTGGGTAAATGGTTGGGCAAAAACCTGTTTGCTGGGTGTCAGGGCAGGTTTGCATTTTTGGAATGCATAAAGGTGAAACACACTGGAACTGCACACATTGTAAGTCTGTAGTTTATACCACGGGCTATAGTGACACATCCACAGTAACTATCTGTGGGATTTTTTTTGCCACTGGGAAAACTATAAACATTCAGAGCTTGATTTTCTTCTTCTTTTCCTCAAAGTAAGTCAGCAATACCTCCACTGAAGTCAATGGAGGCACACCGGTGTAAAATTGGGGTGCGAGGTGAATCAGAATCCTAATTTATTGCTTCATGTTAAGTTATTAATATTATTTTCCTTTTTAGGGCTCAGTCCTACAGTTCTCCAGCACAGCAATTGAGATCAGTAATACTGTGCCTGGTTAAGATTACTTTCAATGAAAAATGAAATGGAGCTTCTTGTTTTTGTGGGGTTTTTTTTGCTGTGTTTTTTTGTTTGGTTGGTTTGGTGTGTTGTTTTTGCTTTTGTTTTTGTTTTTGTTTTAATGTATACAGAAAGCCTGCAAGCCTTTTTACTCCCTTTTTCTCCCCACAACTTTTTCCAATACCAGAAACAGCCTTTGTTTCATGCTGTGGTCAGCATGGAGAAGCAGGACTGCACCATCACAAAGGCTGCAGAAGGAAGGAAAGTGGAAGCAGGAGCATTTATATTCAGATTCGCTTCTTGTTTTTATACCACTTCAATTAAACATCTACAAAGCAGTTGGATTAAAATGCATGCATTGCTGGCCGAACTCATTGGGCAATTAAGGATGAATTAAGATCAAATTTCATTCTCCAATCATAGTTACTAAAGATATGCTTCCAGTAATTGTTTATTTCCTCTAGGAGAAGAAAAAAAAAATAAAAAGAAAAGAAAGAATAAAGAAAGAATAACAGTAAAACCTATGAAACCAAGCACTTGGTAATTTCTGATCTCTCTTACACAAAACAGGTGAGCCCCGCTCGCAGTTGATATGGTGGTTTCATTTCAAAGATGAAAAGAAAACTGTATTTTTACGAGGACTGGTGATGTGTATTTTGGAGATGCTCAGACGTGCATATCAGAGCAGCTTGCTCAGCCAAGCCTGGGGGTGTGCAGGAGGGACAACCCTGTCGTGGTCATCTCCTCGCACCCAGTCTGGAGCGCTGGCTTTTTGACTTTCATGGTATCCTTGCTTAGAGAAGACATTAAAACATTTCCCACTACGTGCTTTCTCCCATCTCGTTATGGACACTTTTGTTGTCCTTGTGGCCCCTTATTCTATTTTCCAGAAGATTTTCCAGCATCTCCCTTCCCTTCTGCTACGCCAACAAGGACAACATCTGCTTTTCAGAAAAGACTCACAAAGGGTCAATCCTTAAGTCCTTCCTACACTGCCTCTACAAATTTCACCTAAGCAGCAATTATAGCAGTTGTAGGTGAAAAACAATGTCATCAAGATATTAATGAATTATTGTCTTTTCACTGTGAAAAAAGTCAGATACTAAGGGATGGCTTAGCACAGAATAACGTCTACCTCCTAAAACCACCCAATAATAATATGTTAACTAGTGCAGATATCCTTCACACCAATTCTTTGATAAGTCTTTTAGTTCTGGGGTAATAATTTGATTTTAAACTAACAGCCTTACAATCCCTATTGTACATTAAAAATCGCTTAGTGTTTATAATATAATAACTGTAAACATGTAAGGACTGATGATTAAATGCACAGTTAACTTATTAAAACCTGAAAGATTTAATTAAATGTACTTGGCAGGAGATGTAAATTTAAAATTAGCTTTAAAAATTGTATATAAAATATAACATTTCTTGAATAGCTGCATCTAATCACAAAAGACATTTTATCTTTGTTCTTATTTTTATATCTTAAGTTTAAATCCATTTTTCTGTTTCCCCTTTGAAACACTAGGCACAAATTTAAAGGGAAAAGGCAGAATAAAAATTGACAAACAGGTAAAACTAGGAAACATACTCCTAGCAAGAAGAAATAACATTACCCTAAATGAAGAAACTAGGAACTTAACCAAAAACATATTTTTGTTCTTTCCTTCATTTACCAAGGTTTTGGCTTGCACTATGTTCACAGGAGTAGTTGATACCAGCAGTGAAAACACATTCTTCATCCTGCATCTTCCCAATAGAGATTCCTACGTGGTACAAAACACACCAGCTTCCCCACATCTGCATCTCACTACTCCAGGTTACCCGGAGTCAATGCAATGTGTAATTTTAGTAATGTGGCATTATTAAAATCCAGCTGTTTCAGGTTTAAAGTTTCTACCTATAGTCTGAAGCCACAGACAGCTCAGTACTGCTCATTATCGTTTGTGAAATGCACATGTTGCTGTATTTGATGCAGTTTAATCAGTAGGCACTCTGATTACGCCCATCATTTACTATGACTTTTACTATAACTCGTATTGTATATCAGGCTTCTGTTCTGTTAATTTTCCTTTTCCGCTTGGCCATCTTTGCTGCCCACATACTTTATATTTTGCCTGGGACACTAAGTCCCCAAGGGCCAGCGTGCCTATGAGTTTCTGGATCAGAACCCTTTGTAACAAGCAAATTTTAGATGTGGGTTTTTTTACCCCCTAATGGCTCGTTTCAAGATGCTAACAAAAGCCGAGTACTAAGCGAAGAAGAAGGAAAATGATGCTAATTATCTCCAGTAATTTAAATATATAAACTAGCTTTGAGTGTCTATACCCTATTTCCCAAGTGCTGAGTCCTCAATTAACTCTTGCTTTATCGTCATTCCTCAGTTTATGAAAAGGTATCTCTCCCTCCAGTTCTCCTCCTCAAATGATGTTGTAGCAGAAAAATCAAACCAGCTTTATAAATAACTTGTTGTTGTGCAATTATTCTTTTCCCAGATTGCACCCCTGTTTAAATGGATTCGAGAGGAGAGATCTCCGGTGTGCGAACGGGAGGATGCACATTGCACATTGCGTACCAACACCATGGGTTCTTATTTACATGTTGCTCATGTTTATGCAAGTTAAAGACAAATACAGCTGCCGCTGCCTTCCCCAGGAATCGCAGCCACCGGTCAATGCTACTAATAGTGGCTGCAATCAAGCTCATAATGTATTTTTCATGGAAAGAGAGAAGCGCTAATAGCTGGGGAGGGGGTGGGGGGGATCTGTGCAATTTTCTTTCAAAAGATAGCCGACATTTTCAAAAAACAAAAACTGTATATTCAGTCCAGCTTCTTTAGTGGCTTTCATGTTATAGGAATATTTCCCGGTGATGAAAACACCACAGAGCCAATCAAACCGCAGTGCTATACAGGCTGCCACACTAGGAGCCCAGTATTTAAAATAACCCTTATGTATTATTCATTAAGAGTTGATGTTTATGCAAATTGCAGAAGCATGTGCCCACCTGGCCATCATGGGTTAATAACAACAACAACAAAAACAACAATAACGATCATAAAAAATACATAATCAGCCTCTTCCCAAGTAAACTAGCAAGCATCGAGCCATTCCCAGAATCTACGTAATGAATTATAATTCTCCTTCATTAAATGGATCAAAAAATTGCAATTCTTACCTGTTAAGCTTTGTCAGGCCAGCACATTTTCTGGATGAAATAACTGACTGTGTGTGCAACCAATAAAACTGAACTGAAAAGCTGATTAAGGGCACTAACTTAATGCAAAGCCAGTCACTGAATATTCATATGGTGCCTGTGTTTATGCAAATTAAAGCAAAAGAAAGCCCAAGGGGATTGGTTGCCATAGCCCACAAACACTGCATACAGCAGAAAAATAGAGAATAGTGACAAATAAATCTTGAAAATCGTAGCTAGGAAGGAGAATGAGTAGTATAGTAAAATATTAAAAGTGTTACATGAATTACAGTTTTTAAGAGCTTTACCTAATCATATCATTGTTAGGCCTTTGAGGCATTTTTGTACAGTGTACTGATCTGTAATTATCATCACACTACAAGACAGTATCATTAATGTTTGTCAGCTTTATTTATTCTGTTACTCTGTAAGCAGAGTGCTTAGTCATATGAAGTAGGTGAAAAAATAATTACAACAAAAATTATAGTGTAATACATTAGGAACAAAACCCACAGACTTGTGTTACACTTTATTAAGCCTTTCAGATAAGACCTTCTTCTCAAGCAAAAGGACAGTAAAAAGTAGAGTGTGCCAGTGGCAATATGCTAAAAATGAGATTTAGCTCCTTGGTATCTTAATTTTGCTGTGTAGTTGCTTCACACCAGGTGCAGACTCGTGTGTGAGACAGCTAATATTACTCTCGCATTGGGCTTTTTCTCAACCTAAAGTCATTTTGAAAAGACTATGCTTTTTTGTGATTAAAAATGAAAATACACATGGAATTTATTCAAATGTTATTTCTCAAATCAGATTAAAATGTATCAATCCAAGTTCTTACTATGGTAGTTGCCAAAAAACAATAATGCTTTTTTACAAAGAGATATTTCAAAATCAAAATGATATAGAGTATCAGCATTGCATTTTCCCTGATAAGCAAGAACATGTATAAATAGAAATCCTACTCCTACACAGTATGTTACATTTTAGTATTTCCATTTATTTCCATCAACAAATCGAACTTTCAAGAGAGGG
Organism: Patagioenas fasciata; assembly: GCF_037038585.1. NCBI lineage: Eukaryota > Metazoa > Chordata > Aves > Columbiformes > Columbidae > Patagioenas > Patagioenas fasciata. The sequence continues at coordinate 4,670,826 of NC_092560.1, forward strand.
TCCATCTGTAGATAACCATTTATTAATGGTGCCATTGTTATTCAAGATTTAAGAAGGACCAGATAAGCCATCTCACACGAGATATTTGCATTATGGATCAATAGGTACCTCTGACTCTTAAGTTTTGTGTGATTTCCACTGATATCTATTGGCTGCTGTTACCAGATAACCCTTCAGCTGAAAAACAAAACAAAACCCAACAGAAACCGCTGCTCCATTGTCACACATGAACAGCTATCGCTGGTTTGTAGGAAGCTGATGGGTTCCCCTTCCTGGAAGTTGTTGAGAATGAATGCACCTTCTCAGAAAGTGGAGTGATGGTCCAACTTCAGGAAATCGAGGCCTACCCTTGGCGCCATCACCCTGGAGATTCCACTACTGGTTTTGCTTGTGAAGACCATCCCATTCCCACATATTTCCACTAGTCCTAGAGGGGAGTGAGGGATTTGCCACGCCAGGTTATGACTTCTGAGTTGATGTTGTTGCTTGGTGTGAGATTCAGGACCATGTTGCATGGACACCAGCTGCAAAATGCCAATAAGTGCATCATGTTGGTACCTGAAAGGGCGAAAAGAGACTCTTTGGTCATGGGATGATGGATCCCTAACAGGTCGGGACAGGCTGCTCAGTGAGAGAAGGAACCAGGGAGATCTGCTTGGATGGAAATGAATTTCTACCTGGCTGAGGACCTCTGAAGGCAAGAAAGGGGAATGAAAAAGTGAGGTGCCTGGGAGAAAAGCTGTATCCTGAAAAATTAACTTTCCAAAAGGTCAAAATTTTCAATGAATAGAGATGTGCTTATTTATACTTAATAATTTGTCTTGACTTGTATTAAGAATAATTGTGCTTAGAGGTCCTTGTAAAGCCTATGTATATTACAGCATTGACAATACCATGGGTAGCCAATTTATTAAATGGAAAAGGCAGAGTGCCCATATTTATGAGAAGCCAAGGGCTCAATATAAAGGAAGAAAAAGAAAATTATCTGGGGTCAAGGGCAATTAGTTGCAAGGGCAGAAGGCGGGGATGGGGATCAGAAGGCCAAGAGAAAATGCAGTCCTGCATTCACTCCTGTACAGAGGAGGTTTATACCTGGAATGGGGGTCTCACAGGCAGTTGAATAATAGATATCCAGCAGGAGATCAACCAAGAAGGCCAATGGCATCCTGGGGTGTATTAGAAGGGGGGTGGTTAGTAGGTCAAGAGGGGTTCTCCTGCCCCTCTATTCTGCCCTGAGGAGATCACATCTGGAATATTGTGTCCAGTTGTGGCCCCTCAGTTCCAGAAGGACAGGGAACTGCTGGAGAGAGTCCAGCGCAGCCACCAAGATGCTGAAGGGAGTGGAGCATCTCCCGTGTGAGGAAAGGCTGAGGGAGCTGGGGCTCTGGAGCTGGAGGAGACTGAGGGGTGACCTTATTAATGTTTACAGATATATAAAGGGTGAGTGTCAGGAGGATGGAGCCAGGCTCTTCTCGGTGACAACCAATGACAGGACAAGTTTTGCATTTCATCTTAAAAGAAGTAAGTCTAAAAAAATTCTTACCTTCAGAGAAGAAATGTTTTCCCAGGCTGGACACAGTTCCAGCTGCAAAATCATGAATATTCAGCCACTGACTGAGCTGGATGTGAATGCGAACGTCAATGCAATGATTGGGCAACATCAGCACATCCTTCATAAGACACATGGGTTTGCAAACAAGCAGGCACACTTAGGAGGCAGAAATGAGAGCAGAATATGATGAAATTGTGAAGGACCTTTATCAGTTTTACGCAGTAGATGTGGACCACAGCTAACACCACTCCTGGGTGCCAGCAGGAAGCTTCCCACTGGATTTAGTGGGATGGGATCAGTTGTGGGTGAAGAAAATTGAGCTGCTGTTGGCTCTTCTAGCAGTTTTTAGTCTTATTCTAATGTACTTACATGCATTTATTTCTAGTGCTTTTACAATGTGATTCAGATTGTGCTAGGGAGCTAGCTGCTTTCTTTTTTTCTTCTTTTTTCTCTTATTTTTTCCTTCTTTTTCTGAAAAAAAAAAAAGAAAAGTGAATTTAAATTTAAATGCAAGTGGAAGCTGACAAAATCCTACCTTTTCAACTCTATCTTTAGCAAAGCTGTATGTGTATGACCTGATTCCATGAAGTGATATTTCTGTGCTGTAGTCCTGTCAATCCCTCACCTTTCAAGCACACTAAACCAATAAAGCAAATTATTTTAAAGAATAAAGAAACAGAGAAAATCTGATCCATAAATTGACTTCTTTATTCTGCCAATTGACTAAATGACACTTAAGTCATCTCTAAGTGCCTTGAAAAAAATAAAAGGCATTTCTATTGTGAAGCTGATGAACAATTAGGCAATTGTAAAGCCCGGAATGGCAAAGTGGAAGAGCATAGTAATCTTTTCTGTTTTCCTCTCCTCCTTTTTTTTATTTTATTTTTTTTTTCACAGTAAATTCCATAAATGGATCAGCAAGGGAACTTCATTTTCACACATCTGGATGAGTGATCATGCCAGAGATCTGGCCACTTTCCAGAAGACCACATATGGAAATCTCTATCCCACTACTGCTTCACCATCATTTAGATATGGAGGAGATAGCTGTGCTGGTTTGCTCTTTCCTATAGAGACCTCTATTTAACCTCAGGTATTAATGTCATTTTCAAATCCTGAAGACACGCAGAAGAAAACACTTAAAATGCTCACCTGAATGGTGTGTATCTCCTGGATCTCCAAGGCAATAAAAATATTAACTTGCACCACAAAACTTGGCTGGTGCATGTCTCAAACCCTTTCATACATACCACACTCCCAAGGATTTCACCTCATATTTTGGAAAAGAAGGTATTTTGGTGTTGAAGACGTCTACATAACAACAGGTTTTCTGTTCTTTGTTAAAGCAGCATGTCTACATGGGATTCAGCTCTCTGCATTGGCCCATCTCTCACCATTTTCCCTTCAGTAATATTTGCTACAAACATCTTTTCACATTTTCTAAATTCCTTCCCTCTTTAGCCCTTTCTTGCCTCTCAGCTGCTGTCCCAATAGCCAATATTTATTCTTGATTAGTAATATCCCTGCTTTTCCCACCAACACCAAAGCTCATTTGTCATCATTGAGTCATGGGTGGTACCTACTCGTGCCAATATAACCATCCAGAAACATTGCATCGGGAAATTTTGTTCCCCTGTGACACAAACACAGATTAACCATCACAACAAATCAGACTGAAGAACAAAAAGGAAAGACAACTTTGTGTCACATATTATTGAAGAATCAGTACGGAAGACTGAGAGATGCCTGCTCACAAATCACACAAAATGTTCCAAGTCTGTTTTAAAGGAAGCCCTTATGCTGTAAACTGTCACAGAAAGTCCTGGAAGATTCATCCATACAAAACAAAACAAAAATCAAGAAATTAACTTTAGTGGAAATACTGACTTCTGAGACAAATAAAAGCTTTATCTCCCAACACAAGTGGTGGTGAAAACACCTTTATAGTGTTTATGTCATTAGCTTGGATGAGACAAAAATAAATTTGCAGGGCAAACCTGCTACAAAGTGGATCAGAGGAAATTTGTGCTGTAGCCAAAGATTCGTTCTTTATGAAAACTGGTACAAGATGGGGGAGAAATGGACGAGCAAACATTTCTTTTTATGGCCTATTGGGATTTTAAAATTAAGCACAGCAGGTAGAAAGATCCTGCACAATTAAAAAAAAAATATTAAAAATAATAGTATGTCCATACATGAAAGCCTACTCTCTTTTCAAAACACTCTGCTGTCACTTAAGGTATGAGAAATCAAAGCCTGGAACAGCAATGGATGAACACATCTTTCCACAGGCAAGCGGTAAGGACTTTTAGAGCCAGGACTAGAACCAGACTCGGGATTAGAAAAAGACTCGAGGCTCTACTTTCAAAAATCACCTCTGTATTTAGATTTCTTGATATGCTGCTGCTCTGGGAGGTCTGCTAAGAGCAGCTTTGAAAGTTACCTGCTTGAAGAATAATTATTTTGCGTGACACCTGCAGGTGGCCCTTTGAATGGACACACAATCTGAGTATAAAAATCTCACTTTTAAGGAACATAAAAGGCAAGGGGCCACTGGTAACTGTGCTCATGGATTAAAAAAAGAGAGAGAGAGAAAAAAAAATAGATTATCTGATTCTAGTGCTGAAATATTGTTCTGTAACATGAGGGAAGAGATTACGTGCTGTGACGTCCTGCAAGGTCTGGAAACTGGCTGTCTGGGTTGGAGCCGTGGTCCCCTGTGGGAGATGTAATTTTGCATAGGAACTGAAAAAGTGAAGGTAATTATCAGTGTCTGTATATGAAAGGTGTCAAGGCTGGCAGTGAGTGCTAATAATCTGGTATCTTTTTTATACCATTTCTTTAGTGGATGTGATATGTATGATATTCAGCTGCAGGAATAAAAAAAATTAAATAAATAAATGCCGGTGTTTGCCCTTTTTTAAAGTTACTGCTTTGAATAGCAAGTATTCTGTATCTCCAGGCTTCTAAGGAGGGATGACCTAGCCAGAGAGGGCCTGGGCAGCTGTGAAGAGTTTCTAAGGATTTGTATTGTCCCTTTAAAGAAGAGAAAAATCAGATCAAAGGATGGCTCTTATTGGGATGCTCATTCTGGGAACACAAAAGACTGTTTCTCTCCCCTATTTTACTTTATTATAGGCTTAATAATGAATAAAGACTCTTCAATGTGCTTCAGTCTGGATCCTTTAATTGCCTACATGACTTTTAGCAGAAATTAAAACTTCATGCAGTCAAAAAGCTGTCTGTTCACTGCTTCTCTGCCTCTGAAAACTGCAGCTTATGAACCCAAAATCAAGCACAAAGGATAAATCTGAGCATGGGTTATATGCCACTTGGACAAAAGATTCAGGCATCTTTTTTCCTCCTGCTTTTCAGTCTTACAAATATTTTTATTACAAATTAGTAGGGGAAAGGCAAGAAAAGCAAGATGGACAAGTTGTGAGTGGAAAGCTTGAACTTCTTAGATGCCCAAGCACTGTCATCTGTACATCCCATCAAAACCAACGTACTTCCTAATAGAGCAACAGTGGTTTTGCAGAGCATGTGGGTTTATTTGCTTTTCTTTTCCTGAGAAGTGACAGCATTTCCCATCCAAAGTCTATAATACAGTTTGCTAACACAGGTAAACCTGAGAAAAACCCATCTGAGAACATTAGGTCTACATTTTCTTCAGAAATACAATCTAATACTGTCCCTCTCTCATTCATGATACAGCGTAGTAGGGTTGACGCTTTGATGAACAATCAACATATGACAACAAAACTAAGACATTTGATATGACAACATATACCAAAGCATTCTCAGCATTTCACATTCTCCACTTGTTTGGTTTCTTAAAGAAATTGTTTCCACAGCTGAAGAAAGGTGACCAAAAATAGCTTATGTTTATCTAATGTAAAGCATATAATAGAACCAAATTATATATTTCTTCAGAATAATTTTTTCAGAAAGGGATGCCCCTTGAAGGATGGAGCTATTCAGAAAAAGCACCCAGAAACTAGCACACTTATTATATTGTTCTTTTTGTTTTTTCTTTAATGGGTTGTTCCTAAAGACAGTTCTTATGGTGAGGGTGTGTTTCTCATTTTACCAAGCGAGGTGATTTGAGAAGAATTATACCTCTCTCACTTGACAGGTAGATTAATGACAAAAAAGCTCATAACTGGTGACTTGGCAGGAGATGAACATCACAGCCAACAAGTCCCAGATACTGTAGACACCATCAACAGGCTACAGAGGAGTGCACAAAAGGTGCTGCTGTCAAAGGACTCCCTGGTTGCCCTGGTTCATGTAATCAGACAGCTTTTGGTCCCGCAAGGAAAACCTGGGGAGGGCAGCGTATTGGCCGCAAGAAGCACGCGCAACTGCTGCTTTGATAACAGCTTGCGTTAATAACTTAATTAGTGCATTACACCTCTGTGTTTACCATGAACATACTTCCAAAGGTCATGACGTGACGTAGTCAAAGTCCAGCAATTATACTTTTTAAGAAAATCTTACAAAACATAAATTGACTGTCTAATGCTTACCAACTTTTTGTGCCTTTGAGGACACTACAACAAAGGAAAACTGTAAAAGCAATTTTTGCATCTCAAAAGGCTGAGCAAAAAGTAACATGTTGAGAGACCTAAGGTGTTGTTTGTAGGCAGGGGTGTTCTTTCGTCTCTGCAATGTGAAATAAGACCTGTTTGGCTGTATGTTCTTTAAGCAGACTGTCCTTGACCAACATTCAAAACCCTTGTTGCTAATAGAAACCACAGACCTACTGGATGTCTGTGAAGGTCTCAAACTCTGGTGCTCAGTCATCACAGCTACCAGTGTTTTAGAACAAGTTCGATAAATACATTGACTTCGTCACTTCAGTGAAAAGAACAAGTAAGTGCAACTTTCATGACCGTAAAATGGAAAAAAAAAAAAAGAAAGAAATTGAGAGGTGAAGCAAGAGATCAGAACCCTGTCAAGATTTTTGTAGTCTGTGAACACTACAGATTTCAGCACTATCTGTAGGTGTGTTGGGTGCTTTGCACCCGTCAAAAATGAAGTTAAACATAATAACCATGTGTCAGAGTTCAGTGGGTAAAAATTATAGCAGTATTAGTTGAAGGAGTGGATTAATTATAATGTCTAATTTGGGAACTGTTTGAACACCGGGAGTTTGCAAAGTGCATTTGAACATTGTTGGGTTCTTATCCTCTAGGAAAGATTAAGAAAGAAAAGAGGATGAAGGAGAAAATATAAAACATGCAAAAGAGCCTTCAAGAGAAAAGTATGACACTAAACCATGTTTTTTCAAATTTGATCTTTCTCCGACAAGCGATTCCCTTCCCTGTGTCTATGCAGGACCTCTGTGTACAGGCAGAACAGACCTCATACTCGCACTCCAAAGAGACAAATAAGTACCCTAATGATCACTTAAATTTAAATTCTTGAAAACCCATAGTTTCACTAAAATGCGTGTAAACAATTTTGCAATTCTAATCTTGTATTAAAAAAATAAAATTGCTATTACGGGCAAGAGTTAACTAGTCTGACACTCGTAACAAAAGCTAGCAAGTTTGTAAGGGCACAAAACCTAGTACTTCACAATAACTCAAATATCCCTAACACGATAAATTGCATTGAGGTGAGAACATATTTTGTGCATTGTAGGACTGGTCTAGTAATACAGCAACAAACACTGGAGCTTCACAGGTGGTCATCTCTAGGCTCTGCATAAACCCGGTGCTCAAGATACCTACCTCAATTATTACAAAAATACTCACAGTATTTTAGTCCTTATAATCAGACTTCACTGCTGTAAATTTTGGCAAAAAATACCTCTCAGTGGTGGTTGGAAAAGAGGTATTTTTATTAATTTTCTTATGTTCTACTGTGAAGAAAAATCCATTTTCACTGAAAAGAGGTGAAGTAAGTTGCTAGTGATTAAAAATTAGCAGTCATTTGTGAGAAATATTTTTCCAAACAATTCTGCATTTTCGAAACTTCACTGGAAGATTACTGGAACGCATTGGTCCTATTAGGCCATGTGTTTTATTTTTTACTTTATATGATGTTTACGTTATCGTATAAATGTAAATCGTAAAAAATCGTATCACTTGTAAATATAAAACTTAAAATAGACATAACCATCTGGAGCAAATAACTTCAATAAAAGGCTATTTTTATATTAATTAAAAGTTTTATACTCTATATTAGTATTACATATATTTTTTTAAGTCTGTTAATTTTTTTTTTTGAGTGTTAAAACACTTTAAGGAAATTTGGCAATCCAACTTTTCTTCCTCATCAGTGATGAGAGAAAAACGCCAGAAATCTCTGCTGAGTTGGGGATTGTTTGCAGGGGAAAAGGAAGATTCATAAAATAGCACAAATGCCACAGAGCTGATGTGCCAGGGTACCACAATAAAGATGAAGATGGAGGAAATTCTCTCCTCTCTGTTCAGAGGCTCTTTCATTCATTTTTCTAGGGACAGAGGGTAAGATGAGAGTGAATTTTTTAACTTATAAGAGTTTCTGGAAGCTGACCAGATTAAAGGAGCTATAAAGGTAAGAGAGGAAATAGCCTGCAGTCCTCACTTCTGGCCAAACGTTGCAGTTTTTAGAGCAGCAGCTAAAACTCGTATGAGTTTATTAGAAGTCTCCTGCTATTTGGAGTTTTTCTTGAAGAGCTCATGGCTGGTATTGAGAGATTGCATGTGAATTTCCACTTGCTTTTTTTCTAGCAAAAAGCCAAATTTCCATCTCTCCTGACCGCAGAGAGAATCTCGCAGATATGGAGTGGGTGCAAGCACAGAGCCTCTGCTCACAGGCTTCAAAACCAGATGGCAAACAAAAATAACCCCAGGTGACTCCGCGTGTTTTCCCGCCGCCCCTGTAACTTTGGGACTCAGATGCGGGATGTCCTGGGGTGAGCAGTGTTGCTGTTGTGGGTGAGACGTGTACCCCACATTTCAACCCTGCCCCCACGTGACTAATCTTATTTGGTTTTTCTTTATTCAATCTATGCATTTTCCCTCCGGAAAATGGGGCAAAACTCAAAGGTGGAATTATGCTCACTGTGACACTTTCACAACACCGTCACCCACACGATTATCAACACAACTCACATCAAGAGCGGCTTGAGTGGACGCTGCAGAGCTCGTGAGATGAGAACAGTGGTTTCATTAAAATAATTCGAGAAAAAGCAAAAAGAGAGCATCTCATTTTACATCTCCACATTAAACTCTGAGAAGCTCAAAAGGTTCAAAGGAGAAGTGACATGGACAGAAAGGATCACAAGCAGCAAGAGGCACCAAAGATCTGGCAGGAGTTTCTGCTAATTCTGCCAGAGATACAAAATGGTTGTGGAATTCATTTTCCTCCTTTTGCTGACTATGCAGGGGGATAGACTGCCTCAAGAGGAGCAGCGGCAATAGAAGCACATTAAAAACAGCTTACCTTTGATTTTGTAGGATTTGGGTCTATGATTCAGCCTATGTGAGCAAGGTAAATAATAATTTCTGTACAGTTTGGTTACCCAAGTTCATTTTATTCGGTCCACACAACCACTCTTTCTATTCAGTGGTAACTGCCGGTGTTCATTATCCTGTGTGATCCAGTTAAAATTAATTACCACTGGGAGCAGACACACTCACAGGAGCCAACACCAAGATGTTACCAGATAAGGAGGAAGAGATTTTTACACTTGTCTTTTGGGTTCTTAAGTAGAAGGGTTTCCCTTCTAAGACGGTTGAATCTTTGCTATCACTTGTCCTATTAAAAAGCAAAACTTTTTAAAAAGTGGTACACTATTTGCAGTGTTCCTATGAGAAAACTGTGTATTGGTCATATATATAAATATATATGTTTATATAATCTCATTGCGTACTTTCAACATGAGATAAACACACTTATCTCTGCCTAAGCTCACTCTACACTTAAGGTGATAAGGGCACAGACCACAATGGTGCTGGTAAGTCTTAAGATCAGAGTGGAGGAGGCTGGAGTCCTGGGCAGATAAGAGCTCCTAGCACCACCAGCATGACAATAAACTGCAACAAATTCATTACCTGCAGCTACTGGAATGGAGCCATGGCAAGGGAGGACTTCATGGAGACTGGGACATGATGACTGTTTGGGACAACCTTCTTGGCTAAGTTCAGCAGTCAACAGCCCAGCAGAACCAAGGACACCCAGCTGAGGATATTGCCATCCAACCATCAAGCCTCCAATGACTATTTTATGCTGCTGCCGTTATCATTTGCACTATAGTAGCCACAATGATCACAGTGACAGACACAAGCTTTTTGTTGAGTACACAAGAACCAAAAAGAAAGCCAAACAAAAATCTCAACCTGAAAAGAGTGTAGTGAAAATCAGGGATACCACCTGAGCAGGGGATGACAACATTTATATATGTATGGTCATTCTTTCTGTAGATACCTCCACAGTGATCTCAGAAGGATTTAATTTGGGTATTGGACTCTTCAACTCCTTCTCCTTTCACAGACAGGACAAAGGTTGTAGCCAGCAAGAAGCTGCTGACATTAATTGCTAGTGCAGGAACCGAACCTCTAGATTTTGCTGTGTCAGCTGATAAACCTGCCTCTCCTCCTCCACCACCTGCCACAAGTTCTGACCTTGCACTAGCTCCTTACTTTTACTTGAACAGGTTCTTTTGCTCTGATACCTTCACATGCTGTCCTTCAAAATGCCCCCACTTTGCATTTCATGTTACTAACACTATTTGTGTTTTCCAGAAACCTTATGAAATATTAGACAGGACCAGCACTGATTTGGTGACTTTCTTGTAGCTGCAGCAATTTTCTCAATTTTATTGCATGAACCAAACAAAAAATGAAATAACATAATGCAGTTCACAAGCTATAAGTAAGCTGTTAATTTAGGATGGCCAAAAGTAAAATTTAAATTGGACAGCTAAATATCTGAGCTGGAATTCTGTTTTTTCTTCATATCCTCACTAGAAAAGGCTGAGTGTTCAAATGTTATGAGAAGATAAAAGAATACAGAACTGAACTAAAAGGAGGTTGATTTTCAATGTCAAGAAAATATTTGTTAAACAGTTTTCTACTATTTGTTAATTTCTATTAGCTGGCCAGTGATCAAGGACTTAGATTCTGAAAATATTTTATCCCTTGGTCTTGATTCAGACCAGGGAACAAGTCACCTCTGCATTTTTATATTACTTGCGTGTTAGAGCCATTGAGAGAGCAGAAACTCAACAACCTGTTTCAGGCACCTCAATTTTTTGGAAGGCTTCCAAGTCTTCCACTGCAGAACTTGTTTCCTGCTCCCATTTCATACGGGTCACATTGCTCAGCACCCTCAGATTTATGGAGAAAGTAAAACATTGCTGCAAATTTCATCTTCTGCTCCACTCTTTTGACCATGTCATTCTTTTCTACAGCCTACTGCTTTAGCTCCCTTTTCCAAACATTAGTTTTGTTTCCCACTTTCAAAGGCCTGCACAGGCTTGGGAAGTTAGATCTCACTATGAGTTCAAGAAGCCACTTCCCTGTGTAGCACTCAAGTCAATTATTTTACATTATCTCCCATATCAGCTCTCACACTTACAAGGAGCTCCCTGAAGGATTGGTGCAAAAGTGATTGTGGTTTTAGACTGTGAATTTTAAACCACTATAACTAGGCTTAAACACATCTTTATTACTCAAAATAGGAACCATTACACTAAACAGGTTTTTGCCAATGACAAATAAGTTTGTTTATTCCTGTAGCGTAAAAATCCATGCTTCAGTATTCAACGAAGACTTGGAAAGCACTTTTGGCAGCATGCTGGTTGTGGAAGCATTTTCCCCACAAAAGGTTGTTGAGATGCTTGAAGAAGAAGTGGTAGTCAGCTGGCAAGAGGTGAGGTGCATGTGGCAGATGAGGCAAAATAGTTTCGCTGGGATTCAGAAAGCTGTAGTGGCTCAGAGTGGCAGCAGACCACTAAACCATAACCATGACCTTTTTTAGTCCAAGTTTGGTTTTGAGAAGTGTTTTGGATGTTCTTATTGGTCCAACCACTGAGCCGGTCATCACTGGTTGTCATATAAAGTCCTCTTGTCATCATACATCACAATCCAATAGAGAAGTGGTTCTTTGTTGTTGTTGCATAGAATAAGAAAAGATAACTCTTCAAAATGGTGATTTTTTTTTATTTTTGTTTTTATTTCATTCACCCACTTATTGAGCCTTTTAACCTTTCCAATTTGCTTCAAATGCTGAAACACCATGGAATGGTCAACCTTGAGTTCTTTGTGTAGTTCTTTGTGTTGAGTTCTTCCTGTGTAGTTGTAAGGTGATCAGCCTTGATGATTTCTCTCAATTGGCCATTGTCAGCTTCCAATGATGGTCACTATGCTCCTCATCTTCAAGGCTCTTGTCTCCTTTGGAAAACCACAGCACTGTATGTTCATTAGTGATTCCTGAGCCAAACGTGTTGTTGATGTTGCAAGTTGTCTCTGCTGCTTTATGACACATTTTGAACTCGAATAAGAAAATTTGCTTTTTGTTTAACATCATTTCCATAGTCTAAAATAAATCTAAATTCAACAGCAAGTAATAAGTCAGCAGAAAAAAAAAAACAAACCACAAAGCGAGAAAAGTGCATTAAAATGATGTATAAGATAACCACCTCTATTTAAGAATGTATTCCAATATCAAACAGCAAATTTCAACATGACAAAACCCACAATTCATTTTTCACCAACATATGTTCCCCATTTCAGCAATGAGGTGGGTGTGAACATGGTGAGCCCTTGTACTGGGTGCCATTTAAAACTGTTTGGGATTCCCAGGCTCTGAGTCATTCTCATTTTGCTATGAAAAGTAAAACAACAGGTTCCACAACTTGTTCTCTTTTTAAGAAAAGAGGCGCAACAGAGTCATTTGAAGGCATCTGGGACTTCCAGAGCAGTAGACACTGGAGGAGACCAAGGCTGTAAGGAGATCCTCCTCGCTTACCAAAACAGAATCCCAGAATCCCAGAATCCCAGAATCCCAGAATGTGAGGGGTTGGAAGGGCCCTGGAAAACTCATCCAGTGCAATCCCCCCATGGAGCAGGAACACCCAGCTGAGGTTACACAGGAAGGGGTCCAGGCGGGTTTGAATGTCTGCAGAGAAGGAGACTCCACAACCTCCCTGGGCAGCCTGGGCCAGGCTCTGACACCCTCACCATGAAGAAGTTTCTTCTCAAATTTAAGTGAAACCTCCTGTGTTCCAGTTTGAACCCATTACCCCTTGTCCTATCACTGATTGTCACCGAGAAGAGCCTGGCTCCATCCTCGTGACACTCACCCTTTATATATCTGTAAACATTAATGAGGTCACCCCTCAGTCTCCTCCAAGCTAAAGAGCCCCAGCTCCCACAGCCTTTCCTCACATGGGAGATGCTCCACTCCCTTCAGCATCTTCGTTGCCTTAAAAGACCAGGGCAGATTCATGTCCTGCTTGTTGGTTGAGGTTTTCTTCCCATGCATCTACTGCAGATAGTAACCTTGGCTGAAAAACAGAGACAGACACGCTCCCATAACCACATGTGCTGTATCTGTTTGCTGCAGGGATGTACAGGTAAGATCCAAAGGGACTTTGGAACTGATGGTCTCATATATATGTTTTTTATTAGCTTTTCAGTTTAGACATCTGATACTGCAGACACTTAGCACTCATGCACATAGCTTAGCTTTGATGGTTATTGATCTCTGTGGTATTACAGTTTACCATCTGGCTTGTTGAAATGCTTTTGGAAACCCCACAGACACCCACATCTGCAGCCTGTAGGCACCTAAACACATCGTCTGTCTGGCTCTGAGTTTGTCCAGCTCTGTGGCAGTATTTGACATCTACTTCTCATATTTTACCACTTTTTACACATTGAAGAGCCAAAGAATTACTGCCAAGCAGTTATTTATGCTTTTTTAACAAGACAGCTATTGCATCAGAGGGCAGTATTAATACTTCTCCCTCTGATGTATTTCCCTATCTACAATTGAGAAGTCCAGCAAACAGCCGGACTATTCTGGCAGAAAAGAAAATAATAAAAATGGTTTCGAAGTAGAAGTCTTAAAAGAGGAGCAAATAAAATTCCAAGGTTAATTTGAACTATTGAACTATTTTAACCCATTTTAAAAGGTAATAAATAAGGCTATTCACATGTATCCCCAAAGACAGTATTCTTCTGTAATGATGAAAGGTAGGATATAAACCAGTGCTGCTAATGTTATTATGATAATCCTATGTACTTCAGCAGCTGCTTGCACTTAATGGTTTGTGATGTAAGACACTTTCAGTAATCAAGTTCATTGATAGTGTTTTCTTTCAAGATTTCTGTTTGTTTGTTTTTATTTGTTTGGTTGGTTATTGTTCAGTGTTGTTTTGTTTTGTTTTTAGTTTAAAGTTCAACTAAACATTTATATAAATGAACTGTATCAATGTACATCCACGTAGCAATTTTTCCCCAAAATCTTTTCCACACAGAAGCTCCATCTCCAGCGTGTGTCTACTACCAATCTCAGCAAGCTGTCACAACAGCACAAGTTTTCTTTCTCAGAATCCATCTGCTTTTTAGATGTTCCCCAATAGAAGGAAAAGCCTTTACAGGCAAAACCACAATTCATCTTGGTCCACTTTGTGGATACCTGACAGGACAATGCTGTTCTTGGGCAGCAGATCTACAAATAGTTTAATGGAACACTTTTATGGGGGTGCTTCTAAATAGCTGACAGTACTCTTGCATTGCCAGCCATTAAAGTGATGGATAAGACACATTATTTTCAAGTTCCAACATACTCATCACAGAGGAGCGATGCGCGCATGCATCCCTATGTTAACCCCGCCGTGCCAGAGCCAAAGCCAAGGCAACACCGTGAGCCCTGGGTATCTCCAGCTACATCTCCCACCATGATCCCTGCGGAAGGAAGGGAAAACCCACCTTTGCTCTGCTCCTGCCTGTCTCTAGCATTGCCCCAAGGAGAATCATAGAACAGTTTGGGTTGGAAGGACCTTTAAAGCTCATCCAGTGCCACCCCTGCCATGAGCAGGGACATCTTCACCAGCTCAGGGTGCTCAGAGCCCCGTCCAGCCTGGCCTGGGATGTCTCCAGGGATGGTTCATCCACCACCTCTCTGGCCAACCTGGGACAGGCTCTCACCACCCTCATTGTGAAAAATTTCTTCCTCATGTCCAGCCTGAACCTCCCCTCCTTTAATTCAAAACCACCACCCCTTGTCCTATTGCAACAGGCCCTGCTAAAAAGTCTGTCTCCATCTTTCTTATCGGCCACTTTTAAGTACAGAAAGGCTGCAATAAGGTGTCCCTGGAGCTTCTCTTCTCCAGCTGAACACCCCAGCTCTCTCAGCCTGTCCCCCAGCAGAGCTGTTCCAGCCTCGGACCATTCCTGTGGCTCCTCTGGCCCCTCTCCAGCAGGTCCACTGGTAAACACCATCCCCTGCGGCTCCCTGCGGGGAGATGGAGGCCATACCACAGTTAGGAGGCTCAGAGCCGGCAGAACCGAGGTCAACACACACCAGCACCACATCCAATAGCACCGACCTGCTCTGAGCCAGAGTCCTGACAAATCAGAATTACTCACATTTCAAAGTCAATTCTAATATCTTATCCTGGGCTAGGTGACAGTCGTCCCAGGGATAATTAAATTAATTGCAGAGATTTTGGTCCCAAAATGTAAATTCACGTGTCTACCTGCACAAATTAGCGGCAACGCTTTGATTTTTTAGGGCATGCTGTGGACTCTTTGGGTACAGTAATGCTGCCTGTGTTTAGCAGTCCTGTAGGTATATTAATCTAATTTTTGGTTCTCCTGCTCCGTGGCTGAGCTGACAGGATTTTATCATGCATCAGCACTGAAGTATGACTCTGTTAATCTCACAGATGTGCCAGCAACACTCAGCCCATTTGGGTAGTAAGTACTGTAAAAATGAAAAAAGATTTCCACTAATTTTCCACAAAGTATTTTAACTCATTCATTACCTGCAAAACCGACGGGGCAGTTGGGGTCACAGGGCTGCTTTTTGCTCTTTGTGCCACTTGCTGCACCACCAAAGGAGCTAAAACCAGACAGTCATGAAGTTTTTTTCCAAGTAACCGGAGGACTGTCATATAATGTATTCCTCCAAAAATAGGCTTTGAAGGGTCTCAGCCTCTGTGTTCTGGGTTTGTGTTCTGGGTCATGTCCCTGATGGAGCAGATAATATGAATCGAAGTAAGATGAGGGAACTCAAATGGATATATGTGTATTCAAATGCTTGTTGCGACAGCTGACACTCTTCAATCAAAAACAAGGAGAAATGGACAAGCAAGTGACATTAAAGTGTAGCTAAGCAAGTCAAAGACAAACGTAACAGCATGAAAAGTAGCTAGTGGCACAAAGCAATGTCTGTTCGTGGGGATAAAATGGCAGAGAAAACAGGGAGACAATAAATAAGATGCATATAAATTATTGCTACAATTATACTGTTAATAATGATGCACCGACACATTCATCTAATATCTCTCTAAATTTATCCTGTAGGCAAAAGTAGTTCTCCTCCTACTACACAGATGTAGACTAATTAGTGATGCAAATGCTTGATTTTCATTTCTCATACAGACAAATATAAATGAAGAGTGACTTCAACTTATAAAGGAACAGAAATAAGATCTAGATTTTTTTTTTGTATGTTTCTCTATTATTTTTACCTATTTATCTGTTTATCACAAATAAATGGGAAGAAACACAGATTGGAGATCTTGTTTGTCTTTCTTTTCCTCAAAACAAGAACAGAAGGCAAGATTGCACATGAGAAAGGTATTCAGCAGTGAAAGAGGTCTGAGGGTGAACGTGAGTGATACGGCAAGTACAAAGTTTAATAAATAGCCTTGTTTGTTTCTGTTATTTGTACAAGGGCTGGATGACATAGGTGATGCACAGATGAGACCTTGGCTTGCAGGAGCAGTTCTAGAGGCAGCTCAGAGGCCTTCAAAATAGGACTGAATTGATTTAAAATTTTATTAAATATTCTGCCCATTTTTAGTTGTAATCTCCAGAATTTGAAGATCTGTTGTTTTCAGTGTTAGGGCTGTTCTTGTTCTCCCGGGGGCTGTCACAAACATTTACAGTGAATTCACATGAGTGAAGTCCTGCTGCAAGATCTCAGCCTTTAAACTTTGTATCCTTGTTCTTTTTACAGTTTTAATGAAAAACTTGTCCTTCTTCCACACTAAAATTGATTTTCCAGTTCTTTGATAGCAACTGGAATGCATGTGGTTGTCATGTATACAAAGGACCAGCAGAAAACCATCTTTAAGCTATGGGAAAACATGCTTCCACCAGCAACTTTTGACTCAAAAATATCTGTAAAATTACCATTCTTTTCTGCGTCAGCTGATTTAATATGTAGCAACAATTAAACTTAACTGCACATACCATACTATGAAGTTTCTTAAAATGTTGCTTGAAACAGTCTCCAATAGTTCAGAAACATCCTCCTGGGGATATTTTGGGACAATATGCTAAAACTGTTCAGAGCACATCAAACTAAATCAATGGACACTACTTCGTAGGATGCCTGTCAAGAAGAACACAGACCTTTTTTTACAAAAACAATCATTTTTCATGGTCAGAAAATCCCCAGCAGGAGGTGGCACATCAACCAAAACCAGTCATTTAAGATTAGTTTGTAATCTTCAGACAGTTTACCTTAGTTTGTAATCTTCACTAGTACAGTAAGTCAAATGTCCACCACTGAGTTCTTAAGCGTAATGATTCCCCTAATCCATACCATTCATCTATCACTCTGAGCACTCTGAATCCACCTCCAAGGCTTTAATTTAAACAAGTGGTATAGATTTGCTAGGTGAGGCTGCTTCAAATTTATATCACCCTAAGAGGATAAGAACAGAGCCCCAGATGCTTTGCAATAGTAGGTCCCAGTTTGAGAGACTGCAAATAGTTTTCCTTCTTGCCTTTGTACCAGTTCAGCATTGCAGGAAATTTAATGTTTTTTCATCCTGTTGAATTCTTGGTATGAAACTCAGAAGTTGATCTGATAATATGATTGGAGCACAGCTGTCCCTGCTTTTGCTTTATTTACCAATAGCAGAAATCAGTAACGCAAAAAGAGATAATGACTACAATTGTTTTTACTTATCAGTGGATAGCAGTGTCTAGTACACTGAATGGAAGAGAATTGTTCTCTATTAAAAAGAATATATGGTTTAAACTGGAGCTGCAAGGTTTGGATATGGCATTACTCTGGAAAGCTAGGAATATTTGAAAATAAATTCTTATTAAAGGTGTGGAATATTACAAACAGCACTGTTTTTCAGCACACTGTTTTAAAATGGGCTATTCGTGCAATGATACACAGAACTGTGCTTATCTAGTGCTGTTTTCAGAAGGTCCTTGCTGTCCCTTCCAACCTGGGATTCTGTGACTCTATGATTCAATATTTTCTACAAATAATTAAACATGAACAGGAGGTTGCAGACCTCCCAAGCTCTCCTATACTTCAGTGATACCTCCTGGCTAGAATGACGTAATGCATCTGCATTTCTTGCCTGCAGAGCAGGTGCTGAGAGAGGGTGCTCAAGAAGGGTTTGCTGTGCCTCCTCCCTCATTAAACCTCACACGCGTTGAATCTGCTGTGAAACCAGACGAGGTTTCACCAGATCTCATCCTTTTCCAGAGCGTAGCACAGTTGGACCCTGTGGTGCACCACCAGCTGCAGACCTGTTCTCCAGATGGATGGACACCTGGATCTTCAGACACGGTTAAGCACTCAGGGCTCTTGTTGCAAATTTCCCCACTCTTTAAATCCTGTGGGGTTTTTTTGTTTGTTTGTTTGGGTTTTTTTTGTTTGTTTGTTTTTTTGGTTTTTTTTTCCAGTGCTCAGTATTTTCTAAATATGAGGTTCCTTCAGTGATGGTTTTGTTGGAGCTGTTTTGAGATGAGTAATTTTGCAAAATGTTGCCTGGAGCATGCACCTCTGTACATGCTGAACACCCTCCATGCCCACCAATGTCAATGGGAAATAAGAGACTTTCTTACTTTTTCACCCCTTTCTTTACATGAAACTAGGAAGAAATTTTCCATAGAAACTGTCATAATCACTTGTGCTCAATATATATTATTATGTATAATTAGAATAAGGCTGATTGATAATGACATTGTGATGAATTCACTCCAAGATGCAGCTGTGCAGTATCTGAGGAAGTTAGTAAAACGTGGCTAAAGGAAATAAATGCCATAGATGTAATTAGACAGCTCACATCCTTTCATTCATCCCCTCTCAGAGTGGCCAACAAGCATCTATTCATGTGGACGAGAAAGTATCTGTTACTAAAGTCATATTTCACAATTATATGCATTTCAAATAAAATAAAATAAAATAAAATAAAATAAAATAAAATAAAATAAAATAAAATAAAAACTAGCTGTGTAAATCCACCCATAAATTACAGTCTGACGTGGAAATCTCCAAAACTGAAATTTCCCCCTATGCTGTAGCACCTGCCCAGCTGCATGGATTTATCCCCATTAAAATTGGGCTGATATTTCAGTGCAAAACAAATTGTGCCTGAAAATGAGACTACTAAATTTTACAGCGCCATCAAGAAATCCACAGTAGTAATTGCAAAGATGTGTAAAGAACAAAAAAATAAAACATTAAATGTGGTTCTGCATCTGTTGTGGTGTAAGTAACATTTTTAGGTTCCAAGATGATTCACGACACTGTGCCAGGTTACAACTTACCAAGGCAGCACAAAACTTAGGAAAATTTCTTAGGAACTGGAGTTTTTCAATGGTAAAATTTGCACTATACCTTTTCAACCTTAGGGGCATTTACAAAACAATTCATATAGATCCAAGTTAGCAAAAAATTACATTATTTGAAGCTTCTCCTCAGTTTCATAAAAGTGATCTGCAGCGGGTAGGTATTTTTCAACACAGATTTTGTGTCAATCAGTAATCAAAACAGAGGGAACACTACTAACCTATCTTCTTGTAATAAATGAAAAACAAATGTCATGTCAGTGCAGATTCTCAAAGGAAAGGTGTCGTGGTTGAGACGGACAAACGACATGGACCGAGTTCTTCCAGGATGAAAGTAGTAGATGCCATTTATCGCTACAAGTGCATTTTTATACAGTTCTACAAATTCGTGTGTCTCTTCGCTATTGGTTACAAGTTACAGTAGTAACATCTCATTGGCTGATTTTGCTATCATCAATGTTACTCTTCTACTCCCTTCTCTCTCACGGGTACAACTTGATATCTCCGAATACTCATTTACTCCCATCCTTCTCAAGGGTAAACCTTAACATTTTCAAGGCTGATCTCTGTTCCCATACTCTCTGTGAGGGATTCCACAGACCCGCTGTAGTTTCCCACAGAAAGGAAAAAAGGTTGGGGCTTTCTGCCTTCCTAAATCATCCTCCTCTCACTACAGCTCAGTGTGCAGTTTTTGTTAATAATGTTTTTGAATAAAAAAGTCCTCCGTACAAAATTTCCTGTGATTCAAGGTCTAGTGCAGATATCCTTCGCAACACATCCCTCCCAAAAATGCCTGTACAGACCACTGTTTTAAAAAGAACTCAGCACGTCACGATTGAGTCCAAACTTTTAAAAACATTCAGTTAAAATTTAATCCCCTAAAAGAGTGCTGGATGTTCAGAACAGCTCAGTACCCAACAGCTCAGCTCTCACAGTCACATACACAGCCCAGAGTCTCAAAGACTATAAATTATAATCCGCTGATCTCTTCTGAAAATGCAGTTACTAATTTTCATCGCTCACATGGACAAGTTCATTTGACAGTTGATGCCCACCTGTTGGTGCCAAGCTTTTCCTAAAAATATGGCTTTTTGTGGCAAAGTTGATATTCATTGAATAAAATAAGGAGAAAACAACAACAACAAAGCAAACACAAAACTTCCTCCTGAAGTAAAAATAAACAAACAAGCCAAATTCCTTTGACATTCCTGTTTTGGAATATTTTAATTCACGAGTGTTCTGAAGTCCTGAACTTAGTAGGAGACTTTGTTCAGTAGTTAAAGGCATTTATTTGGGCTATGAGAATGTCAGGTCTCTGATTGAAATGGTATCCTGCTTTCTGGTCAGCTCTGTTCATGGGCTCCTTGCAGCAGCTAAGGAGAAAACGTGCCCTTTAATTTGGCAGGTTTCACCTGCCCAGTTACAGATAGAACATCACGTGAGGCAAGAGGGAATTGAGGGCTGAAATAGACATTTTAAGCCAGGAATATTTTTGAAAGCCTCCTGTTGAAATAATCCTAAAAGTTTCCAAAGTGCAGAGTTATTAATACCAAGCAGATAGTGAACTGGGCGTCTGTGTCCCATTTTGAAGTGCCATCTGTTATTTGTCTTTCTGGAATAATTAACTTCTGATTAACCCATTTTCTACGCACACAACCCCAAAATATATACAGTACATAGTATATGGGATTTGGTATATAGTATATTGTATGTTGTATATAAATTGCACATGTCTTACAGACAGATTTCACCTGCTGACCAGGTGACTTAGCCTAATTACACTTTGAAATCTTATTTTTAAATGAAAATTCACAAAGACTTTTATGACCATGCAGACATTGCTAATATGAGTTTTCTTTTGGTGCAAATAATGAAAACACGAATTAAGGCACATTTTGGACTTCTGTGAACTTGGGAATTGCTCTCCTTGGTTTGGAAGCAACTCTTCCAGCTGAGTCAGGAATTAGAAGTGGCAGGAAGGGATGTTTGAGGGGGATATAATTGCTTATCTCTCTCAGTAGGCACTGCCTGATACTCTGGAAATCTGCATTTTAGGTAGCCGGTTAAGATGGGTGAAGGGAGATGGGCAAGAAGTACATGCTCGAAAAGCAATTTTCCTTTGTGTAATAAAATGGGATTCTTCGATTAGCTCATGATGGGGAGAAAAAAGTAGTATTTGCGCTAAAGAAATACTAAGCAAATGGAAGAAGTCATAAGTACATGTAAACACAAACAAAACACACATATGCACCATGCAGAACTCACACAACTTCTACCGTGCTGTCCTGATTACTTGCCAGGCATCCATGAACTAATATATTACAAACGTTCTTCCCTATATTGCAAATTTTTTTACCGTCATGTTCACAAGCCATCGCAACTCTGAACTCATGACGTCAGTAAAAATAAGAGTCTGATTTATTAATTTATGCTTTTTGTACCTGCCCTCTAATAAACTTACTGCCCAATTACAAAAGCAACAATGTTCCAGTTGGAAGAAACACGAAAATATTTGACGTTGGAATAAAGGTTTGGTAATCTGTGTAATCAAATATAACTTGGAGTAAAACAAATTAATTTAAAATGCATATACATATACACACCTCTGAATGTGTGTGTATTGGAAAAGGAAAAAAACAATAGAATTGGAACAATTTTATCTTCAATTATTTTTTTTAAGCTCAAGGAATTAAAAGTACTTAGGGTTTGGTTATTTTGGACAGAGAATAAGGAGAAAACCATTTTTTTCTCTATGTTGTATAGCTAATTCAACAGAAAGACCAGAAAAATACTACTGCTTTCAACTGGGACCTGGTGTTGCTAAAGTGTTATCTACTTTGTGCTATTGACTTCCTTTAAAAATCCATTATTTCAAGCAGAACAATGTCTAAGTAACTTAATTTTATATTATGTCTAAAAATCAATGTTAATAGATTAGTACGTGTTAGGCTTTGGCAGATCTATCGTGATCACCAAATCTGACCTACTCTGTATCACAAGTCATACAAATCCAACCACTAATTTCTACATTGACACATAATTTCTAGCAGAATGATAACATATATTTTGAAAGGATAAACAGTCATGTTTTCATTATTTCAAATGATGGAGAGCCTGTCTCATCCCTGGAGAAGATGTTTCATTGATTTTGCCTTACTTTTGATCAAAGATCTTTTACTTTCAGCTTCTGACGACTGTATTCTGCTATTAATTTGCAGTTAATTTGTGTGTAGTGAATAGTTGTACTTTCTTCAAGGAACAATTAGCTCCTGGAATTTTCTAAATTATCAAAATACTATCTGAAAAATATTGTTTCCAGGTTCACGTTATTTTGTATACTTTCATTTATTTCAAAGAATTTTAAATAATGACCTTTCCAGCTGTTCTAATAATGTAGTAGACAAACTGGGAATGCTCCAAGTTTTACACTATCAATGTCTTTTTTTTTTTTTTTCCGACAGATTAGAGTCATGACACTGTCCAAATTAAATTCTGTCTGAATTTTCTGCCAGAATGCAAATTAAAATTATCTGGTGACACCCTTCATATCACTTCACGTAATAACCTGAAGCCAAAGTCCCCTCCTTTAGCAGAAAATTAGATCAGGTTGGGACATGAACACCAGGTGTAACATTTACAAAGAGGATGCTAAAATCATTTTGTCATTCACATGGGCACAGACCGTCACTTAATGCTGTAACAAGTCTTGGGTAAATCCCACAGGGAAAACCTTAGCAAAGTCAGGTTTGCAGGAGACACCATTTCCCCAATACACATTCTGTCCTGACATAATTTTCTAGAAAACACAAATCCTGAAAGGAGCTCATTTGAAGTATTGATTAGAGAAAAAGCTTCTTTATCTGCAGTTTCTGTGGTTCATTAGGGCTTATAGTTGAATTTGAAATTTAAAATGCATTGAATATTTTTTCTCAAATAATATTGTTGATGGCAAATTGTCTAGATAGCCTTCTTATTGTTGCACTTTTTTGGTTTTGCTTCATAATTGTGCTCTCTATAGCCCTCATGTCTGTGTTAAAGCTACAGCCTGCAAAAGGTCTTGGAAACAGTGAGGACTAAAGGTTGTGGAGCATCCCCAAGATCTTTTAAAGGTGATTCAAAATGATAGAGATGTTTGAAGTGCAATAAGAAGCTCACCTTGGGCAGAAGCACCCCTGGAATCCAGAATCAGGGACTCTCATCCTAGAGATGCTCCCACTTGTGGCCTTATAAATCCAGAAATTGGAGTGTATTTCATATCTATACGTATACGCATCATAGTACAAGTACAATTTCACTGTAAACACTGACATGCAGGCACTTCTGTATGGAGAGTATCACAAATTATCCAAGAGACGTGGTTTTCCAAGCAAAATCCTCATCCACGAAATAATGAAACAAAACATCTATATCAGTTCCAACACAATGTCCCTATTGTATTTTTTTTCCTGACAATAACAGTGTTACTGAATTAAGAGGTATGTTATCCACTCCAAAAACAAGAACGACTGACATAGCAATATTCTTGCTCTGGTTTATGTCTTAGCAACCAATCTTCCAGTTCCTTGTTTTTAAAGCAGGGATCCACTTTAAAACAATGGAAATTACACACAAACTTCCCAGTTTTGACTACTGGGAATTGGTCCATGGGCTAAATTTAAAAGTGTGACTTATTTTGATTACTATCTGTAGAGCTATTTTGATTATTATCTTTAGAGTTATTTTAATAGTAAGGAAAATTTTCCTCTGAATTACAGTTTGCTCTTATTTTGACCTGGACTGAACTTGAATATCGTGCCTTCAAGCAGTAAGTTTCCTGCTTCTACTACACAAAATATCAGTGGAAATGAATAGAATTCAAATATTCTCTAAGAAAACGCTATAAAAATATGAAAAAGCATCTCTCTAAAAAAATTTTAGACATTTTCATGTTATTCTTGACCTAATCTAAAAGGCTGTAGTGTCTGGTCCAAACCTTTTGAACTGTACGGTTTGAAATTCACACAGCTGCATTTGGGTATTTGTGAACTACAACACTATGGAAGAATGTCACAATATTTCTGTTATTAAAAGAAATTTGACCAAAAAAATTGTTCTGGATCACTGAAAAATCACCCATGAGTGAGTAAGATTCAGACACAAGTGCAAACAACCTTCAGTTTCATCAAGTTATATTTGCAGAAAATTTATTTCATAAGTTCTCATCTCTTTTTCCCTAAGAACAAAGTAAACACAAATTTTTATTTCATGTTTGGAAACTCTTCTTAAATAAGGATGACTGAGTTGCTCAAAATAAAGTGAGCTATTAAATTAAAAACATGTTTCATAACTCTAAAAAACCCAACAAAAACACCAACTGTACCTTGCTCTTCTACAGCATAATTGTTGAGAAGCAGATAAAAATATGAAGAGCATTTCGTAGAAATTCTTATTTTTTTCAAAATTAAAATATTATGTTCTCATTACTCTTGGAACATCTTCATAGTAATGGAAGGTGATAATTTTATATCTAAACTTTACTAACAAATAGATCTATAAAAGTCTCAGAAATATTCACAGAAGTCTAATGTTAATCTTGCAGTGATTCTATGGAGGTGTAGTAGAAATGGTTATTTATGTACAAGTTATGCGTGAGTCTTTCAGCCTTTTCATATTGATGATCCCTTAATCGTTCGCTAAGTTAGGAAAGAATGTAACTATTTGAGCTAATTTAAAGTTTTGACTTTCAAATCAGTTTTAATGCATAGTATCAGATCCATAGTCTCCTTATGAGAATAGTTTGCAACAGGACATGCATGAAAAACACACCAAACTGTGCCATCTTAACTCCAAAAGTCTTCAAGAGGGCAAAAAAATAATAATCCTGTAGTATTTTTAAAGAAGGACAAATTTCTGGAACTCCAAAGCAGTTTTTCTCCTGATTGATTGCTGAATATGTGGAAAAAATACTGTGACAGCAGGTGACAGTGCTCCTGCATGGTTCTGGTGATGGAAGTTTTTACTGTTTCTATGGAATATGTCCATGTCCGTGTCTGTGTGCGTGGCTTTGGAAGAAGGGATGGAGCTCACTTGAGTTTCTTGGAGGGACAGTCCATAGTTAAAGCAACTCATGATGAGAGAGCAGGAAAAAAAAACGGACCTGTGCTCTTGTGCTCTTGCCTTTCTCTGTTCTGCTAACAATCACCCATCCTACAAAATGTTATTAGCAACATACCTGGGAACTGCCTCAATGCTTTCCCCTCTACTTAATTTTATCTGGCTTTTTTGTTTATATTTATAGCTGATGCCATGGAATTTCTATTCCCTTGCTGTTATCACAGGCTGAGCACCTAAATTTCTAACTAGATTGACTGATATAAAACAGAAGTAATTCCTGCATGTTAAGTGGAACAACATGGATGTAAATGCAGCTCAAATGTGAGAAAACCTGTGATGCACTTAGAGCTATGTGGAAAATTAATGACTGAATAGAGGCACACACAGGACCAAAAAATGAGTTGTGGGAGTAAAATGAGTTACCAGACATTGGTTGAATCACCATCACTAACCAGGTGTGTCTTTGCCCATTTCAATTACGAAGTAATCAGGCCAGAGTGCAAGAGATTCAATTGTATTCAATGTGCATCTTAACACCTTTTTAATGAACAAATCTGTTTCTCAGAAAACAACACAAAGAAAAGGCTTTTATACAAGATGAGGGATTGAAGGATTTTTTCCGCCTTGTGTTTATCAATTTGACTATGAAATTCTTTCCATCTCTGTGTATAACTGGCACAATAACTATCTGCATTAACTTTCTTGTAAGCAAATACTAAGTAAAACTACACCTAGGTGGGTGCAGATGGATGAATAACTGTACTCAGCAAGTAGTTATCAATGCATTTCTGTCAAACCGAGAAGATGAAACCTGTGAGACTCTGTGACTTCCTGCACAGAGACTGACAGTATTTGATTTTTAATTTTCATTAAGGACTTGGTTGACAGAATACAATACGCCTAATAAATCTTCAGACAATAGCTAACTGAGAGGGACTGCTAGTTGATTGGAGATGGGGTTAGAATTCAAAATGACCTTAACAAACTAGAGATGTGACAGGAAAAGTGCAAGGCATTGCCCTGAGGAGGGAGTAATCGGGCACACAATGCGCCAAGGGACAACAGATCAAGTGACGGATCCAGTAATATCCAGGGACAAAGCTCAACAACAAACCAGCACACTGTACCACTGCTCCAATAGGTGCTAACAGTATCAGAAGGAGGAAAACAACCAATAGAGAGTTTGAGTAGGACCTGGTGAAAATGATATCATTACCACGGGAAAAAGAATGTGCAGTTGGGAAGGAATCACCTGAAGCACCAGAGAGGACACCCAAGGTATGATGCTCATCTGGGGACCCCTGTTGCTTCTCTCCATGGCTGGCCACCAAGTGGCTTTCCATTTCTTACTCTCTCCATCTTCCCTTATTTATTTTTTATTTTTTCCATTTTTCCCCCAAAATAACTTCCACCATTAGTCAACATATGCCTTCAGCTGAGGATCCTCATAATAAATGCTCAAGTGTGAACTTATCTCAATAAAACCTTGTGCAACACTGGATGTGCCACAGTACTCTGTCAGCTGAATGAGAGTTGTCAATAGGACTGGCAACAAAGGCAAAAGCAACGGGTGACTTATAAAGAGAAGTATGGCCCATACCACAGCTGATTAACAAACTCAAAGGTCTTTTGCCAGTGCGAGTGTGGCCTCACATGCACATGGTTTTTTGATTTTACACACTGTTCCTAGAGGACCAATCTGAGGAAATTAATGCAAAGCAATTAAAAGTAATGCAAAAGTACAAGTGGAAAGGATAAAAAACCAACCAACGAACCAAACACACACATACACACAAAAACAAACAACAAAAAAAAAAAGAAAACAAACACACAAACAAGCAAACAAAACCAAAAAACTAAACAAAACCAGGTTTGTTTAGTACAGAAGTGATTCCCTTATGAGTTTAAGTGGAAATAATTCACCGCTACTGCCAAAACCTGTCTTTTCTCCCGAGTCGGCCTGGTGCTGTGGCCCCTCAGCTATGGCACCAGAACTTGTGTGGACCTTCAGCCTACCAAACTTAACTACATTTTATTCCTTAAGCTTAGTTTTCAGTTAAAACATGACCCAAAGCCTGACTTTGAGAGATGATGGGGAGACGTGGCTTCTGGTGGTAGGAAGCTAGCAACAATTAGATTATTCTCAATCACGTGTGAGACCTCATCCTGAGAAAAGGCAGCCCAGAGGAACATGGCGAGAGCCATCAAATATTCAAGAGCTGCTAAAGAAAGTCTGGGAACAGAATCTCCGTGTCTGAGAAAGGATGATTCTCCATTAGAAGAAACTCTCAAATGGTAAGGGTGATTAAATCATGACATGAATTGCTTGAGCATGTTATGGACACTCCATCCCCAGAGACTTTTAAGAATGGTTAGGATGAGCTTGTATCACAATCAGCACAGGTGTAGTTGGTCCCTGCCCTTGGAAAAGCGATAGACTTTTGTCCATCCCTTTCAGCCTTTGCTCAGAGGAACTGAGATTAACAAACAGGAATTGCTCACTGCTCTATTTCTCCCTCCCTTGATCGTATGAGTCTCCAAATACCTCCTTTCCACCATCCGATCTGTTATACCATGCCTTGCAAATTCCTATCCAGATAAATTGTAAGGTCTTAAAGAAGAGGCAGCCCCTGTACCAAATTCTAATTACTACCTGTACATCAAAGAAAGAGAACCACACTCTAGTCTTCCTTTCACACTGTGTTTTACACATTACGTACCACAGTCAGCACATCCGACAGCAGTCAGCAACTCTGATGGAAATGCTTGAAAGGATTTTTGCTCGGTATTATACCAATAAGACATCTGCCCCATACCAAGGCAGTAGATATGACCCCTTCTAACTGCATTTCTCTGAGGAGCAGGGAATAATTTAGGTGAAACAGGCAGTGAAGAACCACTTTCCTTGTTGCCTTTTTAAAGAAAATACAGGTGTTATCAGATCCTGGTTGGGTTTTGTTTTGTTTCTGTCCGAAGCAACTCTTGAAATGTCAATAAAACAGCAGTGTTAAGTGCCTTGCTCAAACACAAACAGCTCAGAGGTCTAAGTTTAAATTAATGTTTTCTGTTCTTACAGAACAGAAATGAGACAACCAAAGATTCCAGCTAATGATCTAACGAAAAGAATAATTCTAAAAATATTACTTTACTGAATATTTTGCAAAATATGCCTAACAAAACAAAGCATATTAATAAACCCATGGGATTTACTGGCCTCAACTGTTACTGCTGAAGATAAAGAATAAAAGAACAACCTTCCACTGATTTTGAGGGAGATCTACAGTCTTCATAATTTTTATTATAATTACACATGTTTCAAATGCAGAAAATCTACCTGGCAAACAAGCCTGACCTTTTTTTAAAGGTCATCAAGGTAATTTGACTTGTAAGCCTGGATGAGCCTGATTGAAGCCAATAATGAATTTCAAAGTGCAGATTTAGCCATATTCCAACAAACTCATGGGGTCTTCAGCGTGATCATTGTCTTTTGTATGTTTCCTTCAGCCTGACAACTGCAAATTGTACCAAAAACCTCCCACCCTTTTTGTGTATGATTTTTGCCTCTTATATATAGATGACAATAGATAACTAGCTGCTGAAAGCAGCAGCAGTGACAAGCACACCATGCTGAAGAGCGTCTCCTCCTTCAAATATTCCTTCTTATGCTGCTGGGCAATCTCTCCAGTCTGGGCATGTGGTCACTGTGAAGTAAAAGAACTAAGAAGGACTATTTTCCTAAAAATATGTTCCCTATATCTCCTAACTTTTCCCTGCTACTGATGCATCTCCTCCATCTCCTATCCCCTATTTTCCCTGTTTGACAGCATATGCCATGATTATGTTGGTGCTGATGGGTCAGACAGTGCCTGCATGTTGCTTGACCAGCTGGTTGTTATTGGTTTGCTACCCACTGCCAACTAGAAGAGGATGGCCAAGTTCTTGACATCTCAAAATCGGCCAAAAGTCTACGATTTATTCAGCAAAAACAGGTAGTGCAAACAGATACATATTGTTTTCCTAAGAGCTGGGCTGATAGTATGTGCTCAACTGCACTTATGTGCAAAATCAGTGCTCAAAATACAGCATAAAACATGAGTTTTGGTGACTTCATACATTACCATCTGTCAAATGAGTCACAGAAACCAGCTGGGTGCACAGTCACTCTGACCCACCTGTGAAAATGAAGCTTATTAGCTAAACCCCAGCATGGTTCTACAAACCTACACCTTTGGAGATTTGGGTCTGCATTCTCCATTATCTTCATTGAAGCACTGAGAATTCTCTTCCATTTTGACATGCAAATTTTTTCAACCCAAAGCAATTAGCTTTTGTGGACCTGCCACATCATTTTATGCTCTTGAATTGATGTTTGCAATGTGGCACAGTGACCCTAGACCAACTTTCAGAGGCAATGTATCGCCTTAGCTAAAGGAAAGGAAAAACCCCAAAGATGACCTTGATGCACAAAAGAAATACAATAAATATTTTAATTTTCTTAAAGGACTGCTTTCAAAGGCTTATCCTTTTCTCCCTTCCAACAGGTAATTTATTTAACTGCAAGTCTCCTAATAGTAAAACTATTGTATCTTTCAGAACATTTGCCAACACTAACTCCTCCAGGTTGTTAACAGCAGGGGTGCACACAACAATATGATAACAGCAACAAGATCTGAAGTAGATAAATACTGCAGGTTAGCAAAAGTACAGTAATAAGAATTGAAATAAGATTTTAATATGCACAGTTAAATGTAACCTAGCTCCTGGGCTGGTGCTTTTATTCCCATAATGTTAGTCAGAAACTTTGCAGCCTAGAAAACCTCCAATAGTCTTTTAATGTCCATTACGCAAAGTTTGATATGCAGTATGCTGGTTTTATTGCAATGAAACACCATTAGTTTACACCTTGCCTAATCACATCTAGTGCAGTGTAAAATGATGGTGGAGCAGACTGACAAGAGTTTTTCTCCACCGTAGACTTTGCACATCTTGTAGTAGTTACACAAGGTTCTCTGAAGTAAAGTACTGGGCTGTCAGCTTCTCAGATATCTCTTCCTTCTTGTTTCTTGGTTCAGATGGACTAACTTGATGTCCATCATTACTCCAATGGTGCCAATTTCCCCTTAACACAAGAACAAATCTCATCAAGTATTGTGTTTCTTCATTCCTCACTCAGCAGCACCTGGGGCCTCTCACTGCCTTGGAGAAAGCCTGGTGCACACTTGGCTTGTTTGAATCCCCGTCAAGTAAGCCAATTTTTAGTGCTGGTGGTTCTACATATCTACAGATGACCAGTAAAACCCCTACCTCACCATAATCCTACTGGCCAGAAAAGACAGATTTTAATATTTTAATCAAGAAACTGGTGTAAGATGAAAACGAGTTCTTTTTGTTGGCATAAGCTAATAAACTTTTGTTATCTTAGCTAACAAGCTTTATCTTCTGTTTGGATAGCTTTATTTGCAATGCTATGGCTGAAAAAATGCTTTAGAGTGAAGACTAGCTGACAGAAATCAATTTTATTCTGGCTTCTGAAGAGTTTAGTGGCCACCTTCTTGAAACCTTGCCCATCCTATGCCCTCTGAGGAAAAAAACTGCACTTTTGTAAAAGACGAATCAGTAACAAGATGGAAATACCTTTTAGAATGGGAGGGCTGGCAGTCAGTATCATATAAGTATTGAGAAAGCAGGCGGAGCTTCCAGTTGATGGTCCAGTCTTGCTAACACACCCACGACAACTCCTCACCTGGAAAGTATGTGGAAGTACCATTCCATTTTGATGACATTTCACATGTGCTGCAAAAACTCTTCACGGCTGTATTCACAGACACTTTGCTTTAAGCAAAGAGTAGCACTGAGTCCTGGTAGTCTGTCTAGAAAGAGAGTGTTTCAGGAGAAACGTGTTTTTTCAGCCCGACTTCTCTCCCACTTCATTTGCATGGAAATGGACAGGATGAAAGGATACAAAAATATCCAAGCAAGTAAAAAAAGGCATTATTAGTAAGGGCAAGCTAAATGAACAGGCAGGTTGTCGAGATTTAAGGGGAAGCAAAGGCCATGAATAAAATAAAGTTTAAAGTATATGGCTGTACAGGGAGAGGTTTCAGAGAAGGGACAGCTCCTTGGTCTTGCATGGTGAACAGCAAGAGCATCTTGAATGTCTAGGACATCTGCCACAAAAAGATAAAACATAAAGAAAACACATTTCTCTTCCTATCCTTGCACAAAGAGTGGGGAAATAGCATACAAATATTGGAAAGCACAGTACAGGCCAACACAGAGACTTGACTTAACATATAATCGTTCAGCTTTCTGCTTGGATGATGCTATTAAAGGCCTTCGTCATCAACAAATTTCACTTCTGCTGAGGAAAAGAAGGAGCCTGAACACATCAGCTTAAGAGTGTGCAAACAGCAAACAAATTAGTAAGTCATTAAGCAGATGATCCTGACATTTTGAAGAAGTCCTTCTCAAGTCGTCTTACCCATCTGCCTGGGAAGGCAGGATCAGCATGGTGCTCATGACGAGAGTCTCTGCTTTGCATTTTTTAACAGGTTCAGACGTAGTTTGTTTATAAACCAAAATTCTGGCATTACATCGGACATGACCTGCGGGAATGCAGCAGGTGACAAACCTCTCATGTCTTGATTCCACTTCACGGTCTTTGCTAATCTCTGTCTGGAGACTCTGAACTATCAGATCTGTCTGCTGAGATTTCCAGTGGCCCAGAGCAACAGTAAAACTTCATTTCAAACTCTCTTTACTCTTTCTGCAGATTAGCTGTTGTCTTTTTTGTTTGCTTGTTTGTTCAGGTTTTTTAAAATGCAAAGTCTGCGATTGATTTTGTGCAATGAGGCTCCTTTTCCCTACAGTGATCCTGGCCAACAACAGCATCACCTGAAAACTAATACGCTAAATAATAGTAATGCGAAGTGTCTGCAGTTTTCCCTTTATCACATGAATAGAAGCAGCACTGGTTGCTGTCAGCAGGGCCTTAACAGGAGGACATAAAGGACATACATTCACATACAGCTTTGTGTCAGTGTGACACAAGCTATGCAGAGACAGAATGCGAATAATTGCATCGGATGTGTCAAAACAACAGCAAGCATGGGACTGGTGCAGATCAACCAAAGTTTCTCAGACGTATTTCCCAGACAAATAGGGAAAACGTGCATGCATATGAGGAAATGGTCTTTTGTAGATGTATAGATTTTAAAGCCAAAAGTAACTCCCTTATAATTTTCTCTTTATGGGAAATCATAATTAGATTAAGAACATGTTTATGCAGCAAAATACAGACAGAGGATAGACAGCAAATTTAATCTGGCTGGTTCAGATTACAGCAGTCACAAAAAGGGGTCAAGGTGGGCTTTGGTCAATGTAACTGGAACATGTAGTGGCCAAACAGCTTGATTTGCTCAGACATCTCTGAATCTTTCACTACAATCTATACCAAGACACTTACCTAAGTGGCAAAGCAATTTTTTCATAGCAGAAGAAAGAAGCTAAATCTCTGCGGCTGGGTCAGGTAACATTTCCTGTGCTCACAGCACATGATGGAATCCTCCTCGTGTGAACAGGACTGACCAACAGACGTGTCTTCTTCAATTGCTCTGAAATGGAGTGGTTTTCCTGTGATCACTGTGTCGCTGTTTATGGTTGAACAAGCAGCACCTTGATCTTACCCATTTTCCTGTGCAAAAGACCTGAGGCACAAAACAATACAGTTTAAAAACCCTGCTTATACTGACATCAATGCTTTCAAATTGAACTCCAGAAGGCATCTCAAAAACTGTAATGTGGTGCTTGAGAAGCTCAGCTCCCAATTAAACACGACAATGTTGAGCAGTGCCAGAAGCATGACATCAGATCAGAATTTCTGGGATATTAGCTATACTGAATTTCATCCAGGTTGATTTAAGGTGCATGAAAGGCATGTTTGTGTGTGTGTGTTATAAAAAGGAAGTCATCAGTTCTTCTGATCTAGAAATTTTAGTCAGTATAAGAAATCGAACTGTCTACAAGGGAATTAAGAATACAACATGTCCCTCATGGTGAATGACCATGATGGAAATGGTTGCACACCAGCACTGAACCACTGGCAAGTTTTTCTGAGGAACTTTCTGAGTGGGAGGTTTAGCAACACCATGAGTTTGCCCAGCTTCTGGAAGCTTGAATGCATCCTGTTCTCCATGGAAACAGCTTCCACCCTGGTCCACTGCCCTGTATCCCAAATCACACAACACAGAACTGTTCAGCACTCAGATCTGCTCCAGACCCAACATCCCCCAGCCCCAACACTGATGTTAATGGTGTGAAAACACTTCATGCCAACAATGGAAATAATTGCACAGCTGTTGAAATGACACCCACTGAATAGTCTACTCAGAAAGGAAAGGACCACAAGAATCATAATCCTTGTAATTACACAAAAAGAGGAAAAACAGTTTCAGGTACTCAACATCAAAATTAGATGTTTCCATTTTTTTTTGCCTCTTGATTGATTGCATCTTGACAGGATGGAGCTGAGGCCCGACAGATCAGCATTGGGTATACAGAAGGTAGATATGGTGAGGATGATGTTATGACCCACTTGTGATGGGGGTGAATTCTTCTGTAGGATGCTGAGCTCTTCTTAAGTCATTAGGATTAGAAAGTGTTTTGCACAGCACAGTTACTGAATACTAGCCAGTTAAAGGTGTTCTTAAAGGAAAACCATCTTGCTAAGATTGTTTACTGGTACTGTATCATCCATTTTTCATGACAAAGGAATAAGTGTACATTAAATCATCATTCTCAGTGATCATTGAGAAATAAAGACAACTGCTCTCTACATCAGGGACAAAACCTAGATGACACAGTGGCATCTGTGAGTTTTTGGTGTCCTCATAATTCACTAATCCCTATTTCTGATTTCTTGATAAGCATTTTAATCCATTGCCTACTCTTCTTAGGTGCACAGTGAGTCCAGTGTTCATTCCTTCATGTCAGGGGTTTCTTCCTGCATGTCACTGGTTACCATGGCAGGTATCTCACAGCCACCCTGGGTAACCTGATTTGGTCACCACTGATAACCTTGACTTGGCAAATGATTTGGCCAACCACTTGCAGTTCGCTGCATAAATACTATAGAATCCAGGTGCCCACATACTGTTTAGGGTTGGAGTTATGTTTGTAGGCAGATATGCTGGTTTTCAACCTTGGGAAGCAGAGCTGCAGGCTCAGACACTTCTGCTGGCTCCAGCAGAGCCCTTCTGACTTGCACCCCCCAGGAACTCGCTTGAGAGCTCCTCAGTCACACAGTGGGCACTGCATCTTCCCAAATAAATTATTATTCAAGAAGCGTCTTCAGTTAATCAAGTATTCTTATTAATGGAGACAAAGGGCCATCTGCCAGAGCATCTTGATTAGGATTCCACTGTATTAAATTTACAGTAGTTGTGGGAGGATGAGAGCCAAGTGAACCAAAATAGGTTTTCTTCTTTCCTTTTTTTTTTTTTTGGTGTGGTTGGTTGGTTGTTTGCTTTGTTTTGTTTTGTTTTGTTTTTGTTTAGAACTATTCAATGCACAGGAATTACCTTCCCTTCCGCACCAGCCAGAAAACAAATGATTAAACAGAAAACAAACCAGAACCAAGCAAACCCCAAACCACCCGAGCCCCACGACTTAACCTTCTATCTTTCACTAAATTTAATCGCAGAACAAAAATCTCATCAAAAGCCAATTCAGCGCAAGGTTCACGAAGAAGAGGGCCTGAGTTTATGAATGTAAGAGAAGATTATCTGAATTTTTGTTTTGTAACAAACCATGCAACCTGGCAGCTCTGCTGGCTTGGGAGTTTCTTCCAGACATTTGCACATCCCTGGGAAAGAGGCTTCTCTTCTGTGGCAAATAGCAACATGAAAGATATTTTACATTTCGGCAGCTGGGTAAACAGTTTTTATGGACATTTGTGTATGTGTTTATGACAGAATCAATGGTATCACAGAATCAAAACCAAATTCTGCATTGGGATTTTGTGGATAAATAGAAAGAAGAACATCCTTTTGAATATTTTCAAGCATTTATAAGCAACATTTTGGAATTGGTTTTCAAAAATACAGGAGTACATACAGAAAACACATTTGTTTGAGCGGTCACTTGCCTTGCAGACTCGCACGCCTTGGAGACATCCCACCAGCTGTTGTCCTTCGCAGCAGAAAACAGCCACGGTCACACCTTCCTCCCCGAGCACCTCTGCAGTTTACCTTGCCTTTGTGTGGGTTATTTACTCCTCAGAAGTTGTGTTTATTTATTTATTCATTCATTTATTTGTCTTGGTTGTGTCAGGAGTAAGAAAAATGAAGTTTTACCTGGGTGATCTATCAGAAACCAAGCTGTTATGGACTTGAAATACTAACTGCCTGACCAAGTTCAGCTGTTGTTAAAAGGAGAAAAAAAGACATTTCAGCGTTGTGTTTTGGTTGCGTAGATGTGATGTGCTATCAGCAGCTAAAAACAATTCATTTACAGAATTATAAATATATGCAGCAGATGGTGAAATGACAGTATACTCAGCTGTTAAAAATATTAATCAAAGCCAAACGTGAGAACTTGTACATGACATAATCATCTACAGTGCCAGTTAAACACCTTGTGAAACTACTTGCTGTAGTAACTTTGGATACTTCTCCGTATTAGTGAAAGAAATCAGAAAAGCTTTTTTTCAATTCATTTACAGATACAAAAATTTCTAAAGCAAGCGTTTGTTTGTGTATCTGGATGAAAATGAAGGATGATTACAGGTGCCACCACCAGGCTGGCACACTGACCATTTTATTTCAGGAAAAATACTATTTACTTTCTTGAACATGCTTGCTGAACTTAGAAAATTACTAGTCAAATTACAACAAGCAGCACCAGGACCCCAATCTTTTTACCAAACAATGGTTCTTTCTGCATAAGCATAATGACATGACTAAGATGCTGCTAAAATAAAAGTAAAAGCTTAGTGTATCTCTGTTAATTAACACAGTTAATTAACGGTGTCTTTATCCTCTATTGATAATGCATGCGACTATTTAAAGTAACAATAACCTATATGGTGTAACATCATCAGCTGACCCAAATGGAAAAGATGAATGTACATTTTAGAAGCCCTTTCCTTCTCCTGATAAAAAATTAAAATACTACAAACTAAAAACTCCATATTTAAATTTCTGTATGCAAAGATATTTCAAGTTCTCCAGGTGCTTCTCAGCACTGATTCTTTAATTGAGAGATCTTAAGAAACCTGATTGTTCTTTACTTATTTATAGCTTGTGCTCACATTTATGCAAATATGGGAGATATCCAGCAGTATCCTTATAAAAAAAAAAAAAATCACAGATCTGACTGAATTTACAGAAGAACAATCACAGACCTTTTAATGCATTCTTCCCAGACAAAAAAAAAAATATTCAAGGAACAACAAGAGCGGGTAAAACTTTGTAATACAATTGCCTTGAAAAGGCTACAAATATTTCTCACAAAATAAATATTGTCCATTCCTGTCAGCCTTTTCAACCTCTTTTGTGTTCCCAGAAATTGCCAATAATGAAAACAGAGTAGAGCCAATCAAATTGTTGTATACACTGCTGCACTGTGGGAGCTGGAAGCCTTGCATTTAAAATAAGTCTTATGCATTATTCATAGACTACGTATGTTTATGTAAATTACCGAAGGTAGAAGTGTACACTAAAGCAGAATAAGAGGTAAAAAATGTTGATGTTAAATACACTCTTTTAAACTGTACCTTGCTGAAAATGTATATATGCCCCTTCTACGGTTCCTAGCTAAAAATGAGTGCAATCAGGTGCTTTAATCTGTATGGAAAACAAATATACTTTCTGGATTCTAGGACAGACATATTTTTCAACATTTATATTGGAGCGAGTATATAAATACAAAACACAGTATGTGAACCTTTCAGTCATTCAGACAGGCAGTGGGGAGATTTGGTAGTGTTGCCTTTAGGTTAGAACTACAGGAGAGATATTTGCTCGAACAGTCACCTGAAAACTTATCAAAATAGAAAAAAAAATCTTAAACTTGCTGCTTCAAAATACCCAGAACACTTCTAGGTCAAGTCTCCTCTTTCCACCCATTTATCCCAGTTATTAACAAGACACATATACTGCCTTCTGAAAGGAGGAGTTTTAGAGAAGACCACATTCATTACACAAACACAGGCAAGGGTTAAAATGCTAATTTCATTCAGGCATTAGGAGTGACAAGAGGAGGAGGAGGGGAGGAGGAAGAAGAGGAAGGGGAAGAGCATTTATGTAAAAGTGTTTTCTACCTCGAGGTCGACCCTGCAGCCATCTGCAGTTGAGTAGCACACATAGCATGAATACATTGATTGTTCTTGGATTCATATATTTGCATACGAAATTTAGTGACTTCCTTCTAATGTGTTTAAGTTTTGTGCTATTTCAAAAATATGTCACACATACTTACTATATATTAAACATGTTATATAATATTAATGAATATAACACATAATACATTACATGAATGTTACATCACATTAAATCATTCTGCTTTTCACTCTTTAAATAAAACTGCTGCTTGATTGAAGCTTGGAGCATAACTTATTGAGTGACAACAGCTGCATAATTACACATTTAGTGTGAGCAGGAAATTGTTTCCCTGTTCTGTATTGCAGTTTTCCTGTAATGCATTATAACAAAACTGACACCTTTTGGAATACTGCAGATTTACAACTTGCACCTCAAATAATCTATGTACCTTTAAAAATATGGGTATTTTGAGCAAATCCTGAGGTACGCTACACAAACCAGAGGCAGAAACAGAGGAAACCTAAAGTCAAGGTGGCTGATAGGAAAGAAGAGTTTTTCCACTCTACCACAGCATTGATTTTTCAGCAAGTAACACCAGCACTACAGCTGGTAGCTCAGAAACTTCCCTGCTGAGCTGGTTTTAGGGTGTAGAAAATACTGTGAGAGGCAGTTGGACACATAATCCTACATGGACAAGAAACATTCAGTGAATAACTGACTTCTGACATCAAACATCTCCCTCCAGAATGCTGGTCTATACCTTATTTTTCCTACCGGTACTGACAGATCAAATACTTCTCCACCATTGTCCTCCTACCTGTGTAGTATGGAGATCACTTGAGAACGCCCATAATGAAACACGTACACTTGTGTTCAGGTTGTTGTATCTGAGCAACGTTGTTGTGAATGTTGAAAATCCCTCAGGGCAAGGAGGTGAGGATGTTTATTACTATGTCAGTTCTCATCTCTGAAGGCTGTAGTGAGAAAGGTTGAATGACACAATGTCTGAGAACAGAGCACTCTAATTAGTTTATGCCGTTAACCCAACAATAAGCAGGATATACTCAAAAGAGTCTTCCAGAGAAGAACCTTGTGCATTCAGACCTCTCTGAAAAGGCTTTCTGTATTCATGGATTGTGCTGCACCAAAAAAGCCTGGCAATTTAAGACACCAGCTGTTTGGTACACATATATTACTATATTTCAGTGATATAGTACTCAACATCTCTGAAACTAGGAATGGAATGGAATGGAATGGAATGGAATGGAATGGAATGGAATGGAATGGAATGGAATGGAATGGAATGGAATGGAATGGAATGGTTGGCTACAAACTTTACTTGTTATTTCCTGCATATATACACACACAGAGGTAACAAATCTATGTATATCGGATGAATATATATTATCAAAAAGTTTAACATATATATCTAACAATGTTGTAACTGTGAAAGGACCGAGCTACATCATGCAATTTTTGGAGGCAACATAGACATTTAATCCCCTGCTGAGGCTGAACTAAGAAAAAGAAATATGGTAAAGGCTTTGTTTTGACCAGAGTGCACACGGGTTTTTTGAGAAAAATTATCAGTGTGATCCTTAAGAGGCTTAAAATCTAGGCTGATATCCTACAGTCTTTCCACATGCTTTTTTCTTCCTTCTCAGACAATTTATTTAATGGTTGTGTTTCTTGTATGTTTCTAAAGATAATCTCTGGAGCAGCAAATTTAGCACACTCATCATGGTTCAGGAAGGGCAGCTCACAATCTTCAAACATAACACTCTTCCTAGCTCTGAATGTCATAGCTGGGAAGTGCCATGACCTGCCAAATTAGAAACAGAAGTTCTGTTCTTTCAGAAAGGTCTCATTGATATCTAACACAGAGCTCGGGAAGGCTGCAATAGTTGACTTCAAAGCACAGACACTTAAATTAAGGACATTTAGTACAGAAATACTTTACATGTACTATGCAACGGTCCTCTTTCTGCTCATGCTGAATACAGTTACAGTGAATACTCCTCAGATGCAGACATCCGGCAGCACAAGGCAGGCTCTGCATGGCTGTATGGAAGATAATGGTTCTGCAATAAAACTACCTCCATATTCACTAGAGAGTGATGTGATCTAAAAGCATCTGGGCAGGTAACATATACATGACTTCACATACCTGTTTTCCAAAGGGTTTTAGCAGCACCAAAGTTGGAAACTCTTTTTTGGACCACTCAAAGATGTGTCTTCAGTGCAGAATGACTGGAGTCTCTAACGTTGCTCCTTTAGGTGACCAGCGAGGGCGGCAGAGCAACATGATGCAAAAATACAAGGACTAGATAAGAGGACAGCACTTGGCAGCTGTCACCTGAGCTTCTTGAGGACCCAGACAGCTCAAGCATAAAAGACTACCAGATCTGAGATCTTCTGTATACAGGCATGGCCCAAATTAAGACTAAACCTTCCCTTATAACCTTAGCTCAGTTTGTGTGCAGCAAAAACTCAGTGAGACAGCAGATGAAGAAGGGATTTGGGCTTGGGAGGGTTAGATCCAGATGTTGTAGCTTAGCCAAACCTGGAGGATGTAGGTAGGTCAAACCACATGTTCAATGTCACTACAACAATGTATTCCCCTTGCTGAATGAATAATAAACCGACGGAAAGGCATTTCTAAACATAGGGAAAGACAAAAGTTCTGCAAATCATTACAGAATATTTGTGGGATATTTGTTTGTGAAAACAGGTCTCTCAAATGTATGATAACAAGGCTGTAACATAAAACTGGAATCGCTGCAAAATGCCAACAATTATTCTGCAAATTGTGCTTCTCGCTGGCATGAATCTGCAGCTGATTTATATACAGCATGGTTGGAAATGAAGCAATGTGACACAGAGGACTTCACAATCGTCAGGCATTCCTGCTACAAATTCTACCAGCTCCGGCAAATAAATACTGCCACTTACAGATCAAAGGCAGTGTTGCAACTGCTATGTGTTCACCGTAAAAACCTGAAAATACTTCGTTTTCTTCAATGAGATTAGGACTAGGAATTTCGAGACCACAAGACAATAGCTTCTCAAATAGACTTAAGAAACACCCTTTAAAGTTTATTACGGAGAGAAGTCTATATTTTCTATCAGACTTCTAGGATTTTATGGAATGAGATATTGTGCAGTGAAAGGATAAAAGTCTTCTGGGACTTGATACTCCGAGCAAACAATAAGTACAGGAAGCTTATTTTGTTATTTAAACAGCATTAACACAATAACAGTGTCTGCCTGCACTGAAACACGGGGAAGAAATGATTTCCCTGTTTTTGTACAGCAATGTCCTGTTTGAAACCCGCTCACATTTTTATACAAAATACTGGCTATTTCAGATCATGTTTTAGGAAAGTGGTCAAGTATCCTTGGATGCTGTAACACCAATGCTATATCAACAATAAAAAGACAAAAAAATTACCTTTTACAGTTCACTACACTTGAATTATCATAGTTCAGCACACCCTGTATGGCAGCATTACTCTACTGAAATGTATATTAGTACAGAATAGTATAATAATACCTGATTTACAAACATTATAATTCACATTATTAGGTGTTTGGTCCTACTTTTAAGCAGCAATTCAAAATCAGATCTGACAAAACGACAAAACCAAAAATGTAGGAATTAGAAGGTTACCCACTATCACGGTTGCTATACACATTATGTCTATTAACAATAGTTTATTGTTAAACTCTCCGCCGTGAGACGGAAAGTCTCATTTAGCTCTGCCTGCTAAGAAAATATTGTGGAATATCACTCATGCAAAACCTCAAAAGTATCAGCTGGAAACTGATCAAACTCAGTCACAGAAATTGTGACGCTTCCTCTTGACTTTGCCAAGAGTTTTGAGATGATGCACACTTTGCAGTCACTGACTACCTCTTAAAAACCTTTAGATCCATTTGTGTAAGCCATGGAGTATCTATATTATCATACTTAATCATTCTTCTCAGACTATTTTTTTATTTGGTGCCACTTTGTAGGAACAATAAAGAATTTCTGCTTTTCCATACTTCCCCTCACTAAAGGATATTTACCCCAAATTATTAAAATAGACAATCGGGGTTAAATTGCATTTTGCCATTTCTACACTTAGTTTACCTAAAGGAATGCTACCACTGCTTAGTTTTTAGAGGTTTACGGTGGTTTTTGCTCCTTATCTGTAACACACACCTTTTATTTTCATATCACTTATGTCACTTTTTTTCCTTTTTTTTTTTTTTCTTATTTAGCAAACACGGGAATGTCTGTGTCATTCCTTTTTGTTCTATTGGATTACTTATGTTATGGAGCAACTATTGTGCATCAGTTAAAGCACTGGACTGTTTAAGGTCCATTTTGAAACATCTATTGGTTTTTACATGACCTTAGATGAGCCAGTGAATGATCATTTATTAGTTCTTTAGTTCCTATCTATAATACAAAAAGATGTAACAGATCTTAATTTTATTGCAATGTTCTGAGGATAAATTCATAAATACTTGAGAGTTTTTGCAACTGTTGTTTGAGCTGGGCATCCATGGGAATAGATAGCACAAACATCAAATGTAATTGCAAATGGAACAGCAAATGACCTGGCAATTACCTTATTGACATTATCATTGCTAGTGATGTCATGCATTTCTAAAAAAAAATCAGCCTTACAAATATATTTCAACTTGTGGAGCCATCTTGTCCAAGTTGTTGCTAAGCCTGTAATCTAACAGTTTTAGACAGACATTACAGGATGTTTCCTTTTAGCAAGGAAGTAAACTAGATCT
The DNA here is from genome assembly GCF_037038585.1 of Patagioenas fasciata. Lineage (NCBI taxonomy): Eukaryota > Metazoa > Chordata > Aves > Columbiformes > Columbidae > Patagioenas > Patagioenas fasciata. Next base: position 4,713,359 of record NC_092560.1, read on the forward strand.
TGACAATCTAGATCTCATGACCAGCACAATCTCATGCAGATGCACATCCACCATTCTTCCTGTCCACTGAAATTTCTATTTCCCCATTCTATCTGAAGGTAAATTCAAGTCTGATATGGGAAACAAACTGAGGTAGTTTAAGTATGGTGCCAAATCTAAATGAATCTTGAGTTTCACTAAGATTGGTGAGGTCTAGCATGAGAGCAAAGACAGAAAAGTAGCTACTACACACAGGGTAAACATAAAACTGAAATATTTTTACATACCAAAATATGCATCCACCTCTTTCCCAAAAGAATCGGTATATAAAACATAAAGTTCAGCTGCAAGGATTTTTTGGATGAATGCATTCAGCCAAGGGCAGAAACATGAGAGTTTCTGACAAGAAGAGAGAAAGGCTAGCACAAATACTTACAAAAGTACATTTCCATTTATTATACCCTCAAGAAGGGAAGTGGGATATAGGATAAAATGCAACATGAGATTATCTAATATATATTATGGTGAACTAGCCTCTTTCCTTAATAACCAGCTACCCAGAAAACGTAATTGCAGTTCATCTCATTTCATTATGGACCCCAGTGAATCTGAGAATCACTTTCTCAGTAAACCATTTGATATGATATCATGTAAGAGCTTAAAATTGAAAGGATGGGGATTAAGACCAAGATAGCTAATGAACAATAAATTAGCAACAAAAGGGTGTCAGAAATTATTTGTGGGCTTTCTTAGGACTAATATTTTCTAATATTTCCATTAGTGATCTTGTCACAAAAATATATATCAGAGCACGCCAAGCACACTTGCTAAGGACACAGGTTTAGAATGTGAAGAGGAATATTCACATCATTCAGCATAAGAATCACAATTACTTAACATCCCTTCACAGACGAAGGAGAGAATTAGAGAGAATTTTAAAAAAGATGGCCCAGAGTGGGATTCCACCTTACATGTTCTTTAACATCTCTTGGAGAAAATGATTTGTCTGACAAAATGCAGCTTCTTAACCCACCACCTAAGCTGGATGACATTGCATTGTTGAGGTTGAAGAGGGTCAGAATATCACACAGGACTAACCAGGTGACCTTAGAGGATAGAATAAAAGAGAGAAATTTTGACATTCAACAGCTTGAAATACAAAGTCATGCATTTAACTCGTAATAGAATTCGTGCTAGGAACTTTGAATTCACATTGAAAAAGACAAGAGCCAAAAGCAAAGACCAAAAACAGTACTTGAGGCTTTTGTTGATCACAGGATGACGGCAATCTAATAAAGCTATGACCAAAAAAAGCCCAAACCAAACCAAACCAACCAAACCAAACCAAAATTCTAAAAGAAACAAACAAACAAATAAACTAAAGGAAATTAACTAAATATGAATACATACTAGGAACAGTTTTGGAGCACAAACAAGGAGGAAGTGTTAATGCCATTACTCAGATCAATGATAAGATGTTTAGCAGGACATACAGTGCTGATCAAAGGAAATTCAAACTGGAATCAGCCTAGAGAAAGTACATTTGCATGACCTGAGAAAGTCTGTCTTCCAGGACATGAAAAATCTTGAGCCATGCCAACTGTGGGCTAAGGGTGAGTGAGAAGATCTGTGTAAGCTAACGAGCTATGCTGGTACAAAACCCAACGTGCTTAACATGGCCATGAATACCTGTAGGCTGAAAAGTAGGTTAATGACTTCCCGGACAATATATTCCGTTACAACCTTCCATGTGGAATACGGGGTCAAAGCAATCAACTAATTTTAAGATGGAGAAACTTATGAATGAGCTTTATGAATGGCAACCATAAAGCTTCCAGGAAATGGCTCAGGGCTGTAATGGAACCATGAATGATTTTTTGAGAGGCATTCTGACATCATCAGGTAAAAGATGTTGTATAGTGTGCAAAATAATCTTTATAATTAAATATGTCTATTCTTTCTTTATTAAAAAAAAAAACACAACAAAAACAAACAAACAACAACAAAAACAACAACAAAAAGACTGCTTACAGCTTTGTTATAAGAGAGGGCAAATGAATATAGTATAACACTGTAAGCATCAGAATTGCTGTCTGGATGTATACACATACAGAATCACACAGCATGTTTGGGGTTGGAAGGGACCTCTGGAGATCACCCAGTCCAACCCACCTGCTAAAGCAGGTTCACCAGAGCAGATCACACAGGATCATGTCCAGGTGGATTTGAACGTTTCCAGAGGAGGAGACTCCACACTCGTTCTGGGCAGCCTGGGCCAGGCTCTGGGACCCTCAAAGTAAAGAAGTTTCTCCTCATATTCAGATAGAACCTCCTGTGCTTCAGTCTGTGCCTGTTGCCCCTCATCCTGTCGTTGGGCATCTGTCCTGGTTTTGTTAAAAACAAGACCAGTTCTCTTTTAGTGATTTTTTCTTTCAGCTAAGTTCTTGGTGGTTGTACTTTTCTGAGTTTTTGCCTGCATATTTTTCCTAGGATGCTGTACTCGGTGCTGGTAAGACCAATGGAATGCTGAAGAAGCTCATGTTTAGATTTATTACTATGGTAGCAAAGAAAGACTGATAAGTTTTCCCACGTTCCATTGAGGGAGTGGCATGTTGGAGGGGTGAATGGAACAGGTACTAAAACTAACCAACAGAAGCATTCCATCCCATAATCGTCATACCCCTATATAAGAGGGTGATCACGAGCGTCACTCTCTCTTTGACCATGGCTGGAATCTGGAGAGGACCCTGTCTGTCTGCCTGTGATCCACAGGCCTCAGGTCCTGCATCCCTGCAACCAGGTTCCGGTTTGCTGTGAAGTCCCACCCGTGACTTCTGGGGGCCTGGCCTGCACCTGTTGTTTTTTTTTTTACCAAATAAAAGTTTGTTTTGGACCCTGTTGTCCCCTAACTAACTTTGGGGTGCCTCCATGACACCCTCCATTAACAACATTCCAGCCATGTGAGCTTTCCTACCATGTCTCCGTAATAGCTACAAGATCATGGCCCTGTGAACACACAAACTCTTCGCGTTTGATCCCCATGCTACCCGCGTTGGTGTGGACACTTCAAAGAAGCACTCAAGCACATGGGTTTCTCAGGAGGTGTGCAGAAAGATCTACTGCAGCTGTGTGTACCCCTGAGGTTGTTGGCCCTTTGGTTTCCATCTCAGGAAGCAGCGAAGGAATATTTGTCACTGCTCTGATTGGTCTGGCATGTTTCCCAGTTGGATGTGATTGCATGAGCTTCACCACATCGGACCCCACCCTCCAAGCTCATCAGTTTAGAGCCTGGTTCTGCTCGTACCTCTATACTTGCTGTCTCATCCCACAGCATGTCACAGGCAAGCCCCATTACATCCCACATCATACCTAGTTTAAAGCCCTGTCAATGGGCCCTGCTAGCTTATGCACAAAGATCTTCTTCCTCTCATGTGTAAGGTGAACTCCATCTCATGCCAATAAACCTGGTGCCGTGTAGGCCATTCCATCATCAAAAAAGCCAAAATTGTGGTGGTGACACCAAGCACAGAGCCATGTGTTAATCAAGCACACCCATCTGTTTCTTCTAATGTCACTGCCTGTGACCAGAAGAAGAAGAGCAAGAAGAAGCGCGGTCAACATTAACAACTGCACCCAGTGCAAAGGAGGAGAAATGTGAGTTTGAGAAAGAAGCTGAGGAGAAGATTGTGCCAGCAGTAAGTGTGGAAATGCATGAGAAGGAGCAAAGTGTCGGTGGAGAGCAGGAGGCAGAGCAGCCTGTGGCAACAGATGAGCTGGAGCCGGTGAGCAGGAACAGCTCATCAGGTGTGAGGAGCACGGACCAAGAGAGGAGGTGGCAGCAGCAGGTGTTCAGGAGAGGGTGAAGGAGAAAACAGCTGCAGAAGAGGATCAGGAAGGAAAAGTGGTGCAAGTGTCAGAAGATCTTGGTAAAAGGAAACAAAAGCTGTAGAAGGAGGGAAAGAGAACGAGATGCCAGAGAAACTCCTAAACCCAGATGAAATAAGTGCAGAAATATGTCCTGAAGAGGCCATTGCAAAGAGGCCTCCAGGAGGGTTCACTAATGAAGCTGAGCTGCTGTCTTCTCCAGAAACAACTAAACGATGAGGCAGCCCTTTCAAGAAGCTCTTGATGGGCACTGGCTTCAAAAAACTGCCTTGGAAGAAGCCAAAGGCCAAAAGAAAAGAAGTTTATTTAGGGGAACAGGGTGAACCCCATCAGCACTTATCAACACAAGCATCACTTAAAAGGTTAGTGACCCCAAGGAAGAAATCCAAAGGTGTTCCTGGCAAGGCACCTGCCCAGAGAGAAGGAGACATACCGAGTAACGAACAAGAGCTCCAGCCATCAAGAACAGTGAAACCTGCTAGGAGAATAGAGTCTACTGAAACTCGTGCGACTGCTGGAAACACCAAAGATGTGCTGTTGACTTTGGAGATGCTGAAAGATGGACAAAGTCACAATCCTTTACCAATTGTGACCAGCCCTGAAGACGTTTCAAGGGAAAGTGTGAGACTTCAGAAATCAACACTAGAACTAACTGTAACAAAAGATCAAACCAAAGACCCCCTAGACATAGACCCACCTAAATTAGGGGAAAACGAGGTTGGGCAGGTTATGGAAATCCCAGACAAACAGACAGGTCAGCAAACTTGCACAGAAAGTGAGGAAGAACAATCTTACCCTGCAGTGGAAGATGGGAAAACACAGACATGGGAGGATGAGACTTGCCAAGAAGTGACTGTCAGAGACTGGAAATAATTGTCTCGCACATTGTGCCAAAAAACGTTTCTCCAGCCCCAGGATTGTCAAAAGCTAAAAGGAATCATGCCTCAAATGCTGTAGCAGGAGATAGGTCACTCAGGATAAGGTCACAAGGTGAACTGCAATTTACATACCAAGATCATGCTAAGGGGCCGCAGACACAGGCCAGCCGGCTGACAGTAGGAGGTGGGGGACATGCTGGAGGGCACACAGCTCCACCTTCTGATATGCCCAGCATGGCAGAAAAGGAAAAGCTGAGACCCTTCAAGATGGCCCGAAACTTGTCAATTTTTCGCAGTCACGTGCCCCCTCATGACTTTTCCATCTTTTTGCAATTACACCTCTGCAAGAGACAAAAGAAAACTTATGTAAGCAAGCGACCCAGAGGGCTATAGAAAGCTCACCTAAACCAGCACTGGCAGGGAACCCACCACCCTGAGGACCCCTCCACCCACCAGCCTTGCTGTGGGAACCAGACCAGACACTGGAGGACGCTGTGCTCCTGAACTACAAACCCCAGCACCCTTGCCATGGGACACCCGCAGCCACACATCATCAGACAAGTGCCATCATCCACGCTGTGGAGCCGTATGAGCGGCGGGATCCATCACCTATGCTTTCGTCCTGTCTCTTTGCTCTTTTCTTCTTTACTTCTCTTTTTTTCTTTCCTATATCCCTATTTATTTGCCTCTCTTTCTGTGCATAGTGTAATAACACAAGGCTCACAAACCTACATGTGCTGCGAACTCCTTTATGTAAATCCCTTCTCTGTTAAGCTATTCACTAATTAGACCTAAACAAGGTAAATCTTTCTACTGCCAAATCATGTATAAATTGGGCTATGCTGCAAATTAAAAGGTGTTGCTTTTTTTTTACGGACCCTAAGTGCTGTGTGTACTGTTTTGCATCCAGGGGGGACCCAGGAACCTGAATCACCTCTGCCCACAGCACTCATAGCTCTGGGCAGGATGTGACATCTTTTTGGCGAAGCAAGCAGGGTCCCCTTCTGTTCGAAAGTCCACTAGGAGTCACCAACTCTCTACCTCAGAGAAAGAGGCGTGGGCAGTTGGGAAAGGATCTCTCAGCTATACAAGTAGGGAGAGATCCAGAGGGTACCAACGATCTACTTCGAGGAAAGAGGCAGGAGAGTTGGGAGGTGACCTCTCAGCATTTTGGCCAGGAGGGGTTCAAGCAGTAGTGAGCCATGGTGAACAGAAATGCCTGTTCTCAACTGCTTCCCCATTTTTTAGAAGCTGAAGGAGTACAAAGTATGCCTTGTCCCATCAGGAATGACCTGGGCTCATAGCAATTGGGACTTCCTAAAAGCAGAGGCAGAAAGAATTACTAAACTTGCTAAAGAGGAAAAACTGTGTTGAGGAAAGGGAAAAACCATAGTATGTGCTGTGCTGGGGCGGCCCTGGTGGCAGTTCAAAGGTCCAAGCACCTGGACAAACAAAGCAAGCAAGAAACGGTAAAGATCCCACAGGACCAGTTAGCTGCAGAACACAATACCACTCAGTGGCTCCTTGCAGCTCTGTCAGATGCATTAGACCGAGAAAAAATCTTACGGTCTGAATTGGAAGAATATGTGTCGGGCTCAAATGACCACGCCAAACTTGATTCTGTTCTGGACAGTGAGCCCAGGTTTACCAGCCCAGCACAAATGGCTGAGAAACAAGGTTTTAAGCCCTTGTATCCAGCTAAAGAATTGGAAATTAGCCGGGGAGTATTTTACCATGAAAATGGGGAAGCAACACTGAGGCTCCTCATTAAAACTCAATCTACTGATAACAGCCAAGTGGAAGCAGCTCTGCAATTCACCACCCAAACAATACCACAGTCTGCGGCTGAATTATCAAAGATTCAGGAGAAATATAGTAGATTGGCTCAAGAAACAGAAATAGAACATGTTACGGGGATCAATATTATTCAATATATTCATCAATGACTTGGATGACGGAATAGAGTGCACTGTGAGCTAGTTTGCTGATGACACCAAGCTGGGAGGAGTGGCTGACACTGGAAGCTGTGCTGTCATCCAGAGACCTGGACAGGTTGGAGAGTTGGGTGGGGAAAAATTTAAATAAATAGAACAAGGGAAAGTGTAGAGTCTGGAATCTGGGCAGGAACAACTCCAGGTTCCAGTACAAGTTGGGGAATGACCTATTAGAGAGCTGAGTAGGGGAAAAGGACCTGGGGGTCCTGGTGGACAGCAGGGTGACCATGAGCCAGCACTGGGCCCTTGTGGCCAGGAAGGCCAATGGTACCTGGGGTGGGTTAGAAGGGGGTGGTCAGTAGGTCAGAGAGGTTCTCCTTCCCCTCTGCTCTGCCCTGGGGAGACCACGCCTGGAATATTGTGTCCAGTTGTGGCCCCTCAGTTCCAGAAGGACAGGGAACTGCTGGAGAGAGTCCAGCGCAGCCACCAAGATGCTGAAGGGAGTGGAGCATCTCCCATTTGAGGAAAGGCTGAGGAAGCTGGGGCTCTTTAGCTTGGAGAAGTCTGAGGGGTGACCTTTTTAACGGTTATCAATGTGTAAAGGGTGCGTGTCACAAGCGTGATAAAAGACCAAGACTCAGACAATGTGCCAAACAGGAGTCTGGTTTATTTAATATGCAAATTGAGGCAAGCAAACAGCGCTGAGTGCACAAAACAGTGCTGGGTGCAAGGAGACACCCCGGTCACCAACAGGCACACCTCAGGTTTCTGACCAACTCCTTTTATTTCCTCAGCTAGTCCTTCTTGCACTCTGTTCCCTGGTTGGTTGTCACTAGGGCTCTTGTCTCTTTCTGATTGGTGGTTGAAGTTTCCTCTTCCTCGGTGTCAGTTTCTTCGTGTGCAGACTGGAGGCTGTTGCTAAGGGGTCTTTTCTACCCGGCTCCCCCCACTTCCGCCGTGGCGGCTGCCCCGGGTCAAGGTCACCTTCTACTTCATGTCAACCCCGCCACCACCACCTTTCCTATGCATGTGCATATGGTACAGAGTAGGTTCCACAACTTCTTACATAAAACTTAACTATATTTTCTTTTTCTTCACAGCCCGTGCCTTATTTGGTTATATCTGTAAACATTAAACATCTTATCAGCACAAATCAAAACTGCATTTCTCACAGGAGGATGGAGCCAGGGTCTTCTTGGTGACAATCAATGATAGGACAAGGGGCAGTGGGTGCAAACTGGAACACAGGAGGTTCCACTTAAATATGAGAAGAAACTTCTTCCCAGTGAGGGTGTCAGAGCCTGGCCCAGGCTGCCCAGGGATGTTGTGGAGTCTCCTTCTCTGCAGACATTCAAACCCGCCTGGACGCCTTCCTGTGGAACCTCAGCTGGGTGTTCCTGCTCCATGGGGGGATTGCACTGGATGAGCTTTCCAGGGCCCTTCCAACCCCTCACATTCTGGGATTGTGTGAGAAGAAGGGGCCCACTGTGCCATAAAACCTCCGCACCACCCGTGGAGGCCCTGGCGGTGCCCAGAAGCTGGCTGAACAGACTCTCGGAGGAGCAGACATTTTGCCTCCGCGGGCACCATGAGGCGACAGCTCATGGCGGGCGGTGTCCCCTTCCCGCCCAACTACAACTCCCGGCATGCCCCGCGCCGGCCGTGGGCGGTGGGAGGAGGAGGAGGGGCGGCCAGGGGATGTTGTCGGCGCCATCATGTACCACAGCAGCACGCAGAGGCGCAACTGGACCTTCCGCGATGAGGACGAGCTGGCGCGGAAGCGGGCCGAGGCCAACCGCAAGTTCCGCAGCAAAGCGGTGGCGACCGGGAAGGTGCGGGAATCGGGGGCGGGGAGGTGGTGAGGGGGAGAGCGGCCCGGGCGCTCCCAGCGGCTCTGAGGGGAGGACGTGGCGGGAGTGCCCGAGCGCAGCCCCTCAGTCCGGCCCCGCTGGGCTTTCTCCTCAAGGTCCAGCCGACCGACCCCGTCCTCCTGGAGCCCCACGAGGAGCTAGCGATCTGCAAATACTACGAGAAGCGGCTGCTGGATTTCTGCGCAGTGTTCAAGCCGGCCATGCCGAGATCCGTGGTGGTGAGCGGCCGGTGCTACCCCCCCGGGAGGGTTCGGGTGGCTTTGGATGGGGCTGCAGGGCTTTACCCCCCTTTGTGTCTCTGGTTCCATCGCTTCCTGCTTGCGTGTCTTGTTCATTTTTTTTGAGGCGAAACTTGTTTACTTTGAGGGCGACTGAGCTCTGGAAGAGGCTGCCCAGAGAGGTTGTGGAGTCTCCTTCCTGGAGACATTCAAAACTACCTAGACATGATCCTGTGCGATCTGCTCTGGTGAACCTGCTTTAGCAGATGGGTTGGACTGGATGATCTCCAGAGGTCCTTTCCAACCCCAGCCATTCTGTGATTCTTGAGAGCATGGATATCTTTCCCAGTTTTTTGTCTCCACTGCTGCAGCATGTGTTTCAGACCACTTTTTGTCTCTTTAGGATAACCACAACAATTTCAAAAACAGGGAGTTATTTCTCAGTTTCATCTGTTTCTTACTACTGTTACACTAGCATGGATGTGCCACTCTACTTGGTACTGGTGAGGCCCACCTTGAATCCTGGGTTCAGTTTCGGGCCCCTCATCATAAGAAGGACTTTGATGTACTAGAGAGCGTGCAGAGGAGGCAGTGAAGCTGGTGAGGGGTCTGGAGCACAGGTGTGATGAGGAGCAGCTGAGGGAGCTGGGGCTGTTCAGCCTGGAGAAAAGGAGGCTGAGGGGAGACCTTATTTCTGTCTGCAACTACCCTAAAGGAGGTTGTAGCATGGAGGGGGTTGGTCTCTTCTCCCAAGTAGCAAGTGATAGGACAAGACAAAATGGCTTCAAGTTGCACCAGGGGAGGTTTAGATTGAACATTAGGAGAAATTTCTTCCTGGAAAGGGCTGTCAGGGATTGGAACAGGCTGCCCAGGGAAGTGGTGGAGTCACCATCCCTGGAGGGGTTTAAAAGGTATTGAGACGATGTTCTTGGGGACATGGTTTAGTGCTAGGTTTAGGTTAGGTTAGAGTTGTACTCGATGATCCTGAGGGTCTCTTCCAACTGAAGTGATTCTATGACTTTTAACAGTTTTCTTTAAGCAAAGAGTAGAAACAAACATAGTGCTGTATGGATTGATGATACAGTAAAATGATCTCACTGTAGCTAAGGGAGGCAGTCCCAAACCTGGGCTGTCATACAGTTGTTTCTCAAGCTTTGGTGCTTGCTTGGACACAGAGCAAACTGCTTCAAGCATTTGTGCTGGCAGTAAACTAGCTCACAAAGGAAAAAAAATAAAATCTTTGAGCTGAGTTATCTTGAACGCAGAAGAGTGCATTTCAGGAGAGGGAGAGTGAGGACTTACAGAGGAAGCAGGGAATTAAATTGTGCTTCGTTTGTCACCTGCATCTGATGTGTAACCCTGATTGTCCCCTGTCAGCCCTTCCTTTTTCTGGCATGTGTGGTCAATCACGGACATTAAGAATATCTTGTCTGCAGATGTTTGAAACGTAGCAGCAGGCTGATGTTACATGCTCTGTGGAGCCACAGTTGTATTTCAGAAGCGGCCCCTGTGGAATGTGTGTGTTGGAGCAGGCTCACCAAGTACTGGTTATGGAGAACATCTGCTTTCATGCTGATGGTGTTCAGATCAGCTTGGAAATTTGACAGAGACTGCAGTAAAAAGTCAAATGTCTTGACTGGGATTACTCACAACTTTAAGAATAATCTTTTCAGCCTTTGTTTTTTAACTTCCATTTAAATATCAGATTTTTCTTTTGAAGTTATTGCAGGCTTTTGGAGCATTTTGTTCCTAAATATGTCTAAAAATGGAGGAAATTATAACCAAGCCACAATTTTGTAGGGCTCTTGTAGGCATAAATGTATTAAACTTGGACATTTTCTTGTATTAGAAATGGCATGGCATTGTCTGCATCTTGGTGCCTTAGTGTGTTGTATATATCCATAGTATGTCTTCAGACTTGCCTGTTCTGTGTTGCGTTTTAACTTTTGAAATTTATTAAATTTTTTTTGTAATCCATTTTTGCTTCTGTACTTACTTTTCCCTTCCCCTTTTTTCATTTAGGGAACAGCTTGCATGTATTTCAAACGCTTTTACCTCAATAACTCAGTGATGGAGTATCATCCTCGGATAATAATGTGAGTTATCAGTGTACCATAAGTTATTCTATCGAGTGGACATTGGAGCTATAATCTTGATATCTGTATAACACTTGAAAAGATGAGAAAGGAATTCTGTGAGCTTAAAGATGAGTAAAAACAACTTATGGTCACTTTCTGTTTCCATTTGGAGGTTGGCTGTGTTCAAAACATAGTGTTTTGAAGATATACATTTTCTAAGCAAAACACTTGATGGAAGATGGATGCTACATAAGTCAACTGTTTCCTTTTTTTTCCCTTCTCAAGGCTAACATGTGCGTTTTTGGCTTGTAAAGTAGATGAATTTAATGTGTCCAGTGTCCAGTTTGTTGGCAACCTTCGAGAAAGCCCTCTTGGACAGGAAAAAGCTCTTGAACAAATACTGGAATATGAACTTCTGCTTATTCAGCAACTGAACTTCCATCTTATCGTCCACAATCCATACAGGCCATTTGAGGGATTTCTAATCGATTTGAAGGTATTATTGTTTTACGTGCTACATATTCCATATACTAATGTAATTCAAATCTCTTGTGGGTTGTGTTAGAAAACTGTATTTTCTTTTGTGCCTGAGATCTTAAAGTTGTAGTTTCTAAAGTGAAAAGCAAATATCTGAAAGGAAATGAGCTTAATTGTGGCCTTTAGGCGCCTTAGATTACTTTTGGAATAAGAAGATGGCCTGCTGTTAATTTTGCTTTACTAAATGCTATTGAATTGTGAGCTCGTGAACCAGAAGACAAGGAGCAGCTACTTACTTTCCTAAATACTTGTTTTTCAGACTCGTTATCCAATGCTGGAGAATCCTGAAGTTTTGAGGAAGACAGCTGATGACTTTCTCAATCGAGTGGCTATGACAGATGCGTATCTGCTCTTTACTCCCTCACAGATAGCTCTCGCTGCCATATTATCCAGTGGATCAAGAGCAGGAATTAATATGGAAAGGTAGTTTTTTATTCTTTGTTATAGGTATGATTTAAACAGTTTGCTTCTTGTGTAAAAATGTTTTGTTCTAGACTTTAAGTAGTAGAACTGTATTTACTGATTGTTAAGACTACAATGTGTTCTGTAAGTATGTTTCAAAACTGAAGTGGTACTGTCTTTTTTTCCATTTTCAACAAGTGGGCAATTAGTTGGTGTCTGTTTTTTATATTCCTTTGGAAGAAGGACAAAAAATTTTCAAACTGATGACTTTGCCCTAATTAGAACAGCATAGGACTTTCAGGCTCACCTTGAAGATGAGAGTGAAATGGAAATATGGTAGAAACAAGGAGTATGAAATACGTAAAGAATCACTTAAAGGAAAAAAGATATTTTTGAGGTATCTAAAGTTACGGAGTGAGATGTGCGGTGCATATGAAGACTACGTGCTGCATTTGGTGGAAACAGACTAATGATAAAGTGCTGTTTTAAATCAGCTCCTTTCCTTTCTGTGGTCTAGCTACGGGTGTTAAGCCAACGCTTTGGTATCATTGCTGAAATGTGTGATTTGTTTGTTTATTTAAGGACAAAACATACTCTTCTGAAAAACAAAGGAGGTAACTGCTCTAAGTATCTGTATCTGGAGTGTTTTAATCACATGACTTTCCATGTGAGCATTTTGTGTTTAGAGTGTAAAGCCTTTGCTGTTCTGAGAGGACAGTTAACCCTGGAGAGCAGGGCTGTCAAACTCATTTTCACCGGGGGACACATCAGTCTCGTGGTTGCCTTGAAAGGGCCAGATGTAATTTTCAGACTGTATAAGTGTAGGAGTAGTTACATCTATACATCTGCTGTAGGGGATGCTCCCACACTGTTTTGTTCTTGTGGAACGAGGGATTTGAGTAGTCTTTGGATTTTTGTATTTTATCCATAAGTGCACTTCTGGGAAGGCATAAAACTACTTGGTGGTTGTAGATCTTGGTGAGGATTGTTGCTCATGTGTGTTGGAATTTTACCCAGGTGGGGGGTGTGTGTGTGTGTGTTCTTTGAGGACAGAGGAAGGGCCTGAGAGACTCTACAAGATGGAGTTTAAAGCTGCCAATGGACTCAGTTTCATCTTGCAAGCTTTGCTGTCTGTTGGTCTATCTGAAGACCACTCTTCTGTATGTAGTATTTGCTTTTCCAGCAGTCTTACTGTGCAATAGTGTGATGTTAGTATGGCCCTTCATGAAAACCTAACTGTGAGCTGTCTTAACTCAGTAAGACTTACTTAAAAACGTTTAATTCTGCAGTGTTAGACCTTTGGTTCCGTACATATCCGGGGGATACTTTTGTCATGTTCTTACAGAAGAAGAATGTTGCAAGTGACAGAAATGCTTTTTTATCACTTTATAGCACTTGTGCAACCACAGTGTTCTTGCTAAGTCTGATCATAACAGATGTAAAATGATACACATTTTATTAACTAATGGTAGCTACCATAAATAGTTATTTTAATAACTGTAATAACTATAGTAAGTTATTTTAATCACTTATTCTCCCTTGTCTCTTCGCAGTTATTTATCAGAAACTCTTATGCTGAAAGAAAACAGAACATCCTTAGCTGAGCTACTAGATGGCGTGAAATGTAAGTAAACATTGGAAAAATGTGATGAACAGTATCTCTAAAGGAAGAAAAACAGCTTTTTCCAAACAACAAAAGATTTAAGCAGAAAGATGTGCTTCAAGTAGTTTTTTTCACCTCAGGGCACAAATAATGTAAGTAAAATGTGGGCATGTGGATACAGGGGGAGAAAACACTGGGAGTTATTTTCCTGTGGTATGGGCAAATGAAATTAAATGGCAAAGGGCCTGACGTTTTTCAGAACATAAGTGCTATGGTCAAGTGCTAGCAACTGCCTCAGAAGTGAGAAATCTGTTTTGGGAATGAGATAATGATTTTTGTGAGGCTGAAATTACTCTTTCACTGTGTCTTAGAAATCACAGCTTCAGGCAAAAGCCTGCACATAACTACTTCCACCACCAGAGGGTACCTTTTCTAAGCTAAACAGTTAGAGTTAAGTGATCTGCCAGGATTTATACTTCACTTCTGTTTTGCAGCTATAAAGAAGTTTCAAAAGATGTCTATTTTTGATACTGTGGGAAATATATGGTATCAAGAATGTTAGGATGGTTCAACTAAGATAATGGGGAATGTACTACACTGGTTACTACTTTTTTAGTTAAACAAAAAGGCTGGGATATTAAGTTACTAGTAAGCAGTTATTTAAGCTAATGCTCCCATTTATAATGGGAGCGTGAGAGTTAAAAATGCAGTCCTTTGGCTTAGCTGACTTCAGTAGTGAATGTACCACACAAATCACAGGGTCTACAAATTCAATTTAAATTGAATTTATAAAACTTAAGATGCTCTTGCCTTTCTCTTCCTGCTTACAAGTCCAGTCTTCAGGTTTCCATTGCAGAGGTGCAAAGGGAATGCTGGGATCACTTATTCTTCACTTGCATTATTCTGGAAAGTAGCGTTAACCCAAAGGCAGCTCTTGTGTAAACATATGGTGGCTGTAAGGAAGTTTTGAAGCACCTGTAAATGGGTAGTTTTACAGTGAACTGGTGGTATGGGAAAAAGTCTTGTTTCTTGAGGGTAGCCTTAAATTTTACTTGCATTAACACGACTGAAACAAATATTGTATTTTTAAGTCTGAGATACAATGCTGAATGCAAAAATTACCTGTGTATTCTGAAACTTGTTAGCAGGGTAATGCGAGTTCTACCTTCGTTATAGTTCGCCTTGAGGAGATCCAGGATCAATGACTTGTTGCAGTGTAGTTCTTTGTGCTCAGCTTGTGCTGTACCTTGATGTTAGCTAGAATTAATCCTTGGATGTAAGACAATAGTTAAAGTCTTACATATGTAATCTTTGATCCTCTAAAGTTTGAGTGCTATGTGGGATGAAAGTTTTGTAAGCAAGCATTTTGGGATGAGTTAATACTTTGATTGTCTAATGCTCACTTTGACAAATATAAGGATTTTTCTTCCTAAGCTTTCTGTCTCAGCTGTTTGCAATATGTTGTATGTTGCCTTGTAGTGTCTTTTGAGTCTGTTTGAAAACTAGATACAATGTTTTCAAAACCTTACTGAGATCTGGACTGCCCGACTTCTTAGATTACTTAGATTTCTTAGATTCTGTTTTTTCTCTGTGTACCTTTTTTTTTTTTTTTTTTTTTTTTTGCGTAGGTTAGGTTTTTTTCCTAGTAGAAGCTGCTTGAAAATGTATACTGTGTGCCTGTTATGATGAGGGAAGGGAGGGTAAACTGTTGGCTCAAGGTAAACTATGCAGGTTAAGCAATAATGGTAGCTGTACTAGTGATTGATAAGCTTGTGTAATTCACAGGGTAGAGGAGAAATTATTTAATTTGCTTAGAGCTGTGTTGTTGTCACTGTAGGCGTGAAAAATCTCATAAAGAAATATGAGCTGCCGAGGCCTGAAGAGGTTGCTGCTCTAAAACAGAAACTGGAGAAGTGTCACAGCTCAGAGCTTTCACTTAACACAAACCCGTAAGTAGATACTTACTCTTCATGTTAAACTTCTGCCTTTTTTATTGCTGTTGAAACACTAATTTTATCTGCTCTGTGTGAGTGATTGAAAACATCTGAATGTACACAGAAGGATCTGTTCACACGCTTCACTGTGTGAGCATCTGCTGGAAGCTGAGAACCAAGACTCAGAGTAGTGCTTTCAGTAGTGCTGATGTGCACTGCAAGTTGTAATATTGATTACTTTGTAACACAGAACTGGAATCCCAGGTGGCTTCTAGGGTCTGGCCACTTCTTGGCATGTGCAACAAGAATCCAAGGTTTTAAAGTCATGTGATTAAAACTAGAATTGTGTAAAGGGTTAATGTTTTCTTAAGTCGTATGTGGATGGCAAAGGACTTCCTGTTTTTTATTTCTTTTCTACCATTTTCACTTTAGTACCCACTGTGAACTTCCAGCAAACTGTTAGTCAAGGCTTTGGTTGTTTTTTCATGTCACAAATATGTCCATAATCTAATCTTGTGGCTGAATAAGGAGACTCTGACTGTTAAGTACCTAAACACTTAACTTTCTCTGGCTGGGGGTCAGGAAGAAGAGGAAAGGTTATGAAGATGATGAATATGTTACAAAGAAGCCTAAAATGGATGAGGTCAGTAAACGTGTTGTACTTTTCTTTCATTTTGCCAAGACATAGCTACTGAGACAAACTTCTGCATCTGTTCAATTTCTTCTGTGTGTTGCTCAGACAGAATCCTTTAAACTTTTCTTTAAAAATGAGCCAGGGTTTGTACTGGCCTGTCATTGAGAGTGCTCTAAAGACACCTGTCTTTTGTGGAGAGAGGGATTAAGGCTATAATGTCACACTAAAATCTAAAAAATTATTTGAACAAAACTATAATAAAGTCAGCATTGACAGTATGTTTTCATAAAATGTGGAACCTCAAGCAAGAGACTGAGCACACTGGGTAATATTTCTTACGAGGGGCATGCAAGAACTGTTTTAAATGAACCCAGAAATCAAAGTTCAATTGGAGTCTTACAACAGACTGGGGCATACTTTAAGAAACTCCTTTAACTGTGCTCATGTTTAGCAGCGTGAGCAAAAATCCTGATCATGGGGAGTATAAGGAAAGGAAATACCCTTTCACATTGTTCAGCAGTTGGTTGCCATGACCTTATGTCAGGCAGGTCATGAGAAGCTGAAGGGGAACTTACTTAACAAACATGCATTTCATCAAGTGACTTCTGTGTAGGCCTTGGGTGAATTCCTGTTTCCAGTCTGAGCCAGCCTTCTAAATCAGCCAGGCCTGGCAACGCTCCTGGGTGTCCGAATATGCTGTCCAGGGTAGGCATGATCCCCACTCTGCTCTGTGCTTTTTCCTCTGCAGATCACAGAATCACAGAATGGTTTGGGTTGAAGGGACCTTCCCAGCTTCCCCAGTGCCCCCCCTGCCATGAGCAGGGACATCTTCACCAGCTGAGGTTGCTCAGAGCCCCGTCCAGCCTGGCCTGGGGTGTCTCCAGGGATGGTTCATCCACCACCTCTCTGGCCAACCTGGGCCAGGCTCTCACCACCCTCAGGGGAAACAATTTCTTCCTCATGTCCAGCCTGAATCTCCCCTCCGTTAGCTGCTTTGGCAGAATGCTCCTGTGTCAAGTAGTATAGACAAGCAATTTAAATCAAATTATATTTAATTCTGTTACTGATGGCAGATACAGTTCAGAGATGTGAAAAGTCACCTGTGTTACCTAAGTTCTCTTTAACTGGCATATACAGCAGAAGTTACTGTGACAGCATGTGCAGTAGTAGCACGTACCTGCCCATCATGTGTTGCATATCTGACCTCACTACAAAAACACCATATTCACACATTGCCTAAAGCATTGCTTTTTTTCCTTCCCTTAGGAAGAGTGGACTGATGATGACCTGCTGGACTGAGTGTAACAGCGAAGGAAAATGGCATCCTAGTGCTGTGGAAACTACTGTTCAGAGTCAAGTGTGCAGCTGTCTGCTACAGGTTCCTTACTCTGTATCACAAGGTATTTATTCTGTCAGTTTTTGTTCTTTGCAATAAAGCATGTGACTTCTCAAAAATTTGTTATAGTTCCATTAAATCTTCATCCATTCAATGGCAAACATTAGAAACATTTCATAATGCAAGAGTTTTGATTCAGCAACTGTTGTTTGAGATGTACCTTTAGCTACTGCCATGCTGTAATCCCACAGTTAACATCAATCTGGGCATTTACTAACCTGGATAAATATGAGCAGGAGACAGACTTGGTAACAGACCTGCCTGTGCTCCACAGCAGGATCTGCTCCTCTCTTCTCAAGCTCATCACTGAAGCAGCTGAAAGAACACAGCCGTGTCTGTAACACTTGGTACATTTGGGAAGCTCTTCCCAAAGGTACTAATAGGCTGCAGCAACATAGTTTACAATGTGGAAAGTAATGACGACACGTTTGTGACTTACTCTGCAGCTATATCTCAGACTGGGTTACTGTGGCTAATTTACCAGGGGGCAACTGAAAAGAAGGAAAATCTTCCTAAGGAGGTAAATGTCTCCAGATCTACAGCAGTGTCTCTTATCTTTCATATACTGGTTTAGAACATTAGCCATTCTATGATGCACAGACTTAAGTGCAACTTTGTGAGTTTCCTGGTTTCATTCTCAACAATGCATTTTATATGTAATGTGTAATGGCTAAGTAGCCATCCAATTCCATTCTCCCAAATTTATATTTTTACCATGTTACTCTACATACACCCAGCCAACTAAACCTATAAAATAACCCACTCTATCCGTTCTGGTTTTGACAAATCCTTTTACACAAAAGGAATTGTGACTCAACACCATTTCAGTTAAGTTGTATAGTAGGTTCTGAACTGTTCGGAAGCTGTAAACGGAGCATTCAGCAGGAGTGCATCACACACAAAAAAAAAAAATAGAACTAGGACTGTGACTTGTGTGACTTTATGGTATACAGAGAGAGAACTAAGAAGGGCAAGAAAAAAAAGCTATTAATTACCTTTTTCTCTGAGACACAGTTTGATAAGAGGCTTGGAAGCAGTAGTTCAAGCAGTAGTTTTATGGGACAGTCTAAAAGAGAACTCAGTAAAACCAAGTTGTAAACACATACATCTTACCTAAGAGCATCATCCCTGTCTACTAAGTGTAATAGTCACAACACTGGAAGCTCTCAGCTGTGGCACTTGGTACCCACCTTCAAAAATGTTCCCCAACTGGAGAGACCAGGGCAGCACAGCAAGAGCCAACTGCAAACCTCTGATGTTACAGCAAAGACTCAAAGATTTAATCTGTACAATTTTGTGTGACAGTGAATAGGAAAAGCTGTTCTGACAGGCAGGAGATAGTGTGTAGGTGTAACAACCACGTTCATGTTACAGTTACTTATGTGATTATCTCATTAGTCTTGTCAGTGAATCTCAGCATCCTTTTGTTCTGTGTTAGATCACTGTCTAGAAAAGTTACCAATGGTGATGCTGAAATACTCTCCAAATCAACTACACATTTTAAATTTAACAGTTTTAACATCTACATTTCACCCTGTGAGAGATAGTGTACAAATTATGGCATATGGACAAGGTAATGCTTTTGTGGGGATTCATGATAAAAAACTGTCAGCTCATTACCATTTCAAAGTACATCACATGTGCAGACACCGTAAAAAATTTCCACAGCAGCCAGTTAAGCCAGTTTCCATGAAGAGTTGTTCTGCAGCTTGATTTATTTTAAAAACTTATTTTTCACTTATAAAAATAATAATTAGGTAGACTTACAGTACACAAAAGACCAAACAATACCTATTTTATAAAATGGTTTAATGAATGCATGCATGTCTGATACAATGATCAATAAATTTACTGAATTCAAATTATTTACTGTTGTAAACATTTTACAAAAGCATTGTGATTTAATCTGGATATACAGTTCTTGACGGAAGAACTATTCAGACTGAATCGGTGGCACGTCGAAAAATAAAGCTGACGACCCATTCTGCAATATTCTCTTTCAACATGATTCCAGCAAGAGAAACAGCATGGTATAAAAAGTGTACAGTAAAGATTGTTCCTACCATAACATTAAATTTTGGAAACTGTAAATACAAGTTGAAGTGGTTGAAACAGTCAAAAGTCATAATTATTGTAACCAGTCAGAAATTACAGTAAGAAATGTTATCCAGTTATATGTAGCTGTCAAAACAGCACGTTTCTTTTCATGTCAGTTGATAATTCTTTTCCAACAGGACAGCAAAACTTTGGCAATCAGAGGTGCTGAAAAAAATTTTCAAAGTTCAAGACACAGTCACAGCATTTTCTTTGCGGAAGGTGAACTGTCCACCAAGGCTCAGAGGTTGTGAAATTGGTTTCCAAGTGGAAAAAAAAAGTGCAAATGTCCTGCACAAGTTAGCTTAAAAAAGCTGCTGGTACAATCATTCACCAACAGAATCTTTGTTTTCTTTTTGCATAGTTCACACATCACTGGGAATGTGACAGGGTGTGCTGTTTTTGGCAAGAGCAAGAAGAAAAGTGATACTGGTGTGAGTTGCCGTGTTGGGCATGCTGGATCCATGCAGAATTCAGGTAGAGGGCTGCTACCTGATGTTATTAGACACTGAATACTGATTTTGTTTTTGTTGAAGCAGTTCAGTAATAGCCAAAAGCTTCTTAAGAACATGCTGTAGAAAGAGAGTCATTGAAAACATACATTAGCAACTGGAAACAGAACAGTCCTGCCTGCTGGAGAAGCATTTTCAGCATTAGCCTACACTACTAGGTAATTTATTCAAACAACAAAACAAAAGGAAACAGCCAGTTCCCTAGTCAACAAGACATTACTGCAAAAGGGAAGTCTAAAGCAGTGTTACGAACTGCCTCGCCAATCATGCATCCTTTTGCTGTTTTGTGGTTTAACGGGCCAAGAAAGGGTCCCACTAACAGACTGCTGGGGTTTGCTAGATAAGTTTGTCAAGTTGGTTTACAAATGTACCAGCAAATTAGGAAGCAGAAATTGAGGTATCGATAGAAAGCTAATGAAAGTAAATTTAGTTCTCAACTGAAAAAAAAACAAACCCTGAGATCCTAAAACTGATGACCCAGAGAGCGTGTCAGGAGATGGAAATTTTGGGGGTTTAGGCTTCCTCTGTAAAACTAAAACTTCCTTTGCAAACTTTAAAAAACTGTCTTTGGTTTTGTTGCATGAAGAAACAAAGCTATGGCTAAGTATTTACAGCTAATAACCTGCTGGTGAAGTACACGTCTGTTAAAATGTTTATCAGTCATACTGCTAGCCAGAACTACCACTAAAGCATCCTTATAGGAAGGAGTAACTCAAGACATGCTGTGTGTTCCATACCTGCATTACACCTCGCTCATTACTGAGCGTCCGCAGTTCGTCCGAGTGTGCCACGCAGATCTCGTGCAAGGCCGCCAGGTCACGGGAGAGGTCAGTTCTAGAGTGCTCTGTAGTGTCTGGAAGCTCCGGAACGTTCTTCAATGAAATAGACAAGAGCAGATTCAGGATGCTGAGCACCCAGGAATATAAATTACAGCTCTGCTGACACAACTGCTTTATACCGCCACCAAGTACAGCAACGTTAAGTCTTCCCAGTGGAGTCTCCAGTCCGTCGTTCTATTACAAATTTTCTATTTTCTCTTCTCTGCAAGCGTGTGTTTCATGAGTATACCGCAATTTCTGCTCCTGCCAGGAGTTCTTCCTAAGACATCTGGTATTGCTACACTGCCACTGAGCTGACCAGAAAGCTACTGCGTACAGAGACTTCCCCTGAATTAGGTGAAATCATTCACCAGGTGTTTTCTTCCATTTAAGTGAGAGAATAGCAGCAACAAAAATTCAGCAAAATCTGTAACTATGAAGTAACTCATTACACCAGTCATAAAATGGTAATGTTGTAATTAAAACAGTAAATTAGTCCAACAGTTATTTTTAAACCAGCAGTTTTCAGAGATCTCATGCAAAATCTGTCATTTAAAGAAAACTGACACAATTTGCAATTTAAGCAGAAAAAGGTGACATATGGTCACCTGCCTGAATGCCACACTCATTTTTGTATCTTACAAAAATATTCTGAGATATCTTGTAGATCACTGTTACGGGATCAATTCAGGAAGCTCAGCACATCTTTTCCATTTTCGTTTTTAAAATGAATTATTGGTTTAAAAATACACGTATATAACACGCGGTCCTAAGTCCTGTTACAGCCGTGAAACACAGAACAGCAACAGTCTGGAAGAACACAGTAACTGCAGTTCACTTCTGAACTACAGCATCTGGAATGCATGCAGTGACACATGCGAAAACACATCACTGAACTGCAACATAATATTTTTTAAAGAAAAAAATAATTTCAATCTGGTCAAAGCCATATGATCAATTATATACAGGAATTTTTATTCCAACACATATTTTTAAAGATTTCTATTTTTAGGCCAGAATTTCTAATCCCCATAGCTATAAAATCTGTTCAGGCCTCTCATATCTACTAAGGCACTAAATTAATAAAGTCTAAGATAACATTTGATGTTTTTAATGCCATATGACAGGCCAGAACCTGCCGTTTCTAAACATAAAGAACTTAGTCAGTTACAAGCATTCAAACTTGTGTGAGCGCTGATGCATTTTTGAGCTACTTAATAAGAAGTGTGAAGAATTTTCTTTTACAATGCTGCCATGTAACTTCCAGTAAAGATTTTCTGAACCACTTACCCCGAGCTCATCCAAGAACATGATCATGCGATGTTTGTTGCTCTTGATGAAAGGATTTACCCCTTCCATATATGGCTCCTGGTAGTTTTGGAAAGTATTAATGAGAACAAATTAATGCCAATGTAATTGTCATACCTGAAGACAGTGCAGCCAGACAAATGACACTGCTATCCAAGTATGCTATATGGAGTGATTTTATTTTTTCAGGTGAATTTCTACTATCAAAAGACTACAGAATTTGGTGTTATCTCATATTCAGAAGATTCAGAATCTCTGATTCACAAGTTTTCTTACAAGTGCGTACTGACGCGAATTTGCATTAAGATGATCACCTCTCAATACCTACCTGCAATGAAGAAATGCTCAGTTTTCCAAAGGTATAATCAAGAATAAGTGCCCTCTTTCTTGTTCTTTCATTAACGCTCACATTCCAAGTTATGTGTGTCAGACAAATAACTTTGTAATGCCAGCCTGAAGTCACTTTGTTTATGCCTAAGTCAACAGATTTGGTTTTCAACCAGGTTTTGGCCTGGGAACTGAGACAGACCAGTTGTTGCTGGCATTCTCTTGGTGTTATAATAGAATCTTTATTGAGAGCTGGAGCTTTTTCATACAATAGGTACACTTGATTTACAACATTAATTACGTCTGGCAATATGGAAATGAGTATAAATAGCTCTACCACAGAAAACACCCATCTAAGGAATAAACGTGGGGTGAAAGCAGGTGAGGTGGAAGAGTCAGAGGTCGGCAGTTCTTAATTTGTTTCAGAATTAGATAATCTACACCAAACTCAGAATTTAGGCCTCATTAATCTCAATGTGAAAGTTAATTACTATATACAGATGGAAGATGTGTGTGGAAGGCATTTCAAGGTTGTATATAGAAGCATGCCACACAACATCCTTCTCTCTAAATTTCGAGATACGGATTTGATGGGTGGACTGTTTCATGGATGAGGAACTGGGTGGCCACACCCAGAGAGTTGTGGTCAATGGTCAATGACTGGATGGACACTGGTGACAAGTGGTTGTCCCTCAGGGGTCCGTACTGGGACCAGAACTATTTAACATCTTAATCAATGACACAGACGGTGGGATTGAATAACACCAAGCTGAGTGGTGCAGCTGACAACACCTGAGGGACAGGATGCCATCCAGAGGGGACCTGGAGAAGCTCAAGAAGTGGCCCATGTGAACCTCATGAGGTTCAACAAGGCCAAGTGCAAGGCCCTGCACCTGCTCAGGGCAACCCCAGTATCAATCCAGGCTGGGGGATGAAGGGAGAAGGACTTGGGGGCGCAGGGGATGAAAGACTGGACATGAGCTGACAATGTGCACTTGCAGCCCAGAAGATCAGTCTTATCTTGGGCTGCATCACAAGGATCATAGGCAGCAGGTGGAGGGAGGTGATTCTGCCCCACTCTGGTGACACCCCCCTGCAGTGCTGGTCCAACTCTGGGTCCTCAGCACAGGACACACATGGAGCTGCTAGAGAGGGGCCAGAGGAGCCACAGGAATGATCCGAGGCTGGAACAGCTCTGCTGGGAGGACAGGCTGAGAGAGCTGGGGTGTTCAGCTGGAGAAGAGAAGCTCCAGGAAGACCTTACAGCAGCCTTACAGCACCTAAAGGAGACCTACAAGAAAGCTGGAGAGGTCTTTTTAGAATGGCATGTAGACACAGGACAAGGGGTGATGGCTTTAAACTGAAACAGCAGAGATTTAGATAAGATATAAGGAAAAAATGAGGGTGCTGAGAGCCTGTCCCAGGTTGGCCAGAGAGGTGGTGGATGAACCATCCCTGGAGACACCCAGGCCAGGCTGGACGGGGCTCTGAGCAACCTGAGCTGGTGAAGATGTCCCTGTCATGGCAGGGGTGGCACTGGGGGAGCTTGGAAAGCCCCTTCCAACCCAAACTATTCTAAGCTCCCATGATCACTGTCACACACAGTAGGTATCCTCCTGATGCCTTCCCATCAAAGAGTCCCAGTTTAGCAGTTCTCAGTGGCCTTTTTCATACAGATACTCCAAAAGAAAATGTCACCATTTTACCATCATGGACACTTCCATTGTGGTGGGATTGCTGCCTTACTTTCCTCTCCAACTTCTCCACCCTAACACAAAAATACTGGGGTATGACTACCAGCCCTTCTGCTGCCAAGGGAAAAAAATAATGTTCCACATTCTTCCATGGTAGGCTTTAGAAAAACATCTGATGAATTTGTCTGCATTTTCATATTATCAACATATAGCTGCATCACACTCTGATACCTCCTGGTGTGATCATTCTCTCATCTGTTAAGACCATTACTGGTGTTTTTACTACCAGACTGGAAACCTTCATGGAACGTCCTAAATCATTAGTATGAGTTTCTAGATAGGTAATGGTTCCTCTTCCCAATTTGCCCAGACTTCACGTTTCTAGTTCAGACTAACACCCTGTTTAGCTCTAAATGAAGAGGGCAGAAGCTACTGCAGTAACGAGGCCTTCTTGCTGATGAGGACAAAGGTGGTTTCAGGCTTTGCACAAGAAAACAGCAGCAGTTTTGCTTGTATTAACAGGAACATTGAAATGTATTGTAAGCATAGTTCTAGGCTGTTCTCTGTGTGTAAAAGGATATTCACCTTAGCTCCAAATTCAACCAGATTTGCTAAATTCTGCACAGACTTGGCGACCAGCGTCAGTGTTCTTGCAGCAGTGGGGGAAGGAGAATCTGGCGGGAATAAAAGTACAGAATTACTGGCCATTCCGTGTAAAACAAGCAGCAGTCACATGAAAGTAAAGCTCTTCTCCAATTCATGTTTTTTCACAGAATAAGATATTTTTAATATTAAAAGAGAACTGCTTGTGGAAGATGTCACTTGGTCAAGTAAAACTTGTATTGCTTTAGGAATGTCCGCAAAAGTGTATCAGTATGAACATCTGATTTTCTGTAACCATTGCATGCAAAATAAAGTCGTATCAGAGAGAGGTGAAGTAAGAACCATTTTTACAAAAATGAAATAGTTCTGTTGAAAGGAGGATTAATTGTTAGAATAAAAAAAAATAGATGTAAAAAAAAAAAGCAAGTTGACCTTTTTTCTCATTTGTGTATACCATGTAAGTGGGCTCTGACAACTTATACGAATTATACTTTAAGTTAGTGGCATCAGGAGAACAGAATAAACATTACATGTAGTCGTGGCTTGTTCTTCCATGGAATTACAGTCACTTGCTGTACTTAACATTACACTGAACTCTTAAGTACCTTGTTAAAACTTTATTTTCCAGCAAGTTATATTACCCAGTAGTATCTTAAAAAATTATTTGTCTCTCCAATTACGGTAAATGGCCTGGGATTGCTGCTGATACTGAACCGTATCTGTACACCCAGCCTTCAGGATACTTTTGTCCCTATTGTGAGAAGCAGTAGTCAAGAATTTTAACTGGAGGTACATGAGCAGGCCTTTGACAGACAAGCCTAAAAGGGATCACTCTAATTTATAGGTAACACCTGCAGACACGGTACAACTGAAGTTAGGAAGGACCTAACTTGCAAATTATCTGAAGATAATATAATGCTAAGTAAAGGGTCACTGTGTACCAGGCATTTCTGAAACGCTTTCTCCAAAGCATGTATGGAAATGTTACTAAGAAGAACATTCTGTTCAACACAACCCTTCTGATGCAGTATAGCTTAACAGAAAACATGCTACACTGCCTTAAAAAAAACTTTTTGAATCAGATTTCCGATTTCCTCCTGTTTCCAAATCAGCATTTTACTGGTAAAAAAAAAAAATAAAAATCAAGAAACTGCTAGAGAGGGAGGGAGGAGGAACAATGGCTTGTGCAACTAAATGCCCTCGTTTGGGATTATCTTTGCCAAGAAAAAAAAAAGAAGGAAAGCAAAGGTGAAGTATAACACATACAAACTTTTAAAACTAAGCAACTGTCTAAATATTTTAACTTCAGAGTTTTCAGTAGTTTATGCCTTTCCTTTTTTCCTCCCACAGAAATTAAAAATGCCCACAAACATTTCTAGGTGCATAGGGCAACTGCCATGGGATAATCCATGCCCAAGGAAAGCCCAAGGAAAGCATCACCGTGGTCCCTGCTGCGTGCCACCATCCCTGTCACCCCCGCAGCTGTTTTTGGGAGAACGATGCCACCTGACAGGGCCAGCACAGCCGCTCTGCCATCCTGTTCTCCCAAACGGGAGCGCTCCCTGGTGCAGTTCTAGCTGACCGCTCCAGACACGCTCCTAAACACCACCCCACTCTCTCATCCTTGAGATTCCATATCTCAGATTGACTGTACTTAGCGAGTCAACAAAGATTTCTCCAATGGCTGGAAGCACTCTAAGCAGGACATTTGAACAAGTTACTCAAGCGTGATTTTCTAGGTGCACCAACGTGCTGCAAGCTCTGCAGACGTTTTTTCGACTTTATAAATCTTGCTCATTTAAAACATACCATTGAATTTCAGGCGTTAACTTTGGCACTGGATTGTATTCAAAGTGACATCAGAAGATCACGCACATTTCTCACACTGCCGGAATATAATCTGCGCTGCCAGACTTCAGCTCAAAATTGTGTTATTAAATACCACAGTGTATATTTTTCTGACTTTAAAACGACATTGGGGATAAACACAATCTAACCTTTGAGGGTGAAAACCATATGTGGGGTGCATTATGGAGGAGTCAGTCAAGTTCTAGTTGAAGATGTCCCTGCTCATTGCAGGGGGTTGGACTAGACGGCCCTAGAAGGTCCCTTCCAATGCAAGCCATTCTATGTTAAGTGACTTGGATAACATGACTTTGGATGCAGCATTCAAAAAACCTTCGTATTTTCCTACATTACACACTACAGTAATTTCATGTCTCCTATGGTATAAAGTATGAATTGAATGTGAAGCAGTTACCTGAGATGATATTAAACATCCTTGGGTTCAGGATAGCAGGACAAATCAGTCGAAGAAAAACAAAGCCACTGAAATAGGAAGAAAATGATATTTTAAAAATAAAACTAGAGAATTAATGTAAAATTGTGTTGTCATTAAGGATTAAAGTTGGTGTGGATTAGTGTGGAATCTTTTCTGCACCAACCAACCAGCCTGCGCTCTGTGAATACGTTAACAAATTAAGAATATCACGCTATGACTTCAGCTACGATAAAAGCTGAAAGAATGGGCGTATTGATTTCCCAATTAAGGTGAATGATTGAAACCACATAGGAAGAACTTAATTGTAAAGTTGGTCACAGACCACGCCAGCTTCACAAAGCTCCTGTGTAACCTCAGCTGGGTGTTCCTGCTCCGGTGGGGGATTGCACTGGATGAGCTTTCCAGGTCCCTTCCAACCCCTGACCTTCTGTGATTCTGTGAAAACAGAGGATCCCTGGTCTCAGTTCCCAGAAGTTTTCCCTTATCTGCTACAGGAAGGCTTCCATCCCACAGCCACTGATGTCCATTGATGTCCATACATTGGACATTAAGAACAATTTCTTCCCCAAAGGGCTGTGGGGCATTGGAACAGGCTGCCCAGGGCAGTGCTGGAGTCACCATCCCTGGAGGGGTTTAAAAGGGCCTTAGACGAGGTTCTTAGGGACGTGGGTTAGTGCCAGACTTAGGCTGGGGTTGGACTTGACCTTAAAGGTCTTTCCCAACCAAAATGATTCAATGATTCTATGACAGTATGCTACAGTGGAAAAATAATTAGGTATCTGCTACTTTCCTCCACAAATTGCTCCCACCTGGAAAGCTGGGAGCAAAGCACTCTGCTCTGTTCTGACTGCAGAACTAGGAACTCATTCAACAGAAACCCAGAACAGCCTCAGTACCGTGAGGAAAATCTCACTTTCTGCTAGTAGCCGGAGTACAAAACATCCACCTCACATTCATCTCGATTTCAGCTAATTGCTGCGCAATGAAGTGACATATGGATGAACTAAAGAAATCTGAATAATCTTTTATCTTTTTCAGAGTGCTTGGACACTACCAGACGATTGGTCTTCACTACAGTAACACCAAAGCCTGACTGCCTATTGGAGAAGGAAGGGCACTTTACCTTGCCTCTTGATAAATACACAGTGACCATAATGTCCACATTACTTGAAAATTACACACATTGTAGTGAGGTTAACACAACTTCCATATATCCAAAACATATACTGTTATATATCTGTCTTACTTCTCCAAGAACCATGATTTACGGGCTGGGAAGACAAGAGTTCTTGGCCATACGCAAAGCTTCAGAGGTCACTGCTCTCCACAGGTCTCACAAAGGTCAACTGTTGCTTTCAGAGAAGTTTTTCTTTCCCAGCACGACAAACCATTTTAGATTAGTTGGTAAAACTTGACAAAACACAATAAATTACAAGTTAAAACTATACTAACCTCTATACTACATCATCTTATTCTGGCAAGGTTTTAAGAACATGATCAACAATTTTGCAAACTCATAGTCCTTAATTCGGGATATTATGCCTCAAGCATCATAAAAATATTAAACGTTTCTGTAGCTGAGGTGAGTACTACAGAGTTTTGTCACTGAAAGGAACGTGGATGGGCACTCTGAAGTATGTCCTTAACAAGACTTGAAAAGATTATTTTCAGAACAAAGTGACAAGTAACTTACCTAACAACCCTGGTTCTCATGGTGGTATTAGCTGGCCACTTATTTTGAACAGATTTCTGTAGGCACCCATAAATATACCTCAACGTCCTGCAAAAGTAATAGCTAATTACTCATTCCATTAAACTTACATAATCAAAAGGGTCCAGACCAACCTCCCACTTGATGCAGAACTAGTATAAATTTTAACGACAATTTAGACATAAGCTTTAAATTAACTTTAACTAAGAGTTAAATTGTAAATTAATACATTTCTAAAGATTCAATTTCTAAATTTACAAATTTATATTAAAAATAGATTTATAAATAGGAAGAGAAACCTTCATTAATACACAATTCTATATGCAATTCAGTAAGAATTAAGATGTTCTTTATTTTAGCTGTTTAAGTAGTATTTCCATTTAAAAAAAAGACAATTTTGAAGGTTTGATTTTTCTTTTCTCCTTTTAACTGAACAACAACTACTCTTTCCATACATGAAGGTGTTTAAGAGTCAGGCAACCACAGCAACAGTCCGCTCCCATAAAAAATGGGAAAATTTTGGTGTATCTCAGAAAATTCATCATATACTTAAAAGAAGGGCAACTCTTAATGCTAACCTTGCCAGTACTAACACAAAATAAATACTTATGTGCTACTCTGCCATCTCAAAATTGAGGATTTTGTTTAACATCTGATGAGAAAGTGAGAGAAATCTGTTAGTGCAAGCCCCCTATTATTGGATGGTTCAAATCTAAACTATGAACACAAGTTATTTTAGCAATTAAAAGGAAGAATAAAGCACCTTTGCATTTGCCAGAAAGACAGAAGCAATCCTAGCACAGTATCATCCTACTACTGCCTGCTTCTGTTTTTAATATGCTGTTAATAATTCCATCTCTCTATCAAGGGAGGAGGACTGGAAATAATTTGTAATCAACTTACACATACATGATTATATGCTAACTACCTCTGTCTTCTACCTTTTTGTGGAAATATGAGCTTGATTATTTTTCTTGTTCTTCTTTCCCTGACCTACTGGGTCTAGTAGTTTCTCCTTCAAAGAAAAGCCAGAGGCTTTTGCAAAAAACACTATTAAATCCTGAAAGTGTTATTTGTTTTTCCCCATCCACACTCCTCTGTGTGCACAGAGCAACCCTAAAGACATTAACCTTATGACGAATGGGTAAGAACATCATTTTAAGGTGCAGTGTAATTCACACAAACAAGAGATTTCAAATGCAAATCTGAGCAGAAAAGTGCAAACTTACGGAGGCAGTATCTCTGCAGCCATGAATATTTTCTCCACCAATTCTGAAAGTATACTAAGTAGATGTGCCAAATTAGTGTTTACATCTTCGTTTTTTTCTAACTTCGAGGGATTTAACTAAAACAAAAAGAGAAAAAATATGTTTCTTCTCCTAACAAGAACTACATATTTATTTTCATAATATTATACACTGAATACTTCCTCAAAGTAAATTAAATATTCTGCTGCTGTACAAGTCTTTTACAGAACTCACAAGTCTGTTTCAATGGCTACTCTGGAAATATGGATAGTTTTAAGTTCTAATACACTGGGCTAAACAGCTCACATGTTCACCATTATCCATCCACATCACCTTTTTGTCTCTTTCCATCCAAATTCCTGAGGACTCCCATCCTTTCTACAATTAAGTTAAACACAAAAG
The DNA here is from genome assembly GCF_037038585.1 of Patagioenas fasciata. Classification (NCBI taxonomy): domain Eukaryota; kingdom Metazoa; phylum Chordata; class Aves; order Columbiformes; family Columbidae; genus Patagioenas; species Patagioenas fasciata. Next base: position 4,743,705 of record NC_092560.1, read on the forward strand.
TTAGGAGGGTCCTTTTAAAAACAGCTTCAGAGCCAATAGCAACCATTTAATATTCAGGGAGTTTTAAATTAAAACTAAAGTTCAGGCATTGACTGCTACAGTATCTTGTGTTTAGTAGAAGTTACTTAGGTTAGGACATTCAGTAACTGCTACAGAACAGCCTACAATTGCTAAAGAATAAACAGATAATTTACAAAAAACAAACAAAACAAACTTTAAAAGTTCTACTACAGATATTGTTCAAAGCCAAAATCTAGGGAAAAAAAAAAATCTCTTAATAAATTCAGTTCCTGTATTTCTCATGTGAACACATTTTGCTTCTGAGAGATTAACAAATGTCCCTGAAGCTAATATTTAATGCAAACATAAAACAACCGGCAGATTCTGTCAACAAAGCAAAATGTTTAGAAATGCAGTTCAAGGTATCACCTCACAGGACTGCTTGCTCTCCATTATCTTTAATATTGAGTCTTTCAGTGCGTGGTGAACAAAACTTGTTGCTGTGGCTTTCATGTACTGCTCCATCAGGGTACTTGCTAAAGTGGTGGCACGGAACAAGGTCGTCGCTTCATCTGTAACAAAAAAAAAAGACAGCAAAGTGAAAAGTGGAGAAAAAGAGACAAAATGCAGAGGAAAAATGTGCTGTGTTTATACTTTGTTGTAACCAGAGGAGGTGGAAAAAAAGGAAGGCCAGAGTTCCAGTAAACATCAGTGTAATTCAGTGCATACCTTCCATGCTTATCTCCCTGTCATTTAGTGTTCGTAACAACAAAGACTCAAGCTTTTCATGAAGAAAAATCTTCAATAAAATGCCAGCTAACAGCGTTCTGTCCTGTCCGCAAACATGGGATAAGGCATAGACTACATGAAGTTCTTTCTGGAGGATAAGCTGAAAGAAAAACAGAATTTTAAAACATTCAGAAGCTTTTCCTAATGTGTAACAGCTTTGGAGAAACTGATCTTATACATCTGTAGAGATATATAGACGTCACTATAAGTATTATTTAATGATGTCAACCAGCGTTATTGAGATCTGTCTTAAACAACCAAGAAAATGAGTTTTGCCAGATAAACCAAGGGAAGTTAAACAACTTCATACCTCTTTAAACTCACTGTACTCCTCTTCTGGCATGATCTTCTCCATAGAATATCGTGCTCGAACACGCAAAGATCCTGGCTCAATACCCTTTAATGGCACATGGGAACTGAGTTGAAACCACTCATCTGTTGCATGTCCTTTCTGTAATCGGCTTAATTGGCAACGCATAAACACTTAAGAAAAAAACATGTTCAAATAAGTTATCTCCAGCAAAACAGCCCTACTATGGAATAAAAAAGATGTTTAGTTTCAGCACACGTCATCTTGTTTCAGAAAAAGAGTAATCAAGATTTTTGCCATTAATACATTGACAGATTCTCACTTCAATGGTTTAACAGACCCCAGTAAACTGAAGCAGAAATACAAAGCTTTTAGTAAAGGATGTATACATACACATTCAAAAACGCTGCACAGATATCGACACGGTTTTCTTTGTTACACTCAAGCAGTGAGTAAAAAATGTGCTACTCTGCAAATCCAGGTGGTGGTCAGAAATTAAACAGAGATAAAGTGTTCAGAATTCACTGTCCTCTTTCCGGCCTTGGGCTCATACCACCATGAGGTACACTGCTCCTTGACCGCTCTGTAACCTCTTAGTATTTATCATTATCATGTTGTTACGGCTTTCCTGAACACGGCCACATGTATTTTTTGTACTAACTCCCAGGTTAAGGCTGTAATTTTCATGAAAATTACATAAAAAAGTGTTCCGGAGCAACCTGCTGCCCAGATCATGATGGAAGTCAACTCGAGAATGGCCAACTCTTTAATTCAGCTTTCAGTGGGGCTGGTACCCTGAAACTGCCGCATTTTAGCCTCTCAGTCTGGATCTTTCAAACAAACACCCTCACCCTCCACGACTTTCACACCTCCTCACATTAAAAAGAAACAAAACAAAACCGAACCGAAGCAAAACCAACCAAACAAAAGCACAAACCCAAGACTTTTCCTAATTCTGTTCATACTCCTGCAAAGCCCATACCCCACGGCACCTTGCAGAAATTGTCAACAGCTCCAGACGACTTCCTGCAGACCCGGGGTCGCAAATACACAGCAGGATATCATTTGATACCGGAACAGGAAAACTTCACATTTATAGTGCTCGCTTCAGGACATTCCTCTTGCGTATTTCGTAGTCTTTGTGGCTGATAAACTAATACAAGCTAATGCCTTCAAATCAGTCAAGTAGTGTGGAAAACAATTCATCATCACCTGTTACTTGTCACCAGTGTGGATGGGACTACGTCTTTAGGCCAGATTAAGTGACTTTCCTAGAATATTTCTATTGGTGTTTTGCTTCTTATTTTACTTGCACATATAAGGCACGTGTATCTCTGGTGAATTAAATGCAGGATCTAGAATAAACTGATCATTTCTTTTTTCCCTGTGGTTGTAGTAGCACTTCATAGCTATAATGTAAATGCTATAACCTTGCTTTGATTTTTTTAAAAAAGGCCATAACAGAAATATCTGTACAAGGACTACAGAATAGTTGCTGTTGTAATTTATATTCAATAATTTTAAAGAAACAAGACTTTTTCCCATGTAGCAACTTGCACTGAATTGGGAGGCCACCTTCAGCAAGAGATGGCTATTAGTTGAAAAATTCAGGCTGTTTACACTTCGCAATCCAACCCATTTTGAAAGAGAAATACACAGAAAGTCATCAAAACAAACAAGAGCTGATCTCCCCGGACACAGGTAAGAATTCACTTCACAATGATCCTGATCCAGAATGAATCACAATGTTTTCTAGGAGTAGCATTGGTACAGAAAAGGAGAAGACTGAGGTTTCCTAGTGGTTTATTTGCTAAAGAGAATTCAAGCATAATATTTAGTAAAAAGATTGTATTTTGATTGTTAATAATCAGAATCTGTTTGAACTTCAGTCTGTTCCAGTCCTCAGAGTGGAAATTAACCTGAATCTACTATGAAGCCTTTGTCTAACCCAGCCAGAACAAAATGGAGCCATCAAAAAAACCCTCGAAGAATTCTGATTTCTGTTTCAGAATCAAAGCCATTTGAAATCGGGAGAAAGAGGAAATTGCTCAATATATGGACACACTAAATCTGCCTTTTGCAGCCACAAGCCACTGCCTCGTTAGCACAGCTCATCCTCCTGTAATTCTTTACTAATTCACTTTGCAGCAGCAGGTGAAGTCTGCTAATACATTCTAGGGTTTTTTTTTTTTCAAGACATATTATATATTTTTATTTGAATAAATCCTTCTGCAGCTTTCAGTTAGAGAAAGAAAAATCTAAGTAGAATTGATACTAAACTGATAGGTTTCATTTCTGACTATTTGATATACTTCTGAAAAACAAAAATACGACAATGATTATGGAACACTCAAAACAGGCAAACTTCAAAGACTAGAGAACTCACAAAATATTTTAAAATACTGAAAAAATTAGCCTCCGTGGTAGTATCATTTTGGTATTTAACTTGTATGTTACGATGAAAGAAACAAAGCAGTGAGACCAAAACCAGAGTTTTGGGCGTTCAGTCTGCATTACATGGTGAGAAAAGCAAGCTGAAAAAGCTGATTTAACCACTAAACTGGGAAATCAGTAGTGCCAGAATCCCTGAGAACCAGGGCTGAAATGGAGAACATGGAAAAGAACTAGTTCCCCTGTTATTGAAGAATTCAATGGTTATTCAGGCAATGTAGCACACAGGTATGCTAGATAACGTCTGGTTTCACTCGTGTTTTCCCCTGCACTTCACATATTTGATAGGGTTGGGGATATCTGCAGAGATGTGCGTTAATTCAAGTTAACTTAGTCTAATCCTTATCCCAAAACGTAACGACTGTTGGGTGATGCTGTACGAGTGTTCCTAACTGCAATCAAAGCGCTCGCCCGATCCTGCTCCTAACCCAGGAAAGGAAGAGTCCTATCACCTCCCATCAGATGCATCCAAAGCCAACACAACCTCCTTCGTCTAGACAGAGAGGAGGAAACTACAGAAACACTCTTAAAGAAGTTACTTAAGTATCCCATTCGAGAATTAAGAGCTTTGGCGTGAACAGATAATGAGTTTTCCAGCTCAAATGAAGAGAAGAACAGTACAAAAACGTGGTCACAAAATCAAGAAATCAGCACTGAAGCACATAAAACACGCCAATCGCACGATATATGCAAAAACTGAGAACTGCAATAGATTATAAATACTCTGACAGGCTTTGGAACAGATGTCTCTGAACACAATAGAAAAAAGGAAGAGAAATCTTGGAACAAATCTGAAGGTGGGTGGGAGGCAGAGGCTGAAGGTGCTGCAGAACAAGTAAGGTGAGAAACAAGATACCTTGATTAACAGAAGAAAAGCATATTGTGTGGGAAGAGAAATAAAGAAAAATTTAAAAGATATTCTCTGTAAGAGCTCAGAATCCACGTTCTTCAAACCAAGAGCTTTATTTTCTTGAAAGCTGACAGGTCTTACCAGCATGCCATTGCTGGAGCAGAAAAAAAAAACATAGTTAAAGAAATAGCTGTCTAGGAAACACAGGGAAAATAAATTATTGGGGACTTCTGTAGAAGGCAGAAGAAAATATGGATCCTTTCCATGAAAAGGAATTCCATGGAATTAGGCTTAAAAAAAACCCTGTGGAACTTATAATTTAATGGAGCAGACTAATACTGGCAGCTTCTCTTTCCCCTTGCTCTCTGGTAAGCAGAGCCGTTGTATATAACGCAACAGATACTCTAGAGCAGAGCTATAGGAAAGCCACGGGACTGAACTACTGCGAATTTTATTACTAAAAAACATGCAGGTTAATGGAAAGCCAGTCCCAGCTACCTAAAACATACAAGCACAGCAGTATGGCGAGCATAAACATGTACTTAATTATCTTGTGAATGATATTTGACAAGAGTAATGAAAACCACACAAAGTGTACATTGCTGACATACATACATGCATCTTTTACAGAAAAATACTTACATATATCTGGATCTTTACTCTTCTTTGTTTTGTTACTAAGGCTTATTTCAAATCTATTAATATCAGATGAAAGATCACTAGGAGAAAAGACAGAAAGCCTCGGTTAATACTATACTTGGCTGGCATTTAAGATTATTCTAAAATCATTTCAATCCTGAGTGTTCATTATCAATCAAAGGCACTTATAGTAATAAAGATATTTAGGTGAATTTGGCTGAAAGGTTGCTGCTTTATAACCACACAAACAGTGTTTTTAAAAAGCATATGCAAAACAGTACAGTGTTAAGAATCTTAGATGCAACGCAATTTACAAGTGAAATTCAGTAATTCAAGAAGATTAAGACTCACTCAAAGACAAATTCTTCCGACCACACAGGGTTCTGCCCTTCCCTGATATGTGTTTTTGCTACCTGGACACTGTTCAGGTAGATGTTACAATACGGGTTAGTAAAATGCTTCACTGGGAGCGTATGAGCTTCTTCTACATGCAAAATGAGACTGCTGACCTAAGGGGAAAAAAAAAGCAAACATACACAAAATTTACTTTTTGTTCCTAAAACAGAAACACAGAACACACAAATGGATTATTTTTTATCCACTGTGCGAAAGTTTAACATCAATATATGAGTACTGAATACAAATGAAAATTTGCTAATAAAAAGAGCAAAGAACAGAAGTAATGGAACAATATTTTAAGAAGCACCAGTGACAATAACCCAAATAACTACTGAAAACAAAGCTCCACCCCCATGTTTTTACGGCATATCGCCACCTTCTTTTAAAAAAAGCTTGAGGCATTAGAATTTGGAAATACTAACTTTGCTATGAAAAAATTTACTGAAATCAAAGACTGGCACACCGAGTGAGAGCCATGAACAATTCTAAACACAACGGCTTATAAACACAATGGCTTATTTGGTGCTTTCCTAACAGATTATGTAAAATTCCCTTGTGCAACTCATTACATTCTATTCCTTTATGTAGATGGGTATTGTTTTCTCTTTTTGAAGTACATAATTATTTCAGACTGTCACGCTCTTTGCTTTTGCAGCTTGAAGCCCCCAATTCCACCTGCTGTTTTACCTGTGAATTTCAGAATTATCCGAACATCTTTAATGTTAACTACAGACCAGCTGTGTGTCCTGGAAACACCCTATTTTATTCCTTTCACCAACTATACTCAATATTCCTAACGTTCAAAAGTATTTGGCGTATTTTCCTGTTATTCTCCAATCATTACAGACTAACCCATTTCTGACTATCTGTTCTCTACCTCTGAGGAAATTCTCACACATTCAGTATTTTTAAGAGGGCAAGAGAAATTAAGCCACGAGCACAGCTCAGCATTTATTTGTTACTGCAAATGCATAATATTAAATGAGTATCTTGTTTACGTGTCACATCAAGTCTGTCCAATTTCTAAAGCCTCCTGTACGTGGTAAATTTTAGAAGACAAACTTCTTTCTGCTTTTACTCAAATGTAGTCAGAAAATAACACCCAGCAATAAACATGCAGACTGCCTAAGCCACTTTACTTTTTAGGCATGTAGATATTATAACGAAGTGTAAGTCGTTCTCATTGGTTTCCCAAGGGTAGTGCATAACTCCAAACAGGAAAGTAAGTGCATGCTGGATTTAATACTGTTGAAAGGAAAATTCTGATATTTATCAGTATTGTTTTGCAATGAGGAGACAATACATCCCTCTCCATGCACCGCCAACCCCATAATATCAGCTTCACCTGACGAAGACGTTTATTTGATGTTCCTGGGCTGGTTTTTCTCAAACTGCAAAACATCTGCAGAGCTTTCATCCAGTCCTAAGAGGGAAGGACACAGAATAATGTAATAGAGTTAAGCCAGATGCAGCTTCTTGCAGTGAACAGACATCTAAAAAGTGTACATGATGTTTTCCCTTTCGCTTGGCAAAACCTAAGTTTTCCGTAATTTCAGAGTATGCAAGTTTGAATATTAAAGCAAAATTCTTACCTTTACTGACCAAAACTTAATAAAGGATTTGCAAATCTGAACCACTTTCTCTTTCAGAAATATCAGGCATTACTAACGGATATACTGTGTGACTTTTTCCAATTTTCCGGTCTAGTAGTACTACATGAAATTACAAATGCTGTATAAAATGAAGCAAAACTTGTTTGCTTCTGAGAAAATTACAAAATTACTGATTATTCTCTCCAGTACTTCTGCATGGCAGTTTTAACAAAAACTAAAACAACATTAACAGAGAAACACAGAGCGCACATTCAACATTCCCCACTTTGCTTACAAATGCGAACAGAGTGGATGGATTCCATTTTGAGCATGGAAATAAACAGGTTGTCTAACACCAAACTGACTGTAGAAGCTTTGTGTGTATTTTTTTAAACAAATAAGCTGCTAAGAGGCACTGCCAGGTCACCTCGGAAAAAGTCACCGCAGAGTTGCAAAGGGAGGAGCTCTGCAAGGGGCCTTTGGAAGGTGGGAGATTTGTTAAGCCACATTCTCTTGCAGAGCACAAAATTTAGGTTTTGACCAACAGCCTTAAGTTTGTTATCTCAGAGACCCACTATCTATTCTCAAAGTTCTAAAACGTCATTGAAAAAGCCAGAGAGCTGTCTCAATCCTACCCCTTTATTTAAAATCACAGGAACGCGTCCTGCAGGTGTTCTCAGCTTAGAACACTTTGCAAGTCGGGTTTCAGCTTTCACAACCTTCCACGGAAGAAAAAGCTTTCAGATGTGCATCGCAAAGCTCCAGCAGCTCATTTCTGTATTCCCAGAAGGAGCAACTGAAGAAACAAATAACTCCTAAATGTCCCAAGAGGAATATTTCCTGGATGCACAGGACACCTCTGCACTCACTCACGGCAGGAAAACCTTTCCCGTCAAACGTCAGATCTTACAGCATTGAGAACAAACATGTGCCGCAGCGAGAACAGCGACAGCAGCATTGGAGACCACGATTTACACTTGCTTTTGTTCTGCACATAACAATAAAGACAACATGCACTCCACAGGATGGCACAGCTTTCAGATTTATTTGTCACGCAATAAGAGCCTCAACATGCAAACAGAACTATTCTTCTAATGTTAAAAAATAAAGAATGCTGAACTTTCTCAAGAGACAAATACCTATAAACTTTCCTGAGCCAAAGCTGTACTATTAAAAAAAAACCAACTGTATTCTGTATGAATGAAGTGAACAGCCTGTTAAGCAGATCAAGACCAAAAGCAGATTATACAAAATGTTCAGGGAACAAGACAGGGTGTTCTGTCTTCTACAGATTCTTAATTCCTTTAATTTCTAGAACACAAAGGACATTGCAGATGTGACAAATGTACAGTGATGAGTGTGGAAATCAAGGTATACGTTCTCAATTACTATACAGCACGCTGATTCTCAAAGACAGTAGAAGTTGTGTGACAAATGGCACAACATCATTCTGATGTCATCTCAGCAACTTTTACGGATGTGTATTTATTTAACAAGAAAATTAGCGCTTTCCTTTATATAGAGGATAAGAAGAATACTTAATTTATATAGCCTTGATGCTCTGGTGAATAGCAGTCTATTATGAGTACTCTAAACAGCTTTAATTCCATTCAAATAAAATCAAACACAAAGCTTAATAAGTATATTCCGGGGTTGTGGACTTTCAGAGCTAAAACCTTAATAAATAAGGACATTTTCTCATCTCACCTCCTGCTGGTAAGTGAACTTCAGAGAGTTGGGCTCCTATCCTACAATTCTTAATCAGCAAACATAACCACTAGCAACTAAAGGATGCCAAATAATGAAACCTGTCCAATTTAAAAACCCCAAGGGCAGGTAACAGAGCTGATGGATTTTCAGCACAAACTGTTCCCCTTATAGATCCACTTCTACTCCATTTTAACACCTGCTAATGTAGACACAGCCACTACTTGTGATACACATGCAAAGCTGCTTCAAGGAGGACAATATCATTAAACACCACAAGGCAAAGAGTTACTTCTTAAATTATATTTAACAACAAAAACTCTCACCTGAGCTTGTTCTGGAGTTTCGCCCGCGAAGTAGAAGATGTAATGCTCTTCACTAAAGTGCTGAACTACTATCTGAAAACAGTTTGGCCTTAAAAATAAACAAAATAAATACAAGTTTTAGTAATTAACAGACACTTCCACTTGTTGATCTGTGCCAAAATGAAGTCTACACTGAACTAATACATTTCTGCTCTCTGTAAGAATCATTGAATCAGTTCTTTGTTCTGTACATGGAGCATCGTCACACACGGAAAGAGGAAGAACTCCAACTAGAACATTCCCCAAGTGCTTCAAAACTCTATTTGTTTTGAATGCATTATTTAATTTTAAGAAAACAACAGTATTGTTAATTTGTTTTGGAATATTGAGAAGCTTTTAGAACAGCTTGTACTGAACAGGTGTGCGTGCCGACTTAAAATCAAGGCAAAAAAAGGCATCTGGTAATGGACAAGTCAACAAGGACTCTTCCTGGAAATGTGAAAAGCAGGAGAGGTTCAGCATTAGTTCCCAACCAATTAATCTAACATTAAGGATTTGTTCTTTCAGGAGTTTTGGAAACAATATTAGCAAAAGAAATTCTCTGAACGTGTCCCATGGTTCTTTCGAGTCATGTAATGTGTACCGGATCACACACTAATCACTGAATGTATGTGACACAAACCTCTACAATCCTAAATACAATTATAGTGCCTTTGCCATTTTGTGTTCCTCACTTGCCAAAAAGTCAACCAGAAAAAGTATCGTTTTGTTAAATTACAAGCTATTTAAAGCACACACTTCACTCGTGATCTCCCACACTGTGCTCAAGGAAATTTAGTTCTCCCAAAACCAGTGTTTACATGAAGTATCCCCCTTCACTTGCAAAGAAGTTTCGGTCTATGTGGATTTCAGCACCTGCAGAAGCGCTGACACAGCAAAAGGGATGTAGCCGGGTCTGGGGTTAATTAAATCATCACCACAGAAGAATCATGCAAAGTTACAGACTTCAATGTACTTATGAGACAAGGGCAAATGCAGTTTTTGCGTAAAATGCAGGAGCAGCTTCATCTCAGCCGCAGTTTCTCACTAAGAGCTTCCTAAGCTGGTGTGACCATCCATTTCCTCCCCCACATTTAATGGCACTTACTGTCCAACTTTAACTTACAGCACAGTGTTTCTTAAAAGCCACTTAAAAGACAGTCACGGTTATCCAAAATATTGCTTTTTACAATATACACCACAGCTTCTTGTGTAATTGCCAAACCACACATGGAATATTTCAGTATTTTTTTTATTACTGTTCTGGTACCCTTTACCTAAATTCATGCTCCTCATTCCATTAGTTTAATGAGGGTTTTTCCAAACAACAAAAAAACACCACCACAACAGATCAAATAAAAGCACCAGTCCTGCTTCTTAAGAAATGACACTGATTTTAAGTGTCTTGAAGTTTTCTCACACAAATAAATTGACTATGCATCATTTTTAATATATTAAGATCCACAGGATAACCATAATATTTATCTAACACTTGCAGAAGTAAGTGAACCTATTTCTTCTACATGACATTATAATTCAGGACGGTGGAGGCTTTTTTTGTAACTACCAATGAACAAATACGTAAACTCACTCTTGTTTGTTATTAACAATATCGAAAAGATTTTTGATTCTCAACTTCTTTGCTGATAATTATATCCCTTGAAGCTGATGAATTTTGAGTATCAAAGTATTACAGTAAATAAGATCTGATGTGAAAATTGTCTCTGAATATAGTAATTGTGTGAAAACAATTCCTGAGGCTGTTGACTTTTATGAACTAGTTTACTGCTAAATTGGTCTAATGTAACAATAGTACTTGTTCTTAAATAGGAAAGCACTTCTAGACTCCATCTAACTAAGTTTGATTTCAAATACCTATCAAGAAAATGCAGATCTTTCAGAACTGACAGAATTCTTTATCCTGTCAATTCTTGGTTGAAAAGGATTAAACCCCTCAGATTATAATCTCTAGTGTCTGTAAAATGAAACATGGAACAATTAATGCACTCAATATTCCAAAGTGGCAACGCAAAATAAGCTTGAACCATCATCACATCTTCTTCCACAATAAAACTTTAATACTAAATTTTAAAATTTCTAACTGGATGTTGTTTATGTATACAACTGAGTTGCCATGAATAAACGACTTACTATTCATCAGGCACATCTGGCTACATATTCTCTTGCACTCCACATCAACTAGAGGTTCTTGGTATGAACCAAGAGCCACATTACAAGCCAGGGCTACTCGTTTGCCAGCAACGTGTTGCCCACGTCTTGTACGTGTTCCAAACCAGCAGTCGAATCTCCTGCCGCACATGTGAGAATTAAAATCCAGCGTCTTACCTGCCAAACAAACTGTCGTGTACTCCATAGACAGAACACACGCTAAGGTCTATTAGTCCTTTAGGTTTTGTGGCTCGTTTTTCACTTTCAAAATAAATAAGCTGGGCATCATTTCCCTCTAATATAAAGTACAAGTTCTTCCATCTCTTTCCTTTACCTGTGGAAATGTCAAGCAAAAAGTCATGATACTCTTTAAGAACGTATAAATTTTGTAAATGCAGGGAACAAAACAGAGCAGTAACATTTTTGTCAAACTGCAAAGAGAAGAACAATGTATAGGTAATCACACTAAAGTTATAATATCAGTACACATACTCAATTTTCTGCAACATGTGGCTAAATCCAGACCCTCTTCAGAGATGCAGGTAGAGTTGGCAAAAGGTTCCCTAAACATTTTCACTAATTTCCAGAGGATTAAGCAAGTGGGGATGAGCTGCTGGGACACTGAGTTCCTGGCAGTGTTAAGACTCTGCATCTACACAGTTTGCAAATAATGATGCTCTGTATCCCAATTCATTACAATTTTAATCAAGAAATAGACTCTCAACATGAGAAAGTTACTCCCAGACTCTGACTGATGTTTAACAGACTGCATTACAGTATCTAAAAACAATATGGCTGAAGATATGGGAATATGCTATATGCAAACTTAAATCAGAAGCATGCTCCAAATGCTCCTATATCTAAGAATTTGTCTGGTTCTACTTGTTTCAGAGAAAATGTTCTCTGAACTACAACACAGTGGGAACTTTCTGCAGCTAATTAATGCATAAGTCATGATACCATTTAGAAATAAAAAAAGCCTTACAGCCTTAATTTTATACTCTGATCATCACAAATCCACCACAGGCCTCAATAAATGAGTAGCAGCAGTGTTATGAATAGACAAATCTAACATCCAGTTATTACACTCTGTCACCTAGATGGAAGAGCAATTTTATTGAATTTGCTCCATATGCAGCTTTGTGCATCTCTCTACACCCACTCGGTACTCTGGTTTGCACATTTAAAGTATCTCATTATCTGTGTTCGGTAATGGCTTTCAATAAATTCTTATTTGATTCCTCACTATGACATCCCTCTACACATTCTCTCAAACTCATCCTTCTCAACAGAAGGGATGATTTCCTTGTTCTGTTCAGAGGGCCTACAGTTTGGGGTGGTTTGAGTTTTTAAATGTTTCTCTCATATTTAGCTGTATTTAAAATCATATTTTCTCAGTTCTGTTTGGTATCCAGATTGCTGACTGTAACCTACCCTTCTAGTTACAGGCTCTGCCATTTGCCTACACTTCCATTAATGCCGATTTTTTAAATAGTAGAAATGTAACATTTGGTAAGGGACTAGCTTACTCAGAATTTGTAAGACTTGCTCAATAGCAACTCTTCAGGGTTATATTGAGTTGAATCAATATGTATTTGTGTGTCAATGTATTTCTGTGCATTATGGTGACTGTCCCAGTGTTAGAACCCTAGAAAAGTAGATATGTATCTTGTACCGCAAAATATACATTTTAAATTTAAAATTTAAAACATACGACCCAACTTGGAATAACAAAACTAAATCAGCTGCACCCTCCAATGAATGTAGAGATTTATACTACTCCAGCTCTCTCTAATCTACTCTACCAGCTAGAATTTAATGATTTCTATATTAAATACAAACACTTTTTATTATAATATACTTAATTTAATGAGTTCGAAGGCTACCTTTGACAAGGATGCCTAGTTCTTGTGCTGTGCTCTGAAGAGCTGCCAATCAGCGTTTTCACACTGCATGTAACTTCATGCTTCGCATTGTTCTATTCATTCTATATTAACTTCACTAAGGATACATGTTCAGCTTGGAGAAGGCAGTTTTTTTAAGTACCAAAAAATAAACATAACTCACTTTTTTTCAGAAGATAACCTTTTTTCACAATATTTTTATAAAAAGCATCCTTTGTTTTCCGACGAATTGTATTGTAGATTTCTTTGCCATCCAGTGTATCATTAAACACTTGTTCTTGGTGCTGGTAAACATGTAAGAAAAACATATATTAAGCTCAGAAATCACCATTAAAAATTGCATACTATGAAGCTGCAACGAGCATCATCTTACTGAATGCTACTAACTCAGTACTATTGTTTTCTCTTATGCATTCTAATAAAGCAATATAATTTTTCATACGATACCCTTGCTAGAAATGTAATATAACTATTTCCATAATTATTGGAGAAAAAAAGGTTTCAATAAAAACCACTTTCTAAAAAGTACCATTGTGTATTTTTCATCCTAAATAAAAAGCAGGATCTTTCGTTATGATTTCTATTAATTTATGCAATTCTAGTTTCTAACTTTATCTAGCTTCTAACTGTCTTCAATCAAAGCTTTTGGGACAGAGTAATCATGGATAATCACAATTAAAATTGACTCACTCAAAGTTGCACAGTGCCTAATTAATCTCATTAGAACTCATGTGTCCTAATTGAGTAGAACTCAAGACAAAAAACAAACAAACAAAAAAAGCAGGAAACAGAAAAAGGATAAATTCACACATAAACTGTAGGATCTGGAATGCAAGTAACAAATGAGAATGGCCAAAAGCCAAGCCAAGTTTGACCTTGCTGAGTAAGCTGATCAGCAAAAGTTCTTTAGCTGTAACAGAACTTGAAAAGCAAGACTGTCAAGTAGTGAGAACAGCATCGAGGTGAACAGTAACAGATGAACTGCCTTATACTAAATATTCTATTTTTCTTCTTTTTCTATATATCTACAAGAATTATGATTTGGAACAAAAAAAGACAAAAATTACTTTGGTAAAACTACTTTGGTAATACTAACAGGAATTACATGACATACAATGGAAGAAACATCCAGATGTTTATGAGCTCAAGATAATTTCCACAACATAACTGCTTAAGGAACAGTGTGCAAAATAACAGATTTGGTGACAAGTATTTTAAAGTATATTTCATACTAGACACAGGAGGTCAATCAAACTGACTTTAAAAGCATGCAGGACTTTTTGAAAGACGCAGAACGTGGCGGTGTGAAAGGGAGATAACATAAAGCCGAACATAAATTGTGCCAGTGACCACTGAACTTTTAAACAAAGAAAGTAACAAATATATCTGAATATGTTAAAGTAATCTGAAGTAGTATCACAGGGAAAATTAGTCAATGCAGAGATTATTAATACAGGAACTCTAAGTACATATGCAAAAAGCTAAAATGAAGACAATTACTGCCACGATTCAAGAGCATGAGGGAAGTTACCAGTGAAGCCTTCCAAGAAGCAACCTCAGGATTCATTATTTGCTTTTTGTCTCAGCCACATTATCAAGCACAAGCAAATAAATGAGAAGCACTGATGATCAAGACAATCAGCAGTATACAAAAGATCGTAAGAACAGTGTGTAAGTCTACTAGTACAACAGAAAAGTTACATCTGTTGATAGTTACCACTAGAAAACAGAAAATGAGACACCTGAACGGCTGCGTCACTCACGGGAGGACTGAGTTATGAGATAACGTGGCTGTGACAATGTGCTGGGTCTGGCAGGGATGGAGTTAACTTTCACCACAGCAGTCCTTGTGGCACCGTGTTTAAGTTTTGTGACTAAAACATTTTGGCTGTTGCTGATCAGTGCCTGCACAGAGTCAAGGACTTCTCCATTTCGTTCTCCTCAACAAGGTGGCTGGGGTGGCAAGAAGCTGACCGAAGGGGTATTCCCTGCCATATAACATCATGATCGGCAACAGAACTGCG
The DNA here is from genome assembly GCF_037038585.1 of Patagioenas fasciata. Lineage (NCBI taxonomy): Eukaryota > Metazoa > Chordata > Aves > Columbiformes > Columbidae > Patagioenas > Patagioenas fasciata. The sequence goes on from NC_092560.1 coordinate 4,758,883, forward strand.
TGTTTTGGGGTGGGGGGGGGTGTCTTCCTGGGTGACCAGTGCTCAGAGACCACCTGGAAATCAGTCTGCTTGTGGGAGGTGGTGAGTGATTACACCTTGGCACCCCCACCAACCCTTTGCTTCTTAAACTGCATTTGTCTCAACCCAGGAGTGTCTTTGATTCTGTGCCCATCACGCAGGAGAGGGGTGAGCAAGCAAAGGTGTGGGTTCTTAGCTGCTTGTCAAAGTCAACCCACCACAGAATACGACACCTGTTCTAGGATATTTCTCCAAAGCATTTTCCAGAGAGACAGGGAATTATGCATGACGTGGTACTCTAAACTGTGCTGGTACATGGCATTTTAAAAAAGGAGAGCTGGCACCAAAATGGTTGCCAGCAGCGGAACTATGAGAACATTACAAAGGGACAGGATCAGCTTTGGTACACTTAGTGAGCTAAGGGAAAAGAGAATAAATAATCTCATATTAATAAAAGAGATCTCACAAAGGGGAAGGAATTGACCATAACTCTATTTAGGGAGGAAATTAAACTTCTAAGCACTGAAAGTTTGGGAACAGAGAGGGAACAAAACATACATGTATACTTCATAACTAACTATATGCTTATGAAAAGCTAGATGATGTGGTGTGGTTACTACTGGTGGTCTCTTGGAATGAACTTCTGCTACAGGGCCAGAGTGCTCCAGAACAAACCCTGCAGCAATCCCTGAAGCTCTTCCATGCACACAGGCTTCCTCTGGCAAAAGAAAAACCCCAGACCCAGGAGAGAGAAGGGGCAGCCTGGTTCTCACTAACACCAGACTAAGGTTAAGCCAGGGACCAGAGCAAGTGCGACAGGGCAGAGGATGAATACGTCAGGACAGAGAGAGCTCACCATGTTTTATATAGACTAAAAGCCACCCCTTGGTAAGGTAATGCATTTGAGGATAAAACTAAAGAAACACATGCTAAAAATATTAAAATAGGAGATGATACTTTTACTATCATGGGTATCTCTGCTGTAATTCAGTTCCCATGTTACAAACTGATTTGATGATGATTATATCTGTGTCTCCAACAACAAATGCCCAGAGATTAAATCTTACCTGCATGGGAACAGGGTCTTTAAGGTAATATCCCTCTACAATTTGTTCCTTTCTATAGTGCTCAATGATGTCAGCAATACTGTTCCAATAAGAAAAAAGAGGATTAAAATGTTAAACAGGCTAGATTTTGCTCTGCTTGAGAATGTGCATAAAACCACAGAAAACTTTCTCACAGTTTTAATAAAATCAAGTGTCAAACATCATAATCTCCTTCGTAGCAATGAGAATTTACTAATATACTGAAGTCAAGAAAGTTCGCTAAACTGTACTCAGAATGTATTAATTCTAAACTCCGCAAAATATTTTAATTAGTTACTTAAAATGCTAAATGAGGACACAGTCAAGCAGCGCATGTGCATTACCAGCTCTCCAACCAGGCTGAATAATAACTGGCAATAATTTTCAAAGTCCCAGAGTTACTAGGGAAGGGGAATGGGAGAAACCACATGTGTAGAACAATTTCGTTCTAGGAGGACAGGAGTAGAAAACAAGATTTGTAGCAGAGTTTACAGAGATTATACTTGGAAATCACTGAGCTATCCTGCTAAATTAAATACTCAATCAATAACACTCCTCTACAGGAAAGCTTGCATTTTAATCACCAGATTTGGATAACAATTACATTTGGGAAGCTGAGAAGCTGTGATAGCTACAATCTGAAATTCAAGACTTTCGAGTTACTCTTATTTTTGCAGTTACCCGAAATTCACACCATAATAAAGAACAGCAACATGGACACAATAGAAATTAATCATTCATATGCAAAATATCAACCTAAAAAAAAGAACTAAACAATTCAGCAGGAAAAAGAAAATAGTGTGTTTTCTCACTTCACACATACTTAGCTGTGTGTACACGGATAATAAACAAAGCACATAGCAATGAAATCTTCGACCTGTTACAATTGGATACAGTTGTGTCCAATACAAGAACAATATCTGATACTCTAAGAATAATCCCAAAAACATTTAAATAAAGCAATAGCAAGATATCTGGTCACTTTTCTCTCTCATTCTAAAGCTACAAAGTAGCGCACACTTGATAAAACAATAAATCTTCCCAAGAATACTTTTTTCTTTTTCAGGTCTGTAGAATGAAATGAATTTTTATTTCAGTATTACTGAAGTAAAATTATTTAATTCAATTTTTACCAAGATGCGATCTGCATATGCCATTATTATGTCATTATTTTCTGCATAAAAATGTAAACTGCCACACCACAGAAAATAATGACTCGTGTTCAACAGGTACCACAAACACCTTGTAGTAAGTAAAACAGCATTACACGGTTTTACTCATCGTATCAAGAATACCTTGACTGCCAATGACTCCTCTCCTTCCTCGGTTAAAAATGCCAGCAGGAGTTCCTCAATATTAGGAGCAGGTGCCTAATTTCTTCCAAAACAGGCTGAAGAATAAGCTCAGTTGTATTTGAAAACTCCCTTTTGCAGTTTATATAGCCTGGGGTTTTCTGCCTCAATGGAGTGACTAAGGGCTTGTCTCTGCAGCCCTCGCAAACTCGATTCAGACGGTCACTTGTGCGTTCCCCTTCCAAAAGCCTAAACAAACCCACCGCTGCGAACACAAAGATACCTGGTATCTCCAGACAAGTACACTGCAGGACGTGGAATCTGCAAGCAATCGGAGTTATCTAACATGTAAGACGTCAAGCGTGAAATCGGACTGACCACAAAACTTATCTAGGGGACAGGAAAATGAATCACAGCCCTTTTCAGTGTCTGGCAGAAACAAAACTCCTGCTTGCACAGAACACATCAAGGACGAGGTAAGTAAGCATGGATTTTGAAAATGTTGTTAAACTTGGTCTGACGTACAGAAATAAAGATGGATCTCAATACTACATTACAGTAACTTTGGTGATTTTAAAATGCTCAGCGTATGGCTTGTTAGGTTCCCCAGATCTCAACTACTTGTATGATTTTAGAAGTATCTCATCACCAGCAGCAGTATCACTTCTTTAATACTTGAAGAGTGAATTCAGAGTTATTCCAACAGCTGACATTTCAAATAACAAAGAATCCAGAAAGCAGAACTAAGCAACATCATTGTTAAATTACAAAGAATTAATGTTAAACCCACATTCTGCAGGATATCACAATACAGATTAATCTGCCAGTTGAAACAAAATTATCTTTGAATTGTCTACTGAATTTTCCAATTGTGCTGCCTCTCAAATTCAAGATAACTTGAAAGCTCATTCTCAACTGCAGGGCCAATGTTTCTTATCCTCTCCTGTGACAGAGAATCACAAAGATGACCCCCTGATTTTACAGGTTTTTTTGAATGAAACTTGTTATGTAGGTTGAATTTTGGAAAGAAGGTAGATAAAGACAGCAGAAATGGCCTGGTGTGCTTTTCCTACCACATGTTCTAAAAATCAGGATTGAAACATTACATAAAAACACTGTGAAACTTGCATATGAAGTTATTCACAGGGCAGCTGAGCACAGAAAGCAGTTCTGGAGGCCACCTAGGCCAAGTCCTGAGCCCAAAGCCAGCTCAACAAGGCCAGGCTGCTCTGTGCCCTTCTTCAATCACATCCTGAGCATCTCCAAGGATGGAGACTTCAAAACTTTTCAGCTAACTTGTTCGGTCACCCTCACAGTACACTCACAACCGCACATCTTCGGATTGAGATCTCACGACACAGTTACAAAAATGGTGACTGTAAGCAGCCTGCCTGCAGTGGAGTTGATTTTCTTCTCAGCAGCCCATGCAATGCTGCGTTTTGTATGTGTGACTGAAACGCCATGTTGATAGCACACCAGTGTTTTGCTGTCACTGAGCCATGCAAGCAGAGCAGGGGTGGGCACGGAGCTGGGACAGCACACAACAGGACGGCTGGCCCGACCCAGCCAAAGGGATATTCCCTTCCACATTGCCCCGCACTCAGAAATAAAAGCCGTAGAAAAGGGGGAGAGGGAGAAGTGGGCATTGAAAGGCCTGACCCCAGCCAGCAGATAAACACCCTGCAGTGCTCGTCCTGAGGGCAGCGGAGAACACAGGAAAAAACAAATGCGATGAAACTCTGTGGGTTGAGATAAAGAGAGCCTAGTAAGTGAAGGAGGGGGCACCCATGATGCAAAAGCAATCACTCACCACCCCTCACAAGCAGACTGATGCCCAGACAATCTGAGCAACATCAGCCTTTGAAGACGAAACATCCCCTCTGTTTTTCACTGCTGAGTGTCTCTCTCTTTGGTCAATCTGTGCCTCTGGGAAACAGAGAAAGCCTCAACACTGTGCAAGCACTGCTCAGCAAGAGCCACAACACTGGTGTGTTATCAACACTGTTTTGGCCACAAACCTGAATCGTGGCATCATACAGGCTGCTGTAAAGAAAATTAACTCCACCCCAGCCAGGCTCAGTACAGACACCAAGAACTGGCTGTGACAATTTTCCATGAAAATGTTGTACAAGGAATAAACAAAAAGATCACAAAAGTTAAATACTTTTAGTAAAGCTTGTGGGAAACTACTCCTTTTTTTTTACATAGTCAAAGTAATTTCCCCGATATGTATGTAATATAGGTGCTATACTTTTGGACTTTGAAGTGGAAAGATAAAAGGCTACAGGTAGGCTGTTCTGCAGCACTGATACACAAGAATGAAATAATGACAGCAGACCTCAATATGATGGACTGCAAACACGGCCTGTCAGGCATACTCATCAACAGAAATTTAAAGCTATTTACATACACAGTGTGGTGGGAGCACAAGCAAAAGCAACAGGCTGGTGGAAAAAATAAGCCTCCCTGTGCAGCACAGACTATGAGATTTCTGAGACATACCCAGGATCTCTTTCCTTATGATCAGAGAATAACTTCTCAAATACCAGCAGTAGGTTATTGTGGTTCTAGTCCCACGTCTGGATTTATAAAAAGTATCAGAGGACAAAAAAAAGTTATTTCATTTTGTGGTTCCTCACTATCCTTCAAGCTTCTTACTTTTGTATGGAAAATCGTGGTCTACAATTTGTTGAGATTACAACTGTAATCAAATCAACAGTCATCATCACAAAAACTGTAAGGCAGTACTTAATATGCCCTCCTACCAAACACAATTCTGTAAAGACGTGGTCTAATAGTAGTATCAGATTTCAAAGGAGATACCTTGAGAGCATTTATGGAAACAGCTTAATATGTGACTGAATGTAAGCCTAGGAATGTACTAGTAATCCACTAAAACGTGCAACAAAAAGTAAGCCTTTTAAAGCTGTGCAGATTCTCTCACACTGAGGAAGATCTCTGCAACTATTAAAAAAATTAAAATACTAAAATATAAAAAAAAACTAAAAGGATTTTGTCATCATCTAGTGCTGCTTAACTGTAAGATCTTGTTTTCCATTCAACACCATAGAAAGAACCTTCTTCAGATAAATGTAATTTACACTCATGCCTCAAGTGAATCCAGCACTGTATTCTAAAGTAATTTCAAGTAATAACTCAATGTATTAACCTTCTGAAAGTATACTATTTAATGCTGCAAAACCATTTGAGACTATTCAGAGCTCCAGTAATTTGCTCGTTAGTTTGACATGACCTCAGCTATGGGCTCCTGGTCTATCATCCTCCTAATACGCCATTTAACTAGAAAATGGGCAATAGAGCATTTACCTTCATGAAAGGCTGAAACTACAGCTAGCCTGGTTTTCAGTGAGCATGTCTGGAGGCCAGACTGATTAATGCAGAAGGTATTCAGGGATATGTATAGGTTCATAAGGTTCCAATTGTTTAGCCTCACACCAGCATCCACTGAACTTCTTAGTTAGGAGACCTGGACATTTCCACAGACACACCAGCTGCTGGATCTCTACCCACTCAGAAGCCAAGCTGGAAGTGAGAGAAATTCTCTATTGGGATGAAGAGTGCCCTGGTTCTAGGTGAGCAAGTCTGGAAAAGCGCCGATTAAGAAGTGGGAGGTGAGTTTTCACTACTGAGAAGTCTCGCATCTACAACTCTAAAACCAAGATTATCAAGGCTGGAGCTGTACTGGTATCTTCTCCCACAAAAGGGGAAACGTATCTCCTGTTATTTCTTATTCTTTCTGTACAAATAACTTTTTTTGGTACCAACAGCAAGCCAAATGCATCCCAAGTTTGCTCACTCTAAATGAAGTGATCTGTACTTCTGAACCAAGTATCACACATACAACACAATTTATTTTTTCCAACAACGAAAGTATATTTTGCTGTTTCTGTAAATACCTGTTATTTCAAAACCCTATTGAATTTCTCAGATAGAATTAACATTTTTGTTTTCCCTTTTCAAACAGACGAGAATACAAACAGTAGCTTCCGCGACAACACAGCGTTCTCTTAGTTACAGATCCACATACGATCCATACCATCCACAATTTATAGTGTGAAGAAACTAGTTCACAGAAAGACAACTCCTTAAAATAAACAAGGTACGCTCAGGCTTCTGCAAGCTTTGAGAATTTGCTCAGTTACAAGTTAGGTAAGAAAACTACAGTCTTATAGCAGTAAATGATTATCAGGAAAAAGTTATATAAATCCTTTACACAAATATAAAATATGCACAATTCCTCTTAGCATTAAAACTCACCTATTGTAGTATCTGCCTCCCATCATAAACTGATTGTTTGATGTTGGACATATTTTAAAACGCTGAATATTTTCACTGGTCCGAAAATAAAGTGAATAATCACCAGGCGTATTATCTGAAGGCCTCACCAGAAAACTGCATACCTGACCAACTGAAAAGATACCATAATATTATTATTTTTCTTAGTGTTATATATGAGTCCTTATCAAATCTATTTCCACATAAATTAGTAAAAATTGCACATTTAAAAATACAAAGTCTATAAGGTAAGTTGCAACAGTGATCTCAAACTAGATGAAATAGTAATAAACTGCCAAAATGAATGCAAAATGGTTCAGCTGTAGCTGGCAACCTAGCCACATTTTTGCCACCTCTTTACAAGAGCATACAAATAAAAAGTTGGGCAATATGTTTTCAAAAACTAACAATTTCTGTTCTAATATTTAGAGTATACTATTTAACAACATGAGTCAGAAATCTTGATGTTTTAAAGAAATATTCGCTCTACGAAAGGGCTAAAAAAAGTTTGTAATCCTTTAGGTATATAAAAGCATGTTCTCTACAGTTTTTTGATGAAGACATAAGTGAAATAATTAAGCACTTATTAATTTTAAAAATTATTTCAACCAAAAATTATGAAAGTAACTGTATTGAGAACATACTCAATACTCATAGCCACAATAGTTTTTTCCAATGTAGTTACAACCACAGGGGCTGGTCAGACTAAGACACTAATGTATGTTCACATATAAAAGGAAGTTTTGCCACAGTTTAATATGAACAGGATCACTTTGTGCCATTTCACTACCTCTGTATTTCGATCAGAAATACAAGTACCTGTCATCAGCAAATTGTAAGCCTCTTGTTTGGAGATCTTCCCATGGAACCATCTTAACAAAGATGAAGAGAAAAATTAGAAAGCAAGACTACCAGTTCTCTTTTTTTGGCTGTGGTGACATCCAAGGCTCTGGCACCTATGAATTGATCTTTATTTAAAAAGACCTAATACATATAGATGAGATAATCATTATGCTGCTCAATGATTCTGTTCTACCAACAGCATGAAATAAACTAAACATTAACAAGTATATAAATAATTTCAATAAAATGCCCAACACTTGGAGCTGAAGTTCAAATTCAGCTGTGTTTAGAGATGAAAATGAGTTGTCTAAACGCTAGATAATCTGATAGGCATAATTTGAAGTCAGACTCAGACAGCAATTTACTGGAATCATGAAATCCAAAGCTCAAACAAGGAGGTTAAATACTGTACAGAGAAACACAAACTGAATTTTGTCAGGAAGTGAGGAGACAAAACCTAGTTTTGTCAGTTTATTGAATACAAACTGCTTTGAGCTCACACTTTGTACCTTCCCAGGGTCCTGTGTCAGAGCACTGTCCTAAAATACTTTAGCAGCCTCTGTTCAGATACTTACGACTACAGAGAACAGTTTGACATGCTACAACCCAATAGCTTAGTCTGTCCTTTAAAGGAAAGCTAAAAATACGGCATTTTAGATATGAGAAAAGAGCCCTAGTTGTAAATTTCAGTACGATCCCCTCCCTCACCTGGCTGGCAATGCTGTGCTTGATGCACCCCAGGACATGGTATCATACTTTTATTTTTCTAATGGTATTTTGCTCTCTCCCCAGCATTTACAGTTGTGCAGAACTGAAAAAACTTTGCCTCTTAGGCAAATATTACTTTCACAAAATACTCCATTGCACATATTTTGGCTGAAAGTGACCCTACAGGGACTCATTGAAGATTTTAACACTGCAAAACCCATCAGCAAAAGGCATACCTATTACAGGACTCTTTCACATTAATTATCCATGCATCTTCAGCAGCTAGTATAGAAAAAAGTCTCGAGATGAAAAAAAATAAATCGCTTTCATTCACCTTCCCCAAAGTTGGGAAATTTCATAGCTGAAGTTTACAAATAGTTATGATTGCTTTTAATAACAAAACAAAAATCCTTACATTTTGCCTTCATGTGGATCTTCTTCTCTTCCCTAATAAGAAAATTAACATATTAAGTGCATGACAACAGTACAGCTCAGTTCAAAAAAAATAAACTTCATAGGTTAAGACCTTCTGTAGAAAAAAACATTAAGAAGTCGGAGACATTTCTAAACTAAAGGGCTTACTGCAGCTCTATGAAAAGAGGTCTCCCTCCTCTTTCACTAAGTGGAAATTCAGCCAAAATATGTTATTTCAGAGAATTGCCTGTGTCATGTTTCAAGTCCTTCTTTAGAGGTGGTAACTTCTTAAAATCTCAGCTTTCTTGATGTTAACTCAACCTAGTAAATTTACAGTACCGTTTGTTTGTACTTCTCTTTGGACAACACATGAATAAGCACTTTTTTGATACTGAATTAGGCTTTAAGGTTTGTTTAGCACTTTAAAGCTAGTAGATCAAATCACTACATTTAGAAAAGCACATAACTGGAAAACGGGCAATTAAATGTCACGAGTTTTGGTTTGTTTCAATATTATTTTACCAGAAAATCTCATTTAAGAAACGTGAGTATAAAATTACTTACCACTTCTTCTACCAGGTCTTCTACAATAAGACCTTGTTCATCTGTTCGTAGGTTTGTAACCCACATCCAGCCATCTTCCAATTCATTATGGACAATAAACATATCTCCTTTAAGGAAACTGAAGAGAATTACAGCAAGATTTAAATCAGAGATAAAATCACAATACAAGGTTTAATGAACACAATGAATTCTTGAGTATAATTTAAGCAAAATACTTGAAAAAAACTGTTTATTAAAAACTACCTTAACTGATACCCCAGGCACACCATGTGTATTTTTCTTCAAAGTTTAAATTGTTACTATATATGAGTATTCATACTTTCAATTTACATTTAGTATCTAATACATATTCCAGTGCTGTCAACTTCAAAGTGTGCTAAGGATGTATAAAACAAAAGTAACACCACAACCATATTAAAAGATAATATTGTTCTTTTATCAAGAAGGATCAAATATTAAACACGGGTAAAATAACAAGAAATACCCTGAAGAGTCTATAAGAAAATAATACTCCTTTCATTGAAAACTAACACTGCATAATCCAAGCCTGTGTAATACCTATTATTTATATTCTCACATTTGAAGACAAGTGTTACAAAGAGCGTACAGAATAGTTATCAGAGAAGCCATGCAATTAGCTACAATAAATGCATAAATGAGAAGCATTAGCATGCCTAAGGGAGTTTCATTTCTGGAAGGTTAGTGTAATTTACTCCTTAAGTGTTATCCCAAACTCAGGTCACAGGAAAACCTTTTACTGTGGTACAGCAAGACTTATCAATCAAGTTTGATGACGCATAAGGGTACAGGAGATAGCAATGTAGTATTAAAGCTCATTAAATACCATTTCAGCCCAAAATTACATCGCAATTTTCTGTGGCATTTCTTTCACTTGAAGTAGGCTAACCAAAAAGGCATTAATTTGAGCATAAAGGAAACAGCAAGAATTTTAAACGAAAAAACAAAGCACTACTGAAAACACAGAATAAATTCAGCTCCTAATGAACATAAATCCTAAAATTGGGCCATCGAAAGCAAGAGCACCCTCCATCAGCTCTATTACAAAGAATAAATTACCGCATGGAACACAGGCTGAAATTAACTCTGTAATATTTCAAACTTTCTAAATTTTAACTGCAGTATCAAAAAATTCAAGTCAAGATTCTCTGAAATTAATAAAGTCTTCGAAAACACATTAATTTCACCCCAAACAAACTGAGAAGCTTGGTCACAGCTATGCCACAAACAGAACTATTTTACCCATGTGGACCTCAAAAAACAAGTAAATAATTTTGCATTTTAACTGTATCCTAAAAGATAGAGAAAAGGTATCATTTTCTACAATTTCTGATATCAAAGTAATAAAATGCTTTTTCCTCTGAAGTGGGCAGGTGCAATACGGCACTTAATGGAATCAATCTATCTTTTTATCCCTACAGGGAGCAGGAAGCTTTACTTGCAATATGCAATTAGTGAGTCCCTTCCCTGTCTTACCACCTTCTTCTCATCTGCTTAGAAAAACATTATGTGAGAGATGAATATCCTTACAGAGTTCCTGAAAGAGGTCAGACATGACTGGACTGTGAGCCTTGGGATAGATTTTCACCTCAATGAGGATATAAAGCTCTCATACACCTTTCTTTATTTCTTACACTAATACTCCTAAGAACAAGCCAATTCCAAATTCAATTAGGGTGATAAATGAACTTATGAAATCAAGTCTCATTAGACAGACTAGAAATTACTACAAATCTTGTTCAAATCCTCCTACTTTTCCATCTGAAAAAAAAAAAAAAGGCAGTATGAATTCCAAGTATGCAGCACATCCTCTCCTGTTGGGTACAAGACTGTTGGTTTTGTTTCCTTTCCACATAGTATGTCATGAAAATGCAAGAAAAGTGGGAACTACAGACAAACCCTAAGAAATTATTGAGTTACCAATGCTAGAACGAGAGTAACAGTTAACAGAAAAATAAGAGAATAGGAGAGACAGGCCCCCAATCCAGTCATTTTTTTTTAATATCTCTAAATTATGGGAGATCACACATTTAAAAGCATTATTTGTTTGATACAGACTCTTTCCAAAAGGAGGAGGGACATGACAGGAAGGGAAAATCATTCTTGCTCATTTTATGGATAGAGAATTTAGAAGAAATAGTCACCAATTTCATAAACATGGGTAAGAATAATAAATACTAGGACAGTAAAGGCAAAGCTTTTCTTAACATTGCACCTTTTTTCTTATTCCTGCATCTTATAATTATGAGTAGTCAATGCTTACATTGTCTTTCTAGTGGTCAGAATCGATTTGGCTTGAACTATTTACCTGGTACTAGTTCTGCAGTCAGTTCAGGAAAAAAGCCTAGCTTATTTATTTCATGCACCCATACAAGGCATTTTTGCACAAAATTCTTCCATACTCAAATTTACACTCTTGGAGAAAAATGTAGGGCTTTATAAAATACAATTCAAAACTATAGCATTATTATAAATGTAATGTAACTTCCCTTACAATTAGCACAAACAAATATACTGAGAATAAAAAGTCTTATTACTATTTCCAACAAAAAAAACAGAGCAGCAGCATCCTATAACATTACCATGTTAAGTCCAGACTGGACAGTATTTGCGTATGAGCACACACTTCAGTAGTTAATATTTATAAATAGTCTTGAACATTTCAAAATTGCTACTATTATCAAAATGTACCTTATTTCATCAGTTTCTGGCACTTTGGTGTAAGGCAGAATTGCTCGAACTCGCCTTCTGTCCTCCACAGGCTACAATTTAAGAGAAAAGAGGAGAGATAACAGTTTTCCCTCTTTCCAGCACAGAATGCTTCCCACTGTTACGCTGTTCTGGTCATAGTCACCTATATCCCCCTTGCCTGATTTAAATTTTCAAAGATCAAAACCACCAAGAGCTAGAAAAGTGAGAGCGCTCATTTTGTTTCACCTTGTAGCATGATACATAATAGATATTTATCACGTTCAAAATAAACTACTAATAAAATAATTTCCATAGAAGGATACTTTTAAAGTTTATCCCACTTAGAGTAGAAATTTCCAGTTTAATCTTCAGAAGCAACTTTATTTAGGTTTTGGGTTTTGTTTATGGGAAGCACTATACCATATTTTGTTTTATTTTTCTTATTTTGTTTTAAGGATAGGTATGTGAAAGAAGCCACAATTTCAGAAATCTTTCAGAAATTTCCAGGATGCACATTTTGGAAACCACTGTTAGACACAGAAAATAGCACAAAATAGTACACAGGCTGCATTACAATGGTTCTCTTTACTAGCCAAGAACTACTCATTTTTACTTGTTTACTTACAATCTTATTACTACATCTGGAGATAAATGCAACACCTGACATCTAGCATTCTCAACATACATTTTCATTAGGCAGCAATATTTTTTTAATCATTACTTTTTATCAGTAAGAATGCATGTTTATGCTCCTTATAGCTCAACATACGCTGAGCCTGCCTAGAACTACAGGAAACTTGCTACAATGCATTTTTCAAAGACAACTATGAATGGTGATTTAAGAAACTAATACTTAAGTAAATTACACTTGATAAAGTTTTACTACTTGCCTCTGGAGGTGCTACAGGAAATAAGAGCTTTTCCCCTTTCAGCAAACAGGACACATGACTGTAATAACCAATTAGGTCCGAGAGTGAAGCAAATCGACGCCCACCAATGTAATAGTCTCCACACATGGCAATAATCCTGTTGATTAAAAAACACAAGCTTAACATAAGAAAAAAATCTTACCTTTTTTTTAAGAAAAAGGAAATTAGGATTATATTTAGTTTTTAAAGCAGTGTCTACATTCAGGAAAATGCAGTATTACAAGTTCTCTATAAACATGTAAATCAATCTTAGCTAATGAATATTTAATCAAAAATTACAGATATATATCATATGAGACACCAGTTTTTTAAGACTCTAAGGGAAGTGCTGATTCACAAAAAAACCCAGTACATCTGTCAAAACTAAACGAAGCTAGACAAAAAAGTAATTGTGAATGTCCCGGAAACTGAAATAATTAATGCACTAATAGACACAACAGCATTATTACTTGTGTCATGCAGGACATACACCTCTTATGATAGGCTTATATAAATTTAACAAACTGCTAAAATATTTTAACAACAAATAACTGTAATTTTTGAAGGTGTTTTTCTGCATTGTATAATCAAATCAGTCAGTTTCCTACACTTAGTTTAGCATGCATAGTAAAAGTTAAGAAATTACTTTGGAATAACCAAAGTATCTCCTTGTACTGAATTTTAAAATTTGCTAACTAATGAGGAAAAAAGCTTACAAAACCATTTCAAATTTAGTATTTCACGTTATTATTTCAAGCTTAACTGAAACTTTTCTTCAGTACACTGAGCTTGCAAATACAAAAAGACTTCTGTAATCACAGAAAAGTCTGAAGGGCAAGATTAAAAGAAAAATATTTTCCCTCAAAATATTTTGTGTCACTGATTCAACAAGAAGGTAACACTCCAATGAAAAAATATTTAGTTTTGACAGATTCAGAAGCTATAAATCAATCTTGTGCTTCATGAGCACATATGTCTGTAAGCAACTTATAAGAGGTACCAAAACAATCAACACAGTTTAAGAAACTTTAAAATGTTGGGATTTCAGCTGCACAGAAACCTATGAAAAGTTTAATGTGAAAAGTAACACTTCTAGGAAACAAGACATGAGGGACACTTTTTAGCGATAGAAGTTTCACCTTTCCTGGGTTGGCTGCAGCTGGCAAAGATCAAGCTTTGGTGGCAGCATCAGTTTTTCCATCAGGCTGGAGAGTTGGGCAGGGAAAAACTTAATGAAATGTAACAAGGGCAAGTGTAGAGTCTTGTGTCTGGGCAGGAACAACCCCAGGTTCCAGTACAAATTGTGGAATGACCTGTTAGAGAGCAGTGTAGGGGAAAGGGACCTGGGGGTCCTGGGGACAGCAGGATGACCATGAGCCAGCACTGGGCCCTTGTGGCCAGGAAGGCCAGTGGTACCTGGGGTGGGTTAGAAGGGGGTGGGTGGTCAGTAGGTCAAGAAAGGTTCTCCTGACCCTCTACTCTGCCCTGGTGAGACCACACCTGGAATATTGTGTCCAGTTGTGGCCCCTCAGTTCCAGAAGGACAGGGAACTGCTGGAGAGAGTCCAGCGCAGCCACCAAGATGCTGAAGGGAGTGGAGCATCAATTGTGTGAGGAAAGGCTGAGGGAGCTGAGTCTCTTTAGTTTGGAGAAGAGGAGACTGAGGGGTGACCTCATTAATGTTTACAGATATATAAAGGGTGAGTGTCAGGAGGATGGAGCCAGGCTCTTCTCAGTGACAATCAATGATAGGACAAGGGGTAATGGGTTCAAATTGGAACACAGGAGGTTCCACTGAAATTGGAGAAGAAACTTCTTCTCAGTGAGGGTGTCAGAGCCTGGAACCCAGGGAGGTTGTGGAGTCTCCTTCTCCGCAGACATTCAAACCCGCCTGGACCCCTTCCTGTGGAACCTCAGCTGGGTGTTCCTGCTCCGGCAGGGATTGCACTGGATGAGCTTTCCAGGTCCCTTCCAACCCCTGACATTCTGGGATTCTGTGATCAGTTCTGTTCTGTGGGACACAGGAGATCATCCCTACCTTTGCTTGAAATTAACGCTGCCATTGCCAAGGTTGGCCACGTTCCTGAGTGTAACTCTTGCCTATCTAATAACAAACTGAAATATGCACTTGCTAAAGAATGGAACTGAAAACATGTGCAGTCTCTGAAGAATAGTATCAACTAACAAATTAATTCCATTTGGATATTTATCTCTGTGTGTTTTACGGATCTGAGAACTAAAGATTCTCTGAGGTTTTAAAATATTGTAAGGAACCTTTCCTTAAGGCAAGCCGAAATCATTAGACTATTTTCTACCTGAGATGCCAGAAACACTTTTATGGGGGGCATGAACCAATAGCGAATTGTGTGATATTGGCTTCAAAAGAAGTTATCCAGAATTATCCAGGACTCTAAAATAGCACTAGAAAGCAAGCACTAGCACAGTGTACTTTTCTGCTACTGCAACACAATAAGCAGCTCCCAAACAAGTCTGGGCACAGCTGAGAAGCTGACATTGATAGCTCAGATGGCAACTCACAGACATGAGATACTATTTGTGTGCTACACTGGCTGCACTTAAGAGAATTATGTGAACGGTGGATCAGGATCTCTGAACCAAACTTCATCACACAGCAGATGCAACCAAAAACTCCCTCCATTTGTAAACCACACACATAGTGACTCATATGTTGATGTTCTGGATAATTCTCACTTTCAGAAGTCGAAGAATTTGCTTTGAATTTGTTTGTTGTTATCAAGACCAGTGACGAAGATTTCTTCTACTGCTAAAGAAACATTGGCTTACGTATTTTGTGAAGATGAACATTACACTGCAGCACTCCACTTGCTGACTAACTTTCAAGCTCTTTTCCGAATACATCATATTTAAAATAAAGAATGGGTCTTCCAATGTACTCAGTTTGGCAACGGTAAAAGAATCCTAGTTACAACTTTGGATAAAGAGCTACTTGTATTTAGAACAACTAATTCTAACACATTCTAAAGCTGTTTCCAGAAAACCCTGGGATTATTAAACACATAATCTCTTTGTTTCTTCTTAGTCTTTTGTCTTCCCTCCCACAAAATTTAGAAAGTAACCAGATGTGCTAGCACTTTAAGTACGTCCTGAGAGCTACAATGGCTACTATGGAACAGATTCAAAACCATCTCCTTGACTGACTAATGAAATCTGAATGTTGCTTCAAGTCTATTCACAACTGCTTTAGACAGGCTTTGCTATCCAGATTTTGTTGGTTTCCTCACATTTTTCTTCGTTAGCCTATAAAGTAACTTTAAAGGAGCATATTTTAAAACAATTAAAAGTGAGTAAAAATCCATACCATGCAACAATAGTCAAAAATATTCAGTTATAATACAATGACTGTTTTCTGTTTGTACTCTATTGTGTTCTAAAATCAAAAATAAACAGACTATAATATTTTAAAATAAAACATTCAATTCTCACCTAAAATGATTGACATTTGTTTTACTAAGGAATGAAAGCACAAATGAACCTGGTCGCCGGTCACTCTCTCGAATAAGGTAACTTCCAGGTTTTCCCGCTTGTCGAAGACGTTCTTCTGCAATTGTTCTGTCAAGTTTTCCATGATACCACCTGAAGAAAGAATGACAGTTGGTGTCCTTAGAATTTAAGATTTTTGTTTATTCTCACAGAACAGACCTGTGAAATTAACAAGAGCTTCCGGTCCAAACGGATACAACTCAAGCCATTTGTTTCAAAGTTACCATGTCTTTACAGGTTCAACCTCCCAGTCTGATTATTTCCAATAAACAATATTTTTTTAAGACAGATTAGTTTTTCAGATGACCTGCTTTTCCCAGTGAACCATCCCAAGGGGTGGAGGCCCTATCAGCTTTTCTCTCTTAATGTGCTTTCTTTAAATAAACAGAAGCAGAGGTGACTCATCAGACCTGGAAGATTGTTGTATTTTAAACCTACACAGGCTTTGGTTCCAGCTGGATTTTCCAAAAGCATAAATTGAGAAGTGAACTGTAAGAACCGGTTTCTCAGCTGACAAACACAGGTATCACTGCAGCAAAGCCTGCTTTGGGGTGACAGGAGTCACCAGACCACCATCCAGCCCCAAAAGAGTCTTTCCTAATCACAACACGTATCCTATCAATTAAAACCAAGTGCAGATGTGTGCCAAATCACAGACCACAAAATACAGCAAAAACAGACTTCAGTCTAAACTAAAGGTTGGACTGTTACCATTTGCTAATTCATGAGCCTTATCTCAGTTTATTTACACAACTTTCGTCAGAAAACTCTACTAAAATGACAACTATTAGGATTTATTTTTTTGCCACTGGGGGGGGGTCTGAAAAACAAACAAACTAATAAACCAAAACACCACCACAAAAAAATGAGCAGCAATGGTGAGAGCAATTCAAATACAAAGCCAAGCTCTGTTCCCATCACTTTCACAACGCCACAGCATTTTATTAGCTCTGCTTTCATTAAGTGACTGTGGTTAACTCAATCTTTAATGTCGACACTCAAGAAAACATCAGCTTCTACCAAGCCGTTGTTTCAGGCAATTTAAATAATTCACCACTTCTGACCATCCGCATTTTAGTTCTAATAGTTCATAGATACCTTGCAAGAGTCACACAAATACCTTTTGGAAGAGACATGTGAACGACCTTTTGAATTAATTTATGCAAGAATACAAAAAAGTACACAGATAAGTATCCTAAAAAAAGCCCAACTGAATAGCTGAGCTGTTGATAAGATCTGATCATGAGCTTTTTTGCCTATTAAACTGAAGGAGAAGTTTTGAGATCTTCTATCAGTACAAAAATCAGGTAAGACCAAACTGATAAACACCATGAGTACCAGCAGAAGCAGTACCAGCGTGTAAAGTTTACCATGGCAAAGCTGTGTCCTTGCTAGTATAGCTCTCCTTTGCTTCTCTCCCTCATCCTGACCAAAATAAGTCAAATCATTTAAAAAAAAAAAAGGGGGGGGGGGAGGGCTGTCTTGGCTGTTCCACATGGAGCACTTGAGTCTGCTGCAGGATGAGTTATGCTAGTGAGATCCAGTCTCATCCCATCCCCGAGCAAGGCAGCTTCATGCACAGAGACCTGCTGCTTAAACACGGTCTGCAAAGAAGTGATTGCAGCACACCTGCCACCAGGGTCCTTTAGGAAATGAAACAAAAATCAAGACTGTCTGTTCTGAAGTACCTAGGATGAAATATTCCACTCGTTAGTGTGCACAGCACAGCTGGAACACAAGTTTGTTCATTCCCAGTAAATGTCACAACAACCCGGCTTATGGATAGACTGACTTTGACAAAGTACGAAACTCCCTGGAGACCCAAGAAACTTTCCTGATCAAGAAATTGTTTGAAACCAACATTCCATGAAGCCTATTTTAAACTAACAATAGGTTCACTAAGCTTTTATTTCTTCTTATTTATCACCCACTTGAGAAAAATAATCTTAACTCTATTGAAAGAAACATTGCCAAACTTAGAGGCATACATTCTAAACGAGGAAGGTGGAAGTGTTAATAAAAAGGTGAATTACTAATTAAAAATATACTAGGAAAACAAAAAAGCAGGATTACTTGCAAGCAAAACATTCAACTTTTCTGTCAGGCACCAGGATTTCGTATAATGCTAGCACTAACTTTGCCACTCAAATTTTAAGACCAGAAGCTGTGAGGAAAGAGGACACCGTCCTTGCTGGTGACAGCAATGCATACACACTGGTATACATGCATATGTATATGTATATCCCATATCCCATATACTGGAGATCACTCGTGCTAAACAGGCTATGTAAATTCTCTCCCATGGAACAATTTTATATCAAGCATAACAGAAGACATTTATTATCGGGTAAAGCAGAGGCAAGGCTAAAAACTATTTCTTGCCCTATTTCAGGAGAGGTTTGTTTTCTGAAATAAAAATTTCTAATTAATGTCTAAGTGCAATCAAATTCAGTGTCACTGAGCATATATTTGAAATATTAACAGCTGATGCAAAATACATTGTATTTTACAACTGACTATGCCATAGTGTAATGCACAAATTACACCACTAGCTACAGAAATAAGCATTTAACACTGAATTTAACTATCAACTGATATGAAAATACAAATGGCAGTAAAGCAGTCAGTATTGAGCAATGACACCAGAAAACAGCTCAATACCCTCAGGAAGCCTCTTTAGATAGCACACGTCTTTGAAAAACAGGATACACACTGAAGTACAAGCTTTTAAGACACCATTAAGAACATGCAAAATGCTTGTCAGGAAATAACTGCGTTTTACCAGTCTCATCACTAGACAGAACAACTTTATTCAAACAATACGCAGCATAAGAGTGTCGATAGATTTCATTTTTAGAAAGACGTGGCCTATATTTCATCCAGCTATCACCTGTTTTCAATAGCACATGAAGATGCACTCTGCAACTCTGCATAACTATCTTCAAGTAGTTTGAGAGTAAATAGTAAAGACTATTTTACAAAATTGGAGTACTTAATCTGATTTAAGGGTATCAAGTGCTCAGTTAAGGAGTGGCATCATCTTGGTCTTAATACTTCTATTAAAAGATTATGGGATTTTTTTTGCTTTGAAATACACATCCATAGGTCATTTTTTTTCTGTGAATATTGGCTGATGTACTGAGCACCAATTCACACTAATGAAAAATGTTAAGATCACTTACACTGTATTATCATCAGTTATAAAGGCACATCCTTCCAGCATTTAGTGCTATCCAAAGAAAGTACAACAGAAAGATGAAACAACAGAAGCTGCCCTACTCCTTGTAATTTCACCAGAGAATAAAGAGTGCACAACACTGAAGGATAAGAGCAGGTACGTTCTGAAATAAAATAAATCCCAAATCCTCTGGGCTTTATCCCTCAATCAGTCATCTCAACAAAGCCCAAGTTCAGTGTTTCTGCAAAAATACACCACAAGAAAATACCTTTCCATCTTAGGAGGCCCTATTTCGAGTTTTATAGGCGAAGATCAACAACTTCAGTATTTTTAACAGGTTCAAGTTTAATGTGCTCGCAAGTAGAAGCAACTTTTAACCAGATCTCAATTTACATCAAATACAGCTTCTGAACAGATGTAAAATGCACTTCTACAGTGCCCTACTAGACTCATTAAAGGAATTAAGGTCTGGATAGGAGGGTACCAAATAAAAAAACTGGCTTTTAAATATAAAGCTGTCCCCATGGCTGAGACTTATCAAATGCATGCACTTAAAACCATAACTCGCTACTACTTACATGCATCTCCTCCATCATCGTCAAAGACAAGATCCCCGGCATTTCTAGTCAGTTACTGCTGCTTGCTTGCCTCGTCCTACCTGGAAGCACTTTTGTATTTCTAATATTAACTTTTTAAATACTGACAATCCACTATTTTCACAGTGCTTTGAGCAAACATAATTAAATGACATTCTGAATCACAGATAGTGCTCTGACAATACAATAGGTACTATGACATGCATTGAAAGAGAAAATCAAAGTAGCCCTGCAACAGATTGTTATGAAGTGATTAAACTGTAAAATGCCTTACCAACTATAGATCACAATTTAATTGGTTGTTTCCATGACTACCCATTTAACTGCTGTAACAAACTTCCAGAACTGTTATCTAAATTGCAACCTTTATTTTGCTCCTAAGAAAATACCAAGAACAGGCTTCCATGTTTCACAAACTGGTCAGAAGCTCTGCAAGAAAATATTCCCATCTGCCAGTTTAAATCAAAAGCAGCATGTTCAGAACTCCAGCCCTATGCATCATAATCTTAATTACAGCAAACAGATAGAATGCAGACACAACATCACAAACAGATTATATATACACAGAAACAATGTACAGCTGCAGAGGAGAATGGTCCAACACTACAGACAGAGCCACAACAGCCACAAGCCAAGTCACAAACCTCATTAAATGAGTTGCACAGGAATTAGAGCTGTTAGAACCATAGAATTATACAATGTCCTCAGTTGGAAGGGTCCCACAAGCATCATTGAGTCCAACTCCTGTCTCTGCACAGGACAACCCCACAGTTCACAACGTGGGTCTGAGGACATTGTCCAGTCTCTTCTCGAACACTGTCAGGCTTGGGGCCGTGACACCTCCCTGGGGAGCCTGTTCAGTGTCCAGCACCCTCTGGGTGAAGAATCTTTTCTGAATGTCCAAATGACCCTCCCCTGGCACATCTTCCTGCCATTACCTGGGGTTCTGTCATTGGTTGCTAAAGAGAGGAGTTCGGTGCCTGCCCCTCCTGCTCATGAAGCTGCAGCTCCATGAGGTCTCCTCTCAGTCTCCTCTTCCCCAGGCTGAACAAACCAAGTGACTTCAGAGGCTCCTCATACGGCTTCCCCTCCAAATCCTTCACGAACTTCATACCCCTGTGTCACCTGCAGCCTGCAAAGGAGAGCTCCTTAATTTTCCTCCACTCCACAGAAGATGCTGGGCACCAGACACCCGATCACACCGGCCTCCTCAGGCCCAGCCAGCACTTTGTGCTGTGAGCAGGAACACAACTACACAGCATCCCTTTAGCAAGCTCATGGTACCGTAACAGGACTTTTGGCCCCCCACGTGGACACACCACAAGGTAGAACACGCAAGCCACGGGCTGTTCACAAAGAGGTAGCAGATGGTGGGCTTACAGGAGAAAGTACTGAAGGGGAGTAGAAGTGTTTTTCAGCAACTTAGTACAAATGTAGATGTTGACAATAGCTGCAGACCTCTCTATTTCCATCCAGAAAAAAGCTATGGCACACAGGAAAACGAGTCATCAAATGCCACAGCCACTTACTCAAAGCCATATCTTGCTGCTTCATGAAACTCCTAAGAAGAATGGAGAACTTCCAGGAGTCACAGAGCTCCTCTCCTATCAATTCAGTCACTGCCTTCATACCTTTCACATATTACAGATTCTTGTTATCACCTCCTCAGACTACATGAACTCTGCTCTCAGAAGCCAGAGACAGCGAACATGATTACCTTGAACTGCGAAAATCAACTTCAAATGGCACACAAATCTCAAGTACAGTTTCATGAAGATAGAGGAAAAAAATTTTAAAAAAACCCCACAGAAACAAAACAAAAACCCCAACCACAAGATATCCTGTATTCTTATTTGTTTCTTCTTATCCTGTTTAGCACCAACCTCTCAATCTTTCCATCTGAAGACTTGATACTCTTAATCACTGTTCAGGTTGCATTTCAGTCTTTCTGGTTTATCTCAGGCTAAAATACATTCTTAGTTTTATCATTTTTATCCAGACTCTGTGTTTTAATACTTTATCCCTCATCTCTGTCAGATTTGTAAGGCTGCATTACTTCATTTATGCACATTTTTTGTAGTGATTAAATTGTTTCACTCAGACTTTACTGAATTCATAGCCCTCTCCTGTTCTGTTAGTTACTATTCAGTACCTACCAATTTTTTACCAAGTCTGCAGTTCTACACATCACAAAGAACTTCCTGCCAGAAAAAGCTCTGCAAAGATATATCAACTGCTACACTGGACGCACCTTAGTGAAACACAGGCAACCAACGTGAAGCCAAGAGTTCTCTGTCAAATATGAATGAAACTGAATGTTACATACTCTTCTAGGAAAGGGAGAAAGGTGTTTTTATCACTTTTGCATCCCTATGCATTTTTCTAAGAGGTGGTATGGTGCATGTAAGCATACCCATGTGAGCCTAATGAAAAATAATTCTGCTTTTCGCATTTGACTGTTCCAAAAGCCCTCAGAAACAGCATGTAGAAAACTGAATTGTGCTGCCTTTCAAGACTAGAGACAAGCTAACAAACCTGGAAAGCCACCACCAGAGGCAACCCTCAGTTCACCAGCTGTGCCAACCTGTTAACCGAGGGATTTGCAGAGAGCTTCAAAAAAGCCACTAAAACACCTTCTGCAGAATTTACATCAACTCTCGGCTACAACAAAACAGATCAACCAAAAACCCCGATACATCTTCAGAAAAAGACACTGCAGAGATGAAAGAGCAACCAGGCATACAGTCAGGGGGAATACATTTAAATAACGGCACCAAGAAACATTTTTAATGTTTCAATTGTTGTAAGCTTTAAGGGACAGAGATGTGACAACAACATGACACTGCACATAGCCGTAAGATTTCTTCCAATCCTACTTGACATATATTTACTGAAAAGAAGAATGATTGCCTATCTCATTTTTGCAAGAGCCACCAGTAAGCTGGTGAAATATTGCTAAACTGACTGAAAAATACTTCTTGTAACAGCTTGCATTTTCTTAGTGAAGGATCAGCTTAGGAAGTGAATTCTGGAACTCATTAAAGTTTATAGCGAGAAGCTTCCAGTTTTTAAATGCTTCCTACTTGTGCCCTCAGGTCAAAAATACGCCTTTTTTATTTGAACTAAGAGTTAACTACTACAGAAACTATGCTAACACAGCTAGACAAACCAGGAGATGCTCTTTGGCAATAACTAAGGATTTCTAAGATGAGGTTCATCTTGTCTGCCACTAACTTCATCAAACACACCAGAGGCTCCTTTGCCTTGCTCCTCCCTCCCCTTACACCTCACCCACTCTAACCAAGCACAGGTTTTTGTTTTATGCCCCACTCTCACCTCTTCTTGCAAGCTGGAAAGCCTCCCTAGAGAGGTCCATCGCATCCAGGGGTAGATAACTGCTCCTATAACAATAAAACCCTGACAGATGTGCACAAAGATAGGTACAATGCCTGAATTAAAGCATGTCCAATACTTCCCACATACATCAGTAACAACAGCAGGGAAAAAACCTGTTTCTAGACTTGACTATAAAATGAGATGGTTACTACAGAATCTTGGTAACATTTTGCTTTTGGAAGAGTAAAGACATTTCTCTAGTGTCCCTTTTAAGGAGCACAAAGAACAAAAAATGAAATCTCTCCAGAGATGCTTAGAAAGCACAAAAAGTTTACACAAGAAAAAATCCAGGAAAAAGGTGTGGTTTGAACAAGATAATGCAAGCAGTGCCTTAATATTCTGGAATAAGCAAGTATCCAAGCTTGAATATTTAATGTTTCCAGTGTTACTCTACTAACAGATGGCAATATAAAAAAGGAATTGATTGATTTATGGTTACTCTTAAACTTTATACAAAGATGATGCAATTTAGCTATAAAGTAACCATGCAAAACCTGATGAGTAAGCCACAGACAGTATATGCTTCTGTGCATGTCCTACATATGGCTGAATATTTACATACATACACGTAATTGTATGTAAAACAAGAGGTTGACTAAATTGGAAAAAAAAAAAAAAGAAAAATAAAAAGGAGGCCAAGACTTCAGACAAACTTCTTACCCAAATCAACACAATTATTATATGATTCCTGAACTGATTATTGAAGGTTGGCTAACCCTAGGTAGTTTCTGGAAACTAATCCACAAAAGAGAAGTTCACAGAAGAAAACCTTGTCCAAATACCTGTAAGTAGCTATTCATAAGAAAATCATAACAGCACCCCTGCCAAGCCAAAGACAGTAATCCTTAAGAGAAAACTGTCATGTTTTAAATATTCCCATGTAGCTACATACTCAGCTTCTTAAAATATAATTATATACAGCTAACATCTCAACACGAATATTAACTAGACAAACTGGCACGATACGGACTGTGTGGATGGTCTGATCTGAAAGGTGGGAAGGAAACGGGCTGATGGGTTGCACTGAGTGTGGTGACCAGCGGTTTGTACTCTCGCTGGCACCCTATCATATGTGGGATTTCCAGGGATCAATACTGAGCTTGAACTATCGAACATCTTCATAAATGAGCTGGATGATGGGACTGAAAGCACCCTCACTGAATTTGTTGATGACACCGAACTGGGTGGTGAGGTGGACACGTCAGAAGGATGAGACATCTTACAGAGAGACCTGGGCCGGCTGGAAGAGTGGGCTTGCAAAAACATTAAAGTTTAGCAAAGACAAGTTCAAGCTCCTGCACCTGGGGTAACATAATCAAAGAGCCCAGTATGGCCTGGGACCTGCCTGGCTGGTGAGCAGCCCTGCTGAGAGGCACCTGGAGGTCCTGGTGGACAACAAGATCATAGAATCCTTTCAGTTGGAAGAGACCGTCAAGATCATGAAGTCCAACCACAACCTAACCTAATTCTAGCACTAAACCATGTCCTTAAGAACCTTGTCTAAACACCTTTTAAACACCTCCAGGCATGATGACTCCACCACTGCCTTGGGCAGCCTGTTCCAATGCCTGACAGCCTTCTCCATGAAGAATTTTTTCCTAATATCCAATCTAAACCTGCCCTGGCACAACTTGAGGCCATTTCCTCTTGTTTGATCACTTGCTACTTAGGAGAAGAGACTGACCCCCTCCATGCTACAACCTCCTTTCAGATGAACCACCATCATCAGCGTGCCACTACAGCAAAGAGAGACCGGATCCTGCTCTGCATCCACAGGGCCGCTGCTAGCAGGAATGGAGACATGATCATCCCACGCTTGGATGTCATCAGGCCGCATGTGGAGCACAGTGTCCACTTCTGGTCCCCACAATTCCAGCCAGTCACAGACAGACTGGAGAAGATCCAAAGGAGGGCCATGAGGTGGGCACAGGGCTGGAGAACTGCAGACTTAGGTCTCTTCTCACTGAAGAAGAGAAAGTTCCTACTACATCACAATATTCCAGTAGTTAAAATAATTTACAGTAAGAATAACCATTCAGTGGGACAACCTCCCCAAGGAGGAAGAAAAACCTCACTGGAGGTTTTCAAGATGCAATAGAACAGGGTACAAGAGAATCTCAACTATGCTCCGTTTACCACAAAAGTCTGGGCTCCTTCAAGGTCCCTCGCAACCTGGGCTGTTTTATGGTTTTGCGCTTCTGTAAATTCCAACCCTGATGAAACTACGTACGTACAAATCCCAATTAGCACTTGAGCATAAACAGCTATCACTATTTCAGTTTAACAAAAAAAGGAAACCCTAACAAAACAAATTCATTTGGTATGAAGCTGGCCTGAGAAGTAGCTGACAATGTTGAAATTTTACCAAGAAAATGACTTTTTTAGGGCCTGATCATGACAAGAATCAGACTGCTAGCTTACCAAAACACTGAGTGGGTACACCGAGTGTTCTGGCAACCTTGATACCCCTCTCCTAACATACAACTGGAGTTTTCAAGTTAATTTAGCAATACTGGTTTGTCTACTTTAATTTGTACACATTAATAATTGTAATAAAAAGATGACTTAGAAGGAAAAGGTAGACACTCCAATCAAATTTAGTAAATATTTACGAAGCACTGTCAGCTACCTTAGAAAGATTTCTTTTATTTAAAGGGGAAATTCTTGAGCTTTTATGGAAGAAATCAGGAGATCTGCCAACACAGGAAATAACTAAATAATCAATTTACCCACCCAAGGATTTTTTCTGCTTTCTTTAAAGTCCACCCTTCTGCCACTGACATTGTACCTGTCTACTTCAAGTAACAATTGTCAGCAAATAGGTCCTGTAACACTGCTTCTCAACTAGAAACAGTATATTCATACATACACAGAATCACTTTAAGTTGGAAGCACCTGCTGGGGCTCATGTAGTTCAACACGAGCAACATGCTCAAGCAGGGTCAGCTACAGCTGGTTGGGTGCTCAGGGCCCTGTTCAGTTGGGTAATGCATATCTCCATTGATGAAGACTCCACAACCTCTGCCCCTGCTCAACACTCCCACAATAAATTAATTTTTTTAAAAATTATTAAAAAAAAAATTCAGATGGAATTTCAAGTTTTTTAATTTGTTTTATATTGCCTCTTGCCCTGTCACTGGGCACCACTAAGGACAGTTTGGCTTCCTCGCCTTCATTGCTTCCCATCAGGTATTTATAGGCATGGGTAAGACCCACCCAGCCTTCTCATCTCTAGGCCAAACAGTCCCAGGTCTCCCAGCCTCTCCTCATTGAACAGGTGATCTGCCCTGCTTTACTAAGTCCACATCTTCCCTCGTGAGCGCAGCACTGGACCAGGCACCACAGATGTACCTCCCCAGTGCTGAGCAAAGGGGAAGGATCATCCTGCAGCTGCTGGCAACGCTCCCCTCGAAGCAGTCCAAGACACTTCAGTCTTCTTTGCCCATGAGGGTGCGTTGCTGGCTCTGCCCTTCCCAGCAGAGCTGCTTCCCTCATGTGTGCCTGGCGTTATTTCTCACCCAGCGCCAGAGCTTTGCCTTTTCCCTGTTGAACTTCATAAGATCCCTCACAGCCCAGTTCTCCAGCCTGTCCAGGTGACTCTGGATGGAAGTACACCCACCTGGTGTTTCAGCCACTCCTCTCAGCTTTGCATTGTCCGCAAACTTGCTAAGGGTGCACTCTGTCCTAGCATCCAGGTCATTAATTAAAATGTTAAACAGCATCAGTCCCCAGGTACCCCCTGGGGAACACCACCGCTGATCTGTCTGCACCTGGACTTTGTGCCGCTGATCACCGCACTCTGGGATCAGCCATTCTGACAGTTTGCCTCTGGGATCATCCATCCCGGTGGTTTTCCATCCAGCTCACTGTCCATGTTTCTAACCCATACACTGCCAGCTTGCCTCTGAGGAGGTTTGGAAGGCTGTGTCAAAAGACTTATAAGAGCTGGGGTAAACCAACCCCTTGTGTCCCCAAGCCAATGTGGAAGGTTGGTTTAGCGTCACTTCCACCTCATAAATCCATGCTGACTACTCCTCACCACCTTCAACAGAAAACATAATTTATACTCATGTGAGAACTGAAACTTTTGTGTGCTCCGGAGTGATAGAGCAGATATTAAACATTAAAATAAAAAATACTAAAGACCAACTGCAGTCCTTACATAGTATATAAAACCACATAAAACAGGACCAGTATATAAAACTTTTCAAGCACTGGCAACATTTTATCAGTACTGACCACACAAAGGAACACAGAATCATTTCACTGCAATATTTCTATGCAGCACAAAGACAAAGAGTGGCTACAAAGAAGGTCCCTTTGAGACTCATGGAAAAGATGAGGGGCAATAGGTACCTGTTACTCCTGGGGAGATTCCAACCAGACACAAGAGGGAAATTTTTCACTACGAGAACAATCAGGTATTGGAATAATGTCCCCAGGGAAGTGGTGGATTCCCCAACATCAGACATTTTTAAGATTTAGCTGGACAGGTTATGGGCCATCTTCTCTAGACCATGCTTGTGCCAAGAAACATTTGACCAGATGATCCTTGTGGTCTCTTCCAACCTGGTATTTTATCAATGTTAAAACAAGAAGCCTTCTCCTCCCTTCTACTGTGACCACCAGTGAGACAAATTCCAAGATTTTGTTTTGTTTGTTAAAGGAGAGAAAGATACATGAGAAACTGGAAAACTGCTATGGGAATCCTAAGAATCTATGGCTAAATGGACAAATGGGGTCCTACACTGCAGAGGCCCATGCCCCACCATTAAAATCTGTGCTCCTCTCCAGCCACAAAACATTAAGACAAGAAAAGGTAAAGAAATGAGGCAAAATATTATGCTTTTTAATACGGTGGGACAGCAGATGAAGGCTTAAGTCCCACACTGAAGTTTTAAGAGTCAATATACAACACAAAATAAAAACTAGATAAAGTGCAGTTCAAGAGGCTCTTTCACTGTTTAAACATAATGACACCATCTGTTGTTAACTAGAAATACTGACTAAACTACTGAAAAATCCTCCTCAAACTTTTTTCCAGCATCAAATGCTGTTATATTTCTTGTTTTTTTCATCTGAAGCTTTCACTTATATACACACCTAACATACTCAGTTTACTTACTGCTTCACTTCCTATCTATGGTTAAGTATGATTTTGCTGCTTTTAACCATCCATTCAACTCAGCACTTCTAATGCTACACATTCAGCCAGAACTAAAACCAGATTTATATGCAGGTCTATTTTGTAAGTGGCCAAATCAGTACACTACCCATCAACTTCAGTAAAATAATGTGTTTCCCTTCTGCACAGAACAGGAATAAATAAATAATCTAAAAAATAAAAGTTTACCTGCTAACCACATTAACTGCTAAAGACAAAAGAAGGCTTATACACTAAGAGCAAGTTACACTGCGTTTCATTTTTTATTGTTTATACAGTACCTAACTGAGCATGTCAATATTATTCCCCCTTAGTTTTCTGTTCAACAGGGAAAAGGATTTTCAACCACTACTCAGAAAAAAAAATTATTTTCATGAGTTATTGAAATAAACAAATGCTGCAAACCCCTGGATTTTTCACCTTTGATAGGCTTATCTGAAGAAACTACAACTTCACATCATGTTCAGGCAGAAAATGATCTACTTTCATGCAATCCATGCTTACTTAATACTTCTCTATCCACCTCTCCAAACTCAGCTATTTTTCTCACTATTATGTTGCCTCAACAGGCACCAACAGTGACTGTGAGAATACATCTGCTTCAGGTAAGATTTGTTTTAATCAGACAGTATTTTGACAGCCTATTTCATTTTGTATGGTTCATAGCTTTCAACTGATTTCCATTTCAAACTGATAACCACTGCTCAAAACACACAGTATGAAAAAACGTCAGTTTTGCTGCAATATACTGGAATCACTTCTGCCACCTTAATGTTGAGATCTAAAACAATCTTGTCAACAAAGACTTTAATCAAATACATAAATAACTGATCTATTTCACATACTGCCAGTTTACAACCAAATTAAATAACATTCATTCATTAATCCAAAGGTGTTTCCTTACACTATTCCAGCCTCTGTCAGCGAGCTTTGCAAATGAGGTAGAAAGCATGGAGGGGAAAAAAACCAAAACAGAGTTCCACGCTTTATTTCCTAGCGCCCTGGGTCTCCCACATTGAATTATGCTACAATATAAACACTCTCCAGAAAAATGAAAAATCACACATACACACTGCACAGACAAGCCTAAAGTCAGTTTCACTCAGGAACAAAGAGGATAAAAATCAACCCTACTTGGGGATGTTGAGCTTGTGAATTAAGGAGAACCTGTGACATGCTGACAATCTCCTCTGACTACTAGAAAACCGAAGAAAACACACTAAGAGAAGACATATTCCCCTTTTCCTTAGGTATGTGGAAAAAAGAAGAGGAAATTAAGTATATTAGGTGCTTGCTAGAGAAGACAAACACATCCTGACTGCCCTGAACAAACTATATTTACAGCATCCTGATGGGAAGTGCAGAACTTGCATCTGCTTCACTTCCCATCTCTTCAGGTTAGTTACTCTAACAACCAGAATGGCAACTATCATACAGTATTTAAAAACTACTCATATTGGGGAAGGGGGTGGGGGGAAGAAAAAAAGTTCAGTCTTTCTAATACCATTACAGCCTGATACTTGCAAACTGGGAACTCAGATTTTGATTTCTTTGTGTGTGGTTTATTCTTTTTTTTAATTTACACAACAAGTTAGGAGATGAAAAAGTGGTGAAATTATGCCTAAGTTCATGCAGAAAGCTTCATTTCATGTTATACTTAAAAGTCTAATTGGAGTATGATCACATAAAGCAAAGCCAGGAGTGAAGAACACTCTCAATTTTCTGATGTACACACAACACATTGTAAGCAATTAAGACAAAGAAAAAAAAGCATTTGACAGAATCATGGAATTATCCATCAACCCAACCCTGCATGCCTCCTGTAAAAACTGAATGAATTAGGAGGAAGTGGGAGAGGGTGGAGCTGGCAGTCATATTTAAACAAATGGAACAGCAGTTTTGTAATCACATTCCACTGCAGAAATTTAATCCAAGTTTAAATTACCAGATCAATTACAGCTTTTAAAGACTTATATTGGGCCTCTTCTCATATAGGATGTTAAATAATATTGATCTGTAGTTTTGGTAACAAAGGGTTCAACTCCATAGAAGCAGATGGTATGACTACAAAGAAAGGGAACTTGCAAAATAAAACAGCAGGCCTGAAAGGATACAGTTTAGTATTGGCATATGGCTAATTTGAATGACTTAGCAGAGAATGGTAAAAATGCATGCTGTATAAAATAAGTAAGCGAAGAATGAAAGGTAAGAAGGCTTCTAATTATTTTTATCAGTCTTTTTTTTTTTATTTTAATTTAAATGGAAAAGTCACACACCAAGGATAAAATTACAAGGAAGACGGTTATGGAGGTAGGAAATTCTTAATCGATTTTTTAAAAACGTATTTTATTTCTTGGATGTTTCTGTATTAAAGAATCTTCAAGAGAAGAACATTTAACTACAGAACTATGCTCTGGTGCTGCAAAAACTTCAATGTCTCCTTTGTCTGAGTAAGGTAAGCAGCTTTGTCAACCGAAACAAAAATCAGGGCCTCTGCAGTCTTCCCCCAGCATGCACTCCTTGTCAGAAACCAAACACCCTCTTTCATGACAGTTACCATCATGCTTGAACATGACTTACAAGACAACATTCTGACTGCAAAATCCATTCAGAGTTGTAGATATGCTAACGATTATTTAGAATCCAACAGGTAATTATTCATAGATAATTACCCCACTTTCTAAAACTATTTCAAGAAAGCCTGCTTTTTGGCGTTTTCCTCTGTTCTCTGAGGAACTTAGCAGTGTCTAACAGAAGCGAAAACCAGAGGAGCAGAATTCTGTACCTCATCAGCACACCACACAATACTGAAGAAGTAACTTTGCTTTCATGTGCTTCTGTTTCCCTCTTTATCCTTTGTCAAATCTGCCTAATCCTCTTTATAGCTCGTTAGGGAAGTCTACAAGTTTAAGACTATTCAAACGCTGTCTTCACAAAACAAGGCCTTAATGTTTACAAACTTCCACCAAAAAAAAGTCCAGAAATTTAAAGAATAAAGGATTATTAGGAAGCTTGTCAAGGTTAGAGAGATTATTTTAAAAGAAATCCTATAATGTTACATTTTACATCCTCTTCACAACTGCAATGGTTCCTGAAACCCTGGAAGCACATGAAATACTGCAGAAGTTAAACAGTCAGTGGAGTTAGCAGAGAATGTAAAGAACCCAAATTCAGATGGGTTTTCAGATTAACTTTCTGACCTCTATCTCAAATACATCTATAACCCTGTACCTCAAAACCCTAAATTACTGATATACTCTCTGTAACTTCAGAAATGACATATTTGTAGATAGCAATGAAAGGTGTTTAAACAACTTTATTCTGAGAAGTGTACCTGGAAAAGGGCTCCTTTCTGTTCTAACATAAGCCTCGCAAGTGCTTTACATAAACCTGCAGACATTCCACAGTTAAATCCAAAGGTTGTGTTCAGAGCACTTATTAATTATATGAACTCTATATAACACTGTCTGATACTTCACACAATATAAACAGAGAACTGGTCTGTCTCTAGTGCAAGTTTCTTTCTATTACCAGATCTTCAGGAACCCACATTAACCTAATGGACAGATATGCATTATAAAACTTAAATGCACATTTACAGGGTTTTTTTTTTAACTGACTCTTCTCTCCAAACATAACAAGCACGTGTGTGCTACTTCAGTTATGTTTGTATATGAAATGGGAAAGCCAAAGATTACTGGGTTATTTTGAGGTACTCTAAATGGAAAACCACGTAATACCAAATGATGACATGGTGTATCAATCACTGAATGCCATAGATAACACGTTTGTCACGGTTTGCTGGTTTTTTTTTAATTAATGTTCATGGCTCCTCCGACAAAGACTATGGCGCTACCAGAGATTGGAAAAGTCTCTCCAACAGGTAGTTAAACCACAACCGGAATAACTCACTCTTCCTGGCAGCCTGCAGTATCGCTACAAAAACTTGAAAAAAAAAAAAAGAAAAAGAAAAAAAACACAACTAAATGGACTCGAGCAGAGCGCCTTTCTTCCAGGAGGGGACACCAGTTATGACCGGGGTACCTCCTCCTCCAAGTGCAGCGGGTTGAAGCTGGTGTTCGCCCGTCCCCACCGCGGGCCCAGGCCCGGGACACGGGTCTGCCCGCAGCTTGACCGCCGAACCCGGGCACCGTCCCGGCGGAGCAGCCTTCCTGCCGGAGAGGAACGGGGAGAGGCGGAGGGTGGGTGGGGGAGAGAGCGCAAAACTTCTGTGGGACTTCGACGGCACTTTGACACACGCGTTCCGCCGGGATAAGATACGGGGGGCCGGCGCCGCGACCCCGCTCCTCGGGGGACGGGGGGACGGAATGGGGGGGACCTGCCGGGCGTGGTGGGTCCCGGCGGGGCGGCGGCTACTCACTGGTTGGTGGGGGGCGCGTTGAGCGGGATGGCCACCTCCTCCTCTTCGTACTCCGGCCCGTCCAGCGAGTCCCCTTCGTCCACAGTCCCCAGCCCCCCGGCCAAGGGGGGCGGCGGCGGCGGTGGCGGCAGCGGGGGGAAAGCGTCGGTGCCGGGATCGCTCGCCTGGGCCGCCTCCGGTCCCTGCCCCGGGCCGGCCGCCGGCGAGGCAGGCCCCACGCCCAGCTCCAGGAGCCCAAGCACCGAGCACAAAGCCGGGCTACCCGGGGAGCCAGCACCCGGGCTGCTGCCGCCGCCGGAGCCCTCCGGGAAGGGACCCGGCTGCCCCGACCCCTTGCCCCGGCACACGGCGGGGTAGTGTCCCGGCTCCGCGCCGCCGGCGGCGCCCGCCGTCCCGGCTGAGGTAACCGAGCCGCCCTCCTCACCCCCGGCCTCGGCCGCCATCATGTTGAGCCTCGCCCCCCCCCCGCCCCGGTCTGGCTGCCGCACGCCGGGAAGGTGGCGACAAAGGGGCCCCGGCCCCCCCCGCCCGCCCCGGCGGGGAGCGGAGCCGGGACGAGGGCAAAACTTCCCCGGCGGAGACGGGCTGCGAACAATACCCGGCTGGGCGGGGGCTGGGCGCGCAGGGCAGCTCCGCAGGGCAGCTCCGCAGGGCCCCGGCGCGGCTGCCTCGGCCCCGGCGGCCGCCAGGGGAGCGGCTGCCGCGGCCCCGCGCTCTCACCCGCCTCCGCCCGCCGCCCCGGGAGCGCGCGGGAGCGGGACGGGCCGCACCGCGCCTGCGCACCGCACCCCCGGCACAGACACACGCGTGCGCGGGTGCGCAGCGGGGGGCGGGAGTGGAGCGCGGTGTTCCCTTCTGATAGAAAAATAAAGGCGAAGGCCCAAATGGCGCGGGCGGGCGGCAGGTGCTGCGGGGTCCGGGAGGGGCTGCGCGGGGGCGGTGAGGTGCGCAGCGGCGGGGGCGATTCGCGCTGAGCCGCAGGTGGGGCCTTCCCGCGGGGGCGGCGTGCGGGGCGAGGCTCGGTGCCGCTGTGCCGGCGGGTGTTGCTCAGGGGCCGCCATCGGGTCCGGCCGCGCTCGGTTGGCGGGCCGGGGCGTCCGCGGTTCGCGGCCCGGCTGCTCCGTCCGAGGGCCTCGGGGGCGGGAGCCCGGCGGGTGTGAGAGGATCCGCGGTCGGTTCGCCGCTTTGGGCCTGTCTCCTTTGCCCGGGAGCTGCTCACAGGGGTGGATTTCTCGGAGAAATAGTTTAAAAAAGGGCCCTTTGTGTATAATTGAGAAGACAGGGTGTTCTAGCAATAAGAATTAAAAAAATGCATTCTAGACTCTACAAGATACTGTTTATCTTTTAAGGGTTGCGACTCATGGGTACTGGAAAGGTATTTACTCTGCACTTTGCCCATTTTTTTACGTCGCTACTGAGTCCTGCGATCTCTCACACCCCTGAGCCTATTTTGTCGTTAATAATTCTACTAGCTTCTTTGGGTTTGTTGGCACATCAGGTTCACCTTGCACAGAGGCACCTCTGTGATCGAGAAAACATCGTGTGACAGACATTACCTGGCAATATAACATGTAGATATCTTTTAATTTATTTTTTTTTTATTTCCCCCCTAGTGTTAAAAGAGCTGACAAATAGCAGCACGTTGACACTTGTACATCTCTCAGGAGTTCTCAGAAGGCATCTAAACATTCAGGTTTTCAAAGCTTTGCATTACCCAAAAGTATTAAGTGAATTTTTCCTGAGGCCACTAAAACAAACTACTGCTCCCACTTTCACAGCTCTCCAGCCAACCTCTTTTTATCTGCTGAAATGCAGTTTCATATCTTGCCTTCTAAAGGCAAAATTTGCATCTAGTTACACCACTAAGATCAGTGGAATTATGCTGGGTTTGTGCCCAGTGTCAGTGAAAGGAGATGCTGGCTCTAGCCCTCACTTTACAGCCTTGTAACACATTAATACCCTGCCGTCTTTCTGTTTTAAGAAACTGCAGTTTCAACAGCAACCTCTCACAGCTTTGGTTTTGCATTTCCATGTTTCAGTAGTATAATTTCCAGTAATGTTGTAGCCTGCTGTCTCTGTGGGTTTCCATTTTCCGCTGTTTGCTTTCCCTCACAGATTTCTAAATCAAATTATTTTAACACAGCCTCGTTGCTGTCGTAGAAGCGATATGCCTAAATATAGAAATGCAGTGTAAATATTTATAAGATCCTCTTCACGAGGCAGGCTTTTCTCAGCGCCTTGCAGGGCAGCAGCGTGTGTAGGGGGGACTGGAAGGACAGCTGTTCTAAGGATTTCCCGCAGGATGTGGGGATGTGGCTATGACACTCCTTCGGGAGGTTTATCATGGGGAGAGCAGTCTTAAAATTTGGCAAGAGTTCCACAGAAGGAGAGCTTCCTGTGGGATGAGACGAGCTGTTGCCTCTCTGCCCCTAACGTACTGTTTCTGTTTGCTTTGCAGGCAAAATTTTGTGTCTCTGGTCGCTTGGTGCTGCAGGTAACGCATGTCGCCCTGTATTTCTTCTTCTTGAGGCTTGCAAGTTGGCTTCCCCTATACAAGCTTTCATAGGGTTTTATTTTCGTGAATTTATTTAGATGAAGGAGCAAGTGTAACACTATTTTTCTCGATACTTCTTGTGCATTTGCAAATATGTCTTTTTTTCTGAAATCACTGATATAATTCATCCCAGGGTAGCTGCTCCTTCATCTCTGCTGTGTGGATGGAGTCAGGCTAGAATCTTGTACAGTCTAATTGCATGTTTCCTAGAGTCAGTTTGTGGGATGGTGAATCTGGGAATATACATGATTTTTTTCTCTGCTGACTTTTGGGTCTGGTATCCCTCACCCTTGGTCTGGTATTGAAATGTCAGAGCACAGGCAGATTATGATTTTTCTGTCCTAATTTAAAGAGCGATCTGTTGAAAGGCTAAAACTGAGCCTGACACATAAAAGTACAGCATGTTAATGCTGTCATTGAAACTACCTGTTTGCTGATATATGGCAGATAAAATTCCTTGTGTAGGATTCTGCCTGTGAAGGACTAACACAGTCTGTGCCCGTGCTTGTAAATAAAACCCAGCCTTCCCAGGTGCTTGATGTGATTGTCTGTGGAGCCCAGGGCACAGTGACCTTTCCTGCAGCGCCTTCCCAACCACCCAGACACCCCACTGTGGGGACCGGGAGAGCTCCCATTGGGGGTTACACGCCAGTTTGTGACAGCTTGAGAGCCCATGGGATGTTCATGGGGACATTAATTCACTAGTGTGGAGCAGACACAGCCGTTGTTTTGTTAGTAGTGACAGGTGGCCTTCATAGATCAAGTCATACTGCAAAGACTCTGGGTTCTGAAGCTGCCTTCCAGTGTAGCAGTGGGTGAACTGCAGTGGCACTGAAGCCTTTAAACTGCATTACTAACCCTGGATTATCAACATTACTAACCCTGGATTATCATAAAACAGGTTTTGTGAGAAGGGACCTTCAAAGCTCCCCCAGCGCCACCCCTGCTATGAGCAGGGACATCTTCACCAGCTCAGGTTGCTCAGAGCCCCATCCAGCCTGGCCTGGGATGTTTCCAGGGATGGTTTATCCACCACCTCTCTGGCCAACCTGGACCAGGCTCTCTCCACCTTCATTGTCAAAAATTTCTTCCTCATGTCCAGCCTGAATCTCCCCTCCTTCAGTTTAAAACCATCACCCTTTGTCCTGTCGCAACAGGCTCTGCTCAAAAGTCTGTCCCCATCTTTCTTATCATCCACTTTTCAGTACTGAAAGGATATAGTGATGCTTGCACCATACCCCTCAGACACAGTTGGGACTAATTTGATAATACGTACCATAAGAATGGTGACAGCGGTGAGATGTTCCAGGCAGCTGAAGGTGTGATTAAGAACTCAAGAGTTTTCAGGCTGGGTTTGTCACTGATTTGCATGGCCTTGGGCAAGTCATTTGAACAAGGTTACACTTTCTCTGTCAGTGAAGTAAGAAGCTATTTCTCATATGTGTCAGAGGATTAATTAGGTTTTTTACAACATTTGAAAACTGTTATGCTTATTAGGATGAAAAGCTATGTAAAGTGAATTAGCCAGTATTTCAGTTATGTATGGAGAAGGTGTTGCTGGCATCATGGATACAAACACTGGGTAACCTTCACTTTCAGTCCGTATTTCAACACAAAACCTGCTTCTGTCCTCTACCTGAGTGCAATTTATTTCTGCTTTTCCAAAGGTGTTATCCTATCTCAGAAATAAATATCAACAGGGGCGTTTTAAATCTTTCTGTCACAGGATGGAGTGGTAAGAGAGGAGCCTTCCTGTAATGAAGAACCCAGGATGCTCCAAGTGCTGCAGTTATTCCCCTTGTACACCCGCAGCTGTATAGTAAACAGTGACAGGGTGATTGCTGATTCTTCCTACCTACCTGCAAACCTGCTTTGACTCCACAGCAGACCACATGTGTTGCTGGGAAGGTGGAAAGGTGGGCAGAATCTGGGCAAGAATGTGAATATAGATTTTTTTTTTTATTTATTTCTGGTAACTTCTTCCATCGTGTTTATATTTTCTTTTATTTTTCTTTAATAAAGCTGACTCCATTCCCGGGATGATTTTCATAGGGCAATCATTGAACAGTCATTACCGCTGTCTGCATATTTTATTTTGGGTCTGTTCTGTCAAGTCTTCCATGCTCGTGGTACAAATTAGAAACTTTTGCTAGCATTGATTTTTTTTTTTTATTGAATCTCTGAATAAGTCATTAATGACAAGCTATTTTTAAAATCTTTCCCTTCTTTTTAAAAGATCAACAGTTTTCAAATGTTATTTTTGTTTAATGACTTCCTGATTATTATCGATTTTCAAGAATGATTTTGTCATGTGAGAAGTGATCTCTCTCAAACTATAAACCCTTCCATAATGTTTGTCAATACTCATTTTGTTCTCTTGTAGTTTGATATCCTTCAAATAAAGATTAATTAAGCCCAAATAAAAGATCCCCATACTAATAAAAATAGTATCCTATCTTAAAGAGTCAGTATGTATACAACTTCAAGAAAGAAATTACTACTGAATCTCTACCTTTATTTTTGTCTCTTAAGCAGATGCAAAAATACATTTGAACAACTACCTTGAGGTAATCATTTTTATTAGTGTGTGATACCGGTCTCTTGGTTTCTTTTGTCTGCCTTCCAAAATGGTTTTAAAAGCTTTTGTATCATTGCCTGTAGTTGTTCACTTTCTCTTTTCAATTTTAGAACAGCATTGCTACTTAAATGCTTGTCTCACTTCAGGCTGCATCTGGAAAAGAAGTCTTGAAGTCCTCCCCCCACCCCCTCCCTAGTTTTGAATATTTAATGGTTTTAATGGCATAAATAGATGTGTTGTACTTCTGTCCCTTTTCCTGAGCCTTCAGTGCACGCAGCAAATCTTCTTTTCAGAAACAAATTGATGCTACAGTTTGATGCTCAGCCTTGGCACGACACATCCTTGAGTCTGAAGCCTTGTGTTAGTTAGAACTTTGAGGCTCAAACTCTTGTTTTCCTGGCAAGTCTTGCTCC